>NC_140482.1:41611680-41709182 GCF_051167445.1 Perissodus microlepis | reverse complement strand
ACTGACAGAAGGTTCAAGAGAAGGACATTTGCTCTCAACTCTTTCCCTGTTGAAATGTTATTCCAAGGAAGTGAGTTTCCTACAGGGTATGGAGGGTTAGCATGTGTTAATGATTTCAGTGTCGTGCAGGGGAAAGTAGCATTCAGTGGAAGCTTCTCGGTGATTGTTTTAAATCCAAATATGACCCTTATTTGTGGCGCATGTTAACATACAGTCAGCTCAGGAGTTAGTATCAGTGATGTGGTTGTAAAATGAGTAAATCCAACCTCAGATTATCACATATTGCACTACATCTAAGTTTATTTAGCAAAAGTTGAGTCACAATGCAGAAGCAGTATGTGAAAATCTATACTCTTACTGTTTCCATAGGAATTAAAAGGGTAAGAAGCAGTCATTTGCTGCTAATAGTTTAATGCAAACTTGCAAATGTTAATGCAAGATTTTTTAGGTTAATTAGAAAAATCTAAATTGCCCATAGGTGTGAGTGCGAATGGTTGTCTGTCTCTATGTGTTAGCCCTGCAACAGACTGGCGACCTGTCCAGGGTGTACCCCTCGCCCTATGACAGCTGGGATAGGCTCCAGCACCCGCCGCGACCCTGAAAAGGATAAGCAGAAGTGAATGGATGAACACGATGTTGGGTGAGACTGGGTGGATTTCTGTTTGCTGTTTTGAGAATATGAGGCATAGTTTGAAGAAATGTGTTTAAGTGTCACGGGGTGGAAAGGGACAAGTTATCTCGGGTTTTTTACTATGCATGTTTTGCTGTGTTTTACTTTTTTAATATTTTAATATTGTACACTGGTTTATTTTTATGAGTTTTACTGCATGTTTTTATGGTATTTATTTGGTGACTTGTCCTGGAAAGACTCCGCCCCTACCTGATTATAAACCTGATCACACCTGGGAGGTCCCAGAGGCCAATAAGAGGGCCTGGCAGACCACAGAGAAGAGGCTTGAGAGACGGGCAGGAGCGAGTGGTGTCAGGCGGCGGCGCCTGCAAGCCCGGGGCACTGGTGGAGCTTGGTGTCAAGCAGGGCAGGAGGATACAGCGTCAGCGACCAGGGACGCGGAGCGAGCGGTCCGACTGCTGCAGCAACAGGAGGCCAGATTACGCACTGCGGGAGATTAGAGGCGGCAGGGCGGGCCGGTGCCGATTGGCGGTTACAAAGAAGCGGCGGGCGGAGTTGAGAGCTCTGCCCACCCGGGGTAAGTCTTTTGACTTGTCCCCTTTTAATGAATGAAAGCTGCCTAAAGGAGTGGTGACTGCCGCTGCCTCCCTTTCTTTAGCGCACCGGGGCGCAGAACGCGGAGAGGAAGGCGAGGACGCCGCCGGGTTTCCCTCCTGTACCGCTTCACTGGATTTTTAATTCTTAGTGACTCTCATACGCCACTGGACTTTTAATGTTGTGTTTTATTGATTTTTATTGTGTTGTCCCCTGGCCAGGGTTGTTTTAATTCATTTTATATTTTTAACTATTTAAATATAATAAATTCTATTTTAACTATACAGTTTTTATTCGTGTGCTTTCCCTTGGCGGCTCCACTGCTCTGTCCGTTTGGAGGAAGGTTTCCCTCCTTTAAAAAAACACTGTGGAAATAAAATCGCCTTCGCTCCGTTACATAAGCAATCGAGAAAAACTGTAAAACACTAAAATCTCATTTGTGTTATGATGAAAGTCTTTAATCAAACAGAATTCAAACATCAGAAACATTTCATATGTGGAGTTAAAAATGAATCATTGTTTCAACAATATATTTGTTTTCATAAACAGACAAGAAGACAACAACAATCTGCTCCTCCCATTCAACACATGTCAGTCCATATCCCAGCAAACTAAATCATCTCCATTTACACACATCAAATAGAAACATGAACCACTTGTAATGATTAGAAACTTGATGAATTTCAAATCTGGTTTGGGGAGTCATTCAGTGAGAAACAGTGAAATGATTTTCAATGTGAAAAGGTGGAGAGCAGGAACAATGAGAACTAAAAAAGAAACAAAGGGCTTTGGAACCAAGAGGCAGCAGGAGGACAGCTGCAGTTTAACAGCTTCAACTCACTGACAGGAAACGACATGAGAAATATAATCATCCTCAACTCATCTGCTCCACTGACACCTTCAACGGCAACACCTTCACATCATCCCCAGTTTGGATAAATGGAAACATCCTGTGAGCGAAAGTGTGTGTGTGAAGGTGTGTATGTGTGTGTTAGAGAACGACAGCTTTCCTCTGTTCCAGTCCAGATTCACTCTGATCCTCTGGAGCTTCTTCTGAACTGAGAGAGCAGTGAATCCAGCTGATGGTTGAGTATTTACCTAAACAGCCCACTACTCCCCAAAGCCCAGACTCTATGTTTCCCTTCCTGTTGATAGACTCTTCTACCACACCAAGCATCCAGCTTGTACTGTCTCCAACCTCGACATCCCAGCTGTGAGTCCCTGAGTTAAAGCCCTCAGAGCTCATGACAGAATAGAACCAATCAAACCTCTCTGGATTATCAGGAAGCCGCTGCCTCGCTCCTTCTCTCACTGTTCAGATCTTCAGACAGGATAAGGTCTGGATGAGCAGTGTTTGGGTCCAGAATGAGAGGAGTGTAGGAGACCGTGTCCTTCATGTTGTTCCAGATGTTGAAGGTCAGGTTGCCCAGGTGTTTGGCTCAGTCTATCAGAGCTCCTGAGGGCAGCTGTGGATCATCCAGCAGGGGGCAGCGCTGGACTTTTTCCACTGCAGCCTTGTAGTTGTGCAGAAATGAGCCGCCTTCAGCTCTCAGCTCCTCTTCTGTGGCTCTGTGTCTGAAAGAGCTGCTATCTCTCTGCCCAGAGCCTCCATCTCCTCCTTCATCACCCCTCTCTTCTGCTCCTCTTCCTCCCTCAGTGCGGCCAGCCTGGCCTCCTCTTCCTCTGCTAGAAACTGGTGAAGCTTCTTAAACTGCTCCTTAATCTGCTTCTCTGTGTGCCGGGCCTGGACCTTAATGTGTTCTGCTGTTTGATCAAACTTCACTTGAACTTCTTCACAAACCTTTAACTTCTTCTTTAAGGCCTCCAGAGTTTCCTTAAATTCCTTCTTGTGTTGTTGTGCAGCTTCATCGACGGGTCTGAATCTGTGCTTGGTGTGTTTTTCTGAGTCTCTGCAGACGAGACACGCTGGCTGCTGATGGTCCAGACAGAACAGTTTGAGTTTCTCCGACTGCAGACAGCAGAGAGCCTCTGAAGCTCTCTGATCTTTCTCCTGTAAGAACAACTCACACAGGTTTTCTTAAAGCCAGGTTTAAAAGAGCGTCCTCTTTTCGAGATTTTCGAGATAGATGATAGATGTCCGGGTTTTCCTACCCATATGTGTGACGTCATCCCTGAGCTGCTGCTTTGTGAGTTGTTGTTCCGCGCTCACAGACGGGACAGAGCTGCAAAAGAAATTTCCCTCGTACCGTCCCGGTACAAACAAACAAATGAACAGAAGATTTTCTCCTTCATTTCTGTCAAACAAAGCTGTATGACACGTTTCCAGCTGTTAGTATCATGGTTGCTAGGCAACCTGGGCAGCGCAACGGAGGCTAGACCGTCCCATTTCACAAGCCTCGCACTTCCGGCCTTAGCGGTCTTTAAGTACGCGGCCCTTGAGGATCGTCGAGGCTGCGTACTTTAAGGCTGCAGTACCTGAATTGGGATACAGCCATTATTTTCACGGACCGGCCTTTAAGGTGTCGCGGATAAATACAACAAAATAAAACTAGTACCGGTACCGAAAAAAAGAAGATTTATTCATAACACACGTGAAAAGACCCAGGAAAACCGAGTTAACGATAAAAACGATAACAAAATAACGCTGAAAACCGATAAAAACCCTGAAAACCAGACATTTCACACCTGAGCCTCAACTCTCGCGGCCCGGTACCGGTCCGAGGCCCGGGGGTTGGGGACCGCTGTTCTACATTATTAATCTGGCAGCTCTCAGTCTCCATACAGACAGGACACGTTGCAGCGTAATTGCAGACAGGTGCGTGGGCCTGAGCTCCGCCCAGGCAGAATGACGAGTGGAAGAAAGCAGCAACACAATAAACATATGTAGCCTTGCGGAGCCGGCCGGGCAGACACCGAGACCATGACAGAGTGCAAACATTTTATACTTGACAACACACAACAAAAATCAGAATGTGTTTGTGATTTGGATTTTTATTTAAAGGTGAAACCTTTTTTCTTTTCTTTTTTTGCCAGATTAGACATTTTTGATTAATTTCATTGAAGTATACTTTAGTTTTTTGTTTTACTTTGATGCTATAATAGATGTTTTTCAAATTTAGTAATATTTAATACTATATTGCATCATGGCAAAACAACAGTCTCCTCAAGCTGCTTTATACTGTAAGGTGAAAACACTACAGTAAAAGCCAGAAAACCCCAACAATCCAATGATCCCCTTTGAGCAAGCACTGGGCGACAGTGGGGAGGAAAAACTCCCTTTAGGAAGAAACCTCCAGCAGAACCAGGCTCAAGAAGGGGCGGCCATCTGCTGCGACCGGTTGGGGGTGGGTGGGCAATCTCAGTCCACGAGGGCCGGTGTCCCTGCAGGTTTTAGATGTGTCCTCGAACCAACACAGCTGATTTAAATGGCTAAATTAGCTCCTGAAGTTCTCCAGAGGCCTGGTAACCAACTAATCATGTGATTCAGGTGTGTTGACCCAAGGTGAGATCTAAAACCTGCAGGGACACCGGCCCTCGTGGACTGAGAATGCCCACCCACGATATAGGGAGACAAGATGAAGTATACTTCTGAAATTATTAAATGCGTCAATACCCGTTTGAATTTTTAACAATCAACTGGTGGTAATCCATCATCAGAATTGAGGAAAGGTGGTGTTGATGGAGACTCTACAGGAGGATTCACTGGGGAAGCCATACCTGCACTTCTGCCAGAGTGTTTTGGACATACCTGAATAAATGTAGTTTTCCCTGGAAGTGGACGAGGATTAATCTGAGACGGAGTCGGAGTCTCCTCATAACATCTCCCCATCATGCTTCTATGGACCAACGATGCCAGCTTTTGTCCTTTCTGTTTTTCTAATTTAAGCTGGAGTTGAACGTCTTTCACTCTAGATTTTAGATGACCTATCTCTTTTTCTTCATTGCCAGCCTTTTGGATAATCTGGTTCACTGGTCCAATGAGCTCCTCTCTTTGTCTGAATAAAGCGTTTTCGGAAGACTTTACCATATCATTGTACTGCTTTTTAAATGATTCCAGCTCCCGTGTTTTATCCAGTAAAGCTGCATCTAGATCCTTGCATCTGATACGTAGACAGTTCAGCTGTTTTTCAAGAAACTCCTTCGTTGTTCCAACAAAGGGGATGCCTTCCACTCCGTCTACGTATTTCTTTTTCAAGTTGTGGAACATATCCCTAAATCCCACCTTTTCTTTTTCTCTGAAGTGACCTGCATGTGGAAATGCCTTTTCAAAGGACAAAACGCACTGGTACAATTCCTCTTGGAAGTAGCGCTCTTTCTTCTCCAGACAATTCACTTTGGTTATAAATCTTTCCCGTTGCTTTATTGTGGAGCGCAGTTTGTCTTCGAGCGCCACCTTTTCAGCCAGTGCCTGCTTGTGTGCCGTTTTTACTTTATACCTGTCCACTGCTGTCTTTCTGTGGTTTTCCTGCTCTGTGCTTAGGGCCCTTTTTAGTTCTTCATTTTTCTTTTTCAAAGAATCAACTTCATTTTCGACCATAGCCTTCATTTTCTTTTCCAAGGCCAGAGCCCTAATATTCCTCTGACATTTCCGTTTGATCTCCATATTCTGGCTCTTTTGGGCGTCTATTTCTTTGCCCATTTGATCTTTTTCGCCCGTTAATTCTTTCACGGTTTTGTCCATTGAGTCATTTTCGTCCTGTAACTTTGTATTACGTGTCACAAGACCCTCAATCCAATGCTGCGAGGATCGACGTTCCTCCTCGCGTTCTTTAACGGCATTGACGGTCACACTTGTACTAGTTTCTAGTCGTCTCTCAAGATCTTCTATTTGATTGTCATACATTTGTATGACCTCTTCTAACTTTGCTTCTGCAGCATTTGCTTTGTCCTGCAGTTTTTTTGTATTTTCGATGTAAAATTGCTGCATATTATTTGTTTCCTGTTTGTGGCGCTTCAATAATATTTCAACAACTTGGCTGTTGTGAAATTCCTGACGCGCCACCTTTTCTCCTTGTGTTTCCAGAAGTCCCTGTAGGACTTCGACTTCTCCCTCGTGTTTTTCTTTAAGTTCAGCCAGAGTTTTCTCCGTCTCTGCGCGGAACTTTAGGAGAGCTTCGTGGTCATCGTTTATGGAGTTTAACCTGTCTGTGATATTTGTCCTGTCATCCAAGACCGAACCCAGCATCTTATTATTCTGCAAAAGTTCATGGTTTTCTTTGGTTAGATCCTCGATCCGTTTCTTATTGACCGCATCCCGTTTTTTGAAGTATTCAAGCTCTGTTTTAAGCTTTTCAACCTCGTCGATCATTGGACGCAGTCTTTGGTCGAACTGTCTGGCATATGTTTCTTTTTCTTTTTCACTTTTCTTAACCATTGTTTTCAAGAAACCATCTCTGTCTTTGTTAGGTTTCGAACTCATTTCTGCTTTTTATGTGCTGTGTCACTCCAACAAAACGATAGCTTAATGAATTCCCTTTGACAGGTTTCCTCTATTTAAGGACTTGAACATCAAAGGATGAAAGGACTGTCACTATGACATCACCACGTTCTGTGACGTAATGTCATTAAACGTCACCACGTTCTGTGGTAATCGCTTTCTTGCGTTGTTGTTTTTTTAAACAACACATTCGAACAACAACTCTGCCTGCTTCCTCCCCAGCCAACATGTATATATGGGCCCCACCTGGTTTTTGCTTGGTCTGGATGGGTACCATGTGGGCATGGGCTCAACTGGGCTTTTTGTATGGGGCGTACTTGGGTTTTTCACATTAAACCCATATGGGCAATCCCAAGTGGACACTTTTAGTAGGTCCTAGCTGGGTCAAACATGGGAAACACTTAACTTGGTCCAAAATGGGAAACACATGTAGGACCCACTTGGGTTTTCCATCTGGGATAGACATGGGCAAACACAGTCATTTAACCCTTTGACTGCCTCACCAAGAAAAATACAATGAAAAAATTATTTGTTCATATTTTCTATTCCTTTAGGTCAATAATGATCACAATCAAAAAAAAAAATTATACACACCTTATAGTTTTTTAAATATTACCCTCTACCAAACGGTTGAGATGTCTCTCTATGGTACAACTACATAAAGTTCTACAGACATAACTAGTAGAAAAAAGTAAAGGTTATACTCATTTTGCAAAACAATAACTACCCAATTTTGTGTTTGACCCACTTTATTGTGGTAGTAAAACATCAAACATTGTTGGATTCCATTTCAACAGTGGGCGTTATAATAACAAACCACAAAATGTATAAAACACAAAAATATTGTAAATTTGATCAAAAACTTGATCTGCAATTACCGAAAATTCATAAACATACAAATTCACTTTTGACCTGTTGTTAACATAAACTTTTCACTGTAGTGTTGGAACAGCACTAACATTTTTTATTTTATTTTCCAGAAAATTCTGGTGGTATATTATATACCATTGCCATTTTGCACTGAAAAATTTGAGAACACACTGAAACAGTTCTGGCTCTTTTCTTTTGCCGTTCATGCAACTTCACCAATACCCCTTGATGATTAGATCTTCTGGTGGTACACTGCAAAGCATTCCTGACTGGCATTCAAGCACAAGAAAACATTGCATTTTTGGCATTTCCATCTTGAGACGCCCTTTGGACAGTAATTGCATCGGCCTCGCTTGTCACAGTGAAGTGGCCAATGCCCAAAGCAGTCATATCGCACATCTGGCTGTGGTTGTGAGGGTCTTGGGGTGTATCGTTTCTTTGGTGGTGGTGGAGAGCTGGATGATGGTCGGCCAACTTTGGATGCTGGCTTGTTGACTTGTTTCAAGCTATGCGCAACTGCCAGGCGGAATCTTTTGAGTGTGATTGGTTTCTGGTTTAGTTGTCCACATTCCCTCTTGTAGACCAGCCAGGAATTTGCAATGGACAGATCAAGCATGTAACCAAAGAGTGGCAGGTACCATCTTGTAGACTTGGCTGGGGTCTTGTACAGGTGTACCAGCATGTCAGAGAGATCTATCCCTCCCATATGCTCATTGTATGCAGGGATGAGTGATGGGCATGGGATTTGAATTTCTTCAATGTCCTCATGCTTCCAGATTCTTCTTGTGTCTTTTTTTGGGACTAAAGAGGAAGATGGGTCTAATGTATCCTCTGCTTCATCCAAGGGAACTTTTTTTAGGATAGGTTTCCCTTTTTTGCTCATTTTACGCGAAAGTTTATTAGATCTACTTGTTGAAGGAGCATCTTCATCCAGGGAAACATCAAAGCAGCTTTCATCACTATCATCTGCAAAATTGGGTTGAAAATCTGGATCCTCTATTGGGTCATCATCACTCAGTTCACCATCGGAGTCCTGAGAATTTTCAGGTACAAGGGCCAGGTAGGTGCGTTGTCTTGCTCCATAAAAGGATTTGCAATCCATCTAATAAACATTAAAAAAAATAAAATTGTAGAAATATAGTTGGTTTGATTTCCATGTGTCATTTAAAACTGTACTTTAAAAAATAATCACAGAAAGTGAGTAAATCTTTAAACATTAGAACATTTTGTAACATACAGTATTTGTAATGGAAAAATTTAGACATGTCATATTTACATGTATAGATCATTAAATTATTTATATTCAATAGTAAATAGTCAATTTCATATGTTAAAACAACAGTTCTAAACATTAGCTAAGATTTGCTACTCTTACCATCAATTGACAAATCAACCGTTTGGTTGAGCATGTTTTTAAAAAAATATTATGGATTTATTACAGCTATTTTCTGGTATCAAATGACATAATCATGTTCAGTAAAGACTCTGACATGTTTATACTGCAGAAAAATGTACTTACCTTTTAAAATTTTTAGCCAAAACAGTCCATGTGTCCAGAGTGATTTTTTGCTTTCTGATTTCCTGGTTGGAGGGTGGCAGATGAGGCCTGCCATATCCTGACACAGTGCCATCTAGTGTTTTTTTTTTTTTAGGATAACATAACTCAACCAAGTGGTAGAGATGGCTCAATAAGGTTGAGTTAAGCTAAGTACTCCAGTTCATTATATATAGTCTCTCAAAATATGCTAAACCAAATGGTTGAGCAGGCAGTCAAAGGGGCTGTTGTTGTGTGCCCCAGGTGGGGCAAAGTGAGGTAATCAATATATGTTTTAGTATCGATGACACAGGTGGGGAACACCTGGTCAAACTATATGGGTCGCACATGGGCAAATGCAAGTCAGACCCTGAAAACATGTCTATGGGCCCCATACGGTTTATGTTAAGTTAATATGGGCATATATTTTATGTGGGCTCAAGATTGTTTAGTATATATGGGACCCACTTGGGTTTCTCACATTAAAGCCATATGGGTGGGCATCTAATGTAGGTCCTAGTTGGGTCAGTGATGGTAAATGTGTACATTGGTTCAAAATGGTAGCACATGCTTATGTGAGGATTCTTCTTCTGTGAAGAGCCAGAGAAAGTGTTATTTGAATAAAGGAGGATTCATTCCAAACAAGCCCATCACAGATTGCACACAACCCAGGGAGTTCTGAAAGTCAAATTGTAAAAAGAATCTCAAAAGAAAGTATCAACATAACTCTCTTTTATAACCTGCAGACGGCACCCATGGGGTACCATTCTCTAACAAATCACCCTAACTTTAACATATTTGGCACAACCTCAGTCTATCACTTTTGCTATCCTTACGTACAATCAGATGTTCTTTACCCTTCATTTTTGACCCTCTCAGTATTTAGCCTTGGCTAGCGAATGTACTCAAAGTCCACGTTGAGACCTCAAGATGTTATGTGTTATCAGACACTACACCCCAGCTGTCAAGTGAGACTATAGGAACTTTGGCGTTTTTGAACATTCAATGTTACTCAAAACACTCTGCACACTATTCCAAATAACTGGTTTGAAACTGGTTACATTTTAATTTTAGATTTCATTTTAAGTACTTAATTTGAACTTTCAGTACTCTGCATGGTAGGCTGCATGGTGAGGCTCAGATAAGATCAAATAAGGACTTCATGATTCTTCTTAGGTAAATTCACTTGTCACAGCAGCAACAATAAGTGATTAAAACAGACACAAGAGTAGAAAAAAAGAAAATCAAAAAATACAAATAAAAAACCTAAGATAAAAGTGAATTACACAGACAAAATCCAGATTTGGCATTTGCAAATTAAGGATTACTGGTTGTTCAAACAATTAAGACTATTTACTTGAGCAAACATGCGGTTGAGGATTTTTAGTAGATCAGATACACTCTACTGTATTAGAGAAAAGACAGTACATGGAAGTTGGAAGTTTTGGTTAATCAGATCCAGTAAAGCTCCTGAAGTATATTACCGATCTGTTAAAATGTTACTCTTCAAACTTGTGCCCTCAAATTATATAACCAGAAATAATTTATATTTTCTTTCAAATAGTAGAAAGGAGAGGGAATGGGGTCTTTCAAGCAGTCACACTTCAACTGTGTAACTCCCTTGTCCTTATGGTGTATTGACACTATTGAAACTTTTCAAAAGCAGTCTAATGTTAGAAGAGCTTTTAGGTAAACTGTTTCTGTTGTTATTATTATTATTCTCATCATCACTTTTAAATAGTGACTTTGACTTTTAAAATGTTTGTATCAGGTGTTAAATTATTTTTTAAATAAAGTTGTTTTTAATGTGAGCGGCTCCTATTGGCTCGTTTAAAAAGAGGGAGGAGCAGATTGCACCGCCTAGCGTCTAGTCTTCGCGGTCTTTCGTCAGTTGCCGCCTTTTCTCTCCCTGGTGTTTGAGAACGTGGAGGACAAAAGGATGCCAAAGAATTGAAAACTATGACAAAGCTAAATACTGAAAGTTTGATAAGTTTTCATGAATGATTATTTTAGTAACTTTCTATAGTTGTCCTAAACGGTATAAATGGTAAATGGCCTGTATTTGTATAGCGCTTTTACTAGTCCCTCAGGGGGAGAAGCATAACATCTTTAGCTAGCAGGTAGAACTGGGTTAATTTACTGTCATTGTCTTTGGCAAACATAATTAAAAGTTAATTACTAAACTCTTACTGCCTATATTCTACTCAATAAAGTTCATCTTTTCTTATTCTGTTTTCATTCCGCCATTGTGTCTCTACAGTTTTTGAATTTACATACTGTAACGTACATGGCAGTTTTTTTATGTACTTCTGTAACCTTTTCTTAGGTTTTCCTATAAGGTATTTGTAATTAATTAACATGAAATTTCCCCTTGTGGGACTAATAAAGGTATCTTATCTTATCTTAAAAAAAATTATTCTTTTTTTGGCTTTACTGGATTCCCACTCAGGTTACTCGGCCATTATGCACTACCCAGTAAACAAAATGGCTGAACAGTATCTTAAATGTTTGAACATGAGCTAATCATGCCATGTCACGTAATATTCATGTGCAGTGTAGCAAGCTCACCTTATAGGGGTGTAAAACATGAGGCGTATGAGGTGATTGTTTAAATTACAGCAGTAGATGCCTGCAGCTGAAACGGTTTTCTGATCTGAACCTGAACCTACTGGTCACGTTTACGGTAATGTTACCAGATATGCGTTGTACTATAGGAAAACGGTGGTGGATCAGTGTGCAAAAAGCCCCCAAAAGAAACATACAGCTTTCTTTAGCTCAAACACTGTCTGATCTCTCTCTTAGATACTGTGCTGTTCCATCTAGTTATTGGTTACTGAGAAATGTTTGGTTATTAATTTATTAAGAGAGTGCAGCTGTTCAGATCACATGGTGAAGTAGGAAAATGCAGAACATGTTACTATAGCTAAATGCTGTGTAAAATACTAGTAATAAATCTAACTCCCATTTATGGCTTTTACTACTGTGGGGCTAAATAAAAAATTACAGACATAATGAAATCTGCTACAATTACAAAGCTTAAGTTTAAAACAATTATTATTTATTAAGCATTTTTTTTTTGCTCTTTTTTTTATTCTTTTTGCTAATAATGGACTCAATTTTATTATCAAGTTCAAAGACCTATTAAACTTTTAAACCATTAAATCCAGGAAATTAAATGCTCGTAAATGTACTAGACCCTCTTTATTTGTTGCTAACAATGAAAGTTTCATAGAAGATTCCATAGGAACTGCTTGGGGTCATTTTTGACCCCACTTGTGGAAGAGTGGGGTAGTGATAGAAAAACTGCATTTTCTTTTTTTTTTTTTTTAAGGTAATGAAAAAATAAATAAAAATAGAAATGGCTTCATGTTACAAACATATTTTATGAGGAGTACCTGGAATATGAATATATTACAACTTTTCATTTTAAAGATTTTGAAGAAAAACAACCCGTGGGGTCATTTTTGACCCCACGTGTGCATCTAAGGGTTAAAAGGAAAAAGCTGAAAATTTAAATAGTTAAAAGTTGAAATGTAAATACTTGGTTTTTGTATTATTATATTTTATGTGGAGTGAATAAATAAAAGTATATTTATGGTGCCTGCTAGAGACAAAACACGTAAAAATTCCAAAACACGTAAAAACTCCATAGCACGTACAAAGGCTGTGTAATTTTGTAGATAATGTCATAGCCCTATGCTCACTGTCAGCAGGTGCAGAAATGAGGTTTTGCCAGGACACTGCTGTCACTAGCACAACAACAGTGGCCTCAATGGAGACAGAGACAGCTCCTGAACTTGCACAGACCTCTAACACAGTTGACCGCAACACGGAAATGCCAGTTGATATTTCACAGGAAACAACAGACAACTTGCACAGCACAGCAGAAGATTGCCCTGGTGCCAGACTTATCACTAATATCCAAAATACCAATAATGTCAAGGTTATTCAATTTAACATCTTTAAAAAACCTGGAGTTCAGTTTAATACGAAAAAACAATTGTCATGCCCAATACTCCAATAGACAAGAAAGATCGTGATGACACTCAGGCTGTAGGAGAGGGAATGGGGTCTTTCAAGCAGTCACACTTCAACTGTGTAACTCCCTCGTCCAGCAGTCTAATGTTAGAAGAGCTTTTAGGTAAATTGTTTCTGTTGTTATTATTATTATTCTTATCATCATTATTATATATTTTATTAATTATATTTTTATTGTGATGTTGATTTGGGTGACAATTATTTGACAAATATTATATATTAATTTTCTAAACATATTAACCATCCCTATGCTTAAAAAACTATTAAAAATATTTTTTTTCTTTTAAACTTGTGTATTGTTTGACTTTTAAAATGTTTGTATCAGGTGTTAAATTATTTTTTAAATAAAGTTGTTTTTAATGTGAGCGGCTCCTATTGGCTCGTTTAAAAAGAGGGAGGAGCAGATTGCACCGCCTAGCGTCTAGTCTTCGCGGTCTTTCGTCAGTTGCCGCCTTTTCTCTCCCTGGTGTTTGAGAACGTGGAGGACAAAAGGATGCCAAAGAATTGAAAACTATGACAACTCCATAGCACGTACAAAGGCTGTGTAATTTTTAAAAGTTTAAAAGTCACAGTTGTTGGACAAAATAAATGTGAAAAATGTTGTTTTGTGTACTCTCGTGATTTTTGAAATGGTTTTATTTACAAACTTGTTTTTGTTTGCGGTCAGCTTTAATATATTTGGTGTCGCATTGGCCGTCTGATAAATTGATTTTGTGACTGTTTTGCTACATGGGGCCCACCCAGTGCCAGAAATTAGCCAATTCAAACTAGAAGTAAGATGCAACTACAGAACCCACTGATAATGCCATTCCAACTTTTTAGCTCATGTTGTACCCACAAAAAACTTGAAAGATGGGGCCCGGGTTGATTTCTATGTACTTTGCCTAGTTGGGGCCCATTTAGTTCCCAGAATTTACCAATATAACACCGAGATGGGCATATAAAATGGGGCCATTATGGAACCCGCGGACAATCCCACTTAAAACCCACTTTTTAGTCTTTGTGGTGCCCACATGGTACCCACAAAAAACTTGAAAGATGGGGCCCGGGGGGGTTTCTGTGTACTTTGCCCAGTTGGGGCCCATTTAGTTCCTAGATTTTACCAACATAACACCTATATGGGCATTTAATATGGGGCCATTACGGAACCTGCGGACAATCCTATATGGGGCACCATTTTTCAGCCCATTTCCAAACCATATGGGCCCCACATATAAATGTTGGCTGGGATAATGTCCTCGTAAGTGGATATCAGGCCCAAAATTGAGTATTTTGGTCTAAATAACCCAAAATGTGATGTCCACATATGTGGACGCCAGGTCCTAGGAGGTTAAAGATGTGGTAGCGCTAGTGATAAGCATATATTAACTTTCACAGTGCACTTTTTTCAGCTTTCCTTCATGGCATTTGCTGCAGGAACAGTCTTGTATTATGTTTTTATTCTCGTCATATATGTTTAAAATTATACGTTGTTCTAAGAAAAGTTTGCGTTATGTTGCATTAGTTACCTAGTGTCAACGCCACAGTTTTCTGTAAACAGGCCCACAGCTAAATTGTGAAAACCTGGGTTGACAACCCACAATGTAACTTTGTCATGTTAAGAGAAGAGAAGCTGTTAGGTTCAGACAAGCCAAATAATGGGGAAGATGTCCCGGGACTGTTGAACTTGTTTTACTTGTTTTCTAATTGAAGGCCACAAGAAAGATGTATAAAAGTCATCTTATCTCTGGGGTAAAAGAAAGGGAGATTTCAAAGTCAAAAAGGCACGCTTAAGCCTAAATCTAGTTTTCAATGGGATGAAGGAAGTGCACTTTTTACCTGGCTACATGAACACACTCACAGGTGGTGGTTGTAATTTGTTTTAAAAGCCAGCTGTCAAAAAGGTTACATGGCAAATTCTTTCTTTGACCAGTTTCTCCATGAATGAACTCTCAGATGACAGACTACCTTTTATTTTCACAAACATGTTGAGCTGTTCTAATTATTCACAATATTTGAATTTCATGTATTTATTTACATGGTATTTATCGCAAAGTGAATTTCACTTTTATCTGGCCAAAAAAGTTACATGATGCTTTTATTGTGAAACAGTCCCTCTAATTTTTCACGTGTCTGAGCGAACACACAAACTCCCTGAGCGTCCCTTGGACCACTGTGAGCAACAGCAGACGTGTGCACTGTGGTCACGCCAGCATCTAATCCATCCAAGTTACATGGTTTATTAAAATAATCAAATTACAGCATTTACATTTATGTTAGACTACTTTTAATTAACTGCTTTAGCCCACCTACAATGAAAATTGTAAGTGGGCTAATGCACCAGTGACACACTTGGCTGCCTTCACCACCCGTATCTGATCTTTTTTTGTTTCTTCTGTGCAGCTGGTGAGCCACATTGTGCAGCAGTAGGTCAGAATACTCTCTACTGTTGACCAGTAGAAGTTGGGCACATTGGTAAATAGTTTTTACACTGTTTTTTTTACACAGGTCAATGAAAACCCTGTAATATAAAGTTTTCCGATAAAATATAAAGGCTTCCTTCCAGTGTTAAAACTTCTACATTTGCAAACAAAAAAGCTGGGATGCTGTGTAAAATGTTGATTAAAACAGAATGCAACTGTTTCCATATTCTATTCACAATACACAGAAAACTGAGGAAATGTAACATTTTAAGGAAAAGTAAGGAAAGTAGTTTTGAATTTGAAAAAATAAAAATGGTCTCAAAAAAGAGTTATGTTTATGACTGTGTATTGTGTAACTGAAATATGCATGGTCTTTCTTAAAAAAGAAGCCATCTGGATGGGAGCATATTTTGCTCTAAAGCCTTTGTAGCTTTTAGCATTGATGGTGCCTTTCCACATGTGCAAGCTACTAGCTCCATAGGCACTAATGCACCCTCATACCACGAGAGATGTAGGCTTTTGACCTGAGTCTTGATAACAAAATTTGTTAGTGAACTGTGTTGAGAAACAGCAGTTTCTAAAAGTGTTGAGGTGATTCATTCATGTTAGAAAATCTTTATATGTTTTCTTTTACCTGCAGCCCTGGAAAGACCAAATCGTCTTGGGAGAAAGTAAAAAGTATAAAAAAAATACTTCAACCCATTAAGACGGCTTACTTATCTTAGCCTAATCTTATAGGCTATATGGTCAACAAGTACAGGCTTAATGCCCTCTGCTATGTTGCTGCACAAAGGTCTAAAGAACAATAAAATGTTTTGCAGTGAGGTCAAAAAAGTGAAGAATTAAATTTTCTTGGCCTGTGTCTCGCATCGATATGAGAAAAACTGCATGCCTCTTACTATTTGTCCACTTGTTGCAGGATCTTGCATGGCCCTCTCAACCTTCTTATCTGTGACACCTTATGGGGAATCCTGTTGAAGGCGATTTGTAGCATGGGTCAGTGCCTCAGGAGGTCAGCCCTAGAAATTCACGTTTTGTGCTTGATCAACAAGTTTGTGTATGTAAGTAAAGTTTATTTTTGTAGCACTTTTCAGGAGAGAGAACAGTTGCAAAGTGCTTTACAGAGGTAAATGGATTAAATCCAGACCCATGCCAAGGGCAAAGGGTGCAAAGAGATATTGGTAAGCTGTTCCATAGTTTTGGAGCTAAGGCAGAATCCCCTTTAGTTGGGATCATAAAAAGGTCCCTATCTGAGGACACCATAACCTGGCTCTTAGAATAGGGGCAGAATAGTTCCATAATGTTGGAAGGGGCCCATAAAACTAAGAACCAGGATTTTAAAATGAACTCTAAACATAACAGGAAGCCAATTTAAAAATGTCAAATGTGGGGTAATTTTCAGAGGCTTGTTACAGCAGCATTTTGCACCGACTGGAGGTGTTTAATAAATGTTTTAGTCAGAGAGATAAGAGATAAGATAAGATAAAACTTTATTAATCCCTCGGGTGGGTTCCTCTGGGAAATTCTGTTTCCAAAAGCACAGCACCGACAGAAGTTACAGTTACAGAATATTATATATATATATATACACACACACACACACACACACACACACACACACACACACACACACACACATATAAATACAGAGACATATATAAATAAAATATACGAAGGGGATAAATAGAATAAATAGGAATAAAAATACAAGTGAATTGCACATTTCAAGTATTGAGGTCTATTGCACCATTGACTATTAACAACAGGTATTGCACAGTGAGGTGAAGAGGCACTACAGCTTAGTTGGTCCCCCCTCCTTTGTCCTCCTGTTTCCCCTCCCTCTCCCCTCCAGAGAGGAGTTAAACAGTCAGACACGAAAACAGTGCATCACAATGGTCCAAGTGAGAGGAGATGAAGGCACAGACAGCATCTCCACTTTACTTTTTGAAACAATAGTTATGCTGTGTGATGCTGATCTGTAATAAAATGGTTCTTGTAAGCCGAGTATGATTTAAGCATGCGGTTAATAATTATTAACATTAAAATTACAGATTAGTATGCCACATAGATGTGCAGTTCAATGAATCCTTGGTCTATAAAATGGGTGAAAAAAAATCTTTTTAAATTATTTTTTAAACGTAGCATCTTCAAACTGCCCCCTCAAACTCCCTTAGAGATAAGTCTTAGAGATAAGTGCCAGGCACTGAAGTCTGGCCGTGTTACATCCTCCAATTCATTTTCTGCCGTTTAGCCAAATAGATAAGACAAATAGATAAGAGGAAACAGAGTAAACGAAAACTGTCGTTTTAAGTAACACACAGGAAATTATAAACAAACTCAAACCTTTAGTTTAGTTTAGTAAATTGGAATAATGAATAAACAAAGGCAGCACAAGTCGCGCATTTTTACAGCCGATATTTTCCTCACACTTTACAGCAGCAAAGTGAGCGCTTACTCCCGCCATTTATCTCCTAAGGCATTTATAAACGTTCCTTCACCTCCGTGTATTTACGCAACTGTTTAGATTTGTCTTTACTGAGCATCTTCGCTTCCATGTAAACACCGCAAGATGGCGCTGCAGAATTGCAATTTTCTTGTTAAGAGAGAGAGAGAAAACCCAATCACTTACAGGGTGAGGCACCCGGTCAGCATCGCAGAAAAGAACCGTTTGATCATAACCACTGAAATGAAATCTGTGGGTTAATTAGGCAACAGTGGTGGTTTTGATTGGTGGTTTTCTATATGAAGGTTTTGTGTTACCGCTGATATTAAACTTGTTTAGATGATTATTAAGTTTGGCCACAGAGTGGTGGCGCTTGCCTCTCAAATGACTGCCACAAATAACAGGAAAGCTTTAGAATAATTTGTGCTTTTTACATTATTTTTGAGAAATGGTTTCCAATTTAAGCGCAACAATAGAGATTAAATCCCATTAATATTACTAGTTATTGAAAACCTTTTTTAAACGTAAGAACTCGTGATTTTCATGAACAATTAAAATAACTGAAATCATTTTGGCGGCTCAAGCAAACTGACCAATTTAATTGAATGCAAAGGGATTTATTGGTATAAACAGTTCCCCTCACGTTTTTATTTTTCTTTAAATTAAGCCAAGCCTCTGTGGAAAAGCAGCATGGAAACCACAGACACAAATCCATAACCAAACGGACTACTGAGATGGAGAGTCCTGATCCGATCTGCTCAATAAAAGCCTCGGAATAGCCTTGTGCATATGAAACTATGCTTGTTCTCGTAAAAGCTTACATTTCCCCCAGGAGCTGTGGGTCAACGCTGAAATTCAGTGTTGTGACATAGTCTCGATCACATCATGATTAGTAACAGCGAGCTTTGGATGATAACGGGCGCATCATAAACACGCATGATGATGCAGGATATTGCACACAACTTTATGGGAGTTTATTCGAATCTTGATTCGTGCGTTACTCAGAACTGCTACATCGTCCCGATCCAGATCTTATCCCCCCACGGAAACACGGACACGGTCCTTATTGGCGCTCCTGCATACCGGTGCAGCTATTGGGTGTCAATCTCACGCAAAAAGAGGGGGGAAGAGAGAGAGAGAGAGAGAGAGATGTGTGCACGGGATGCTGTGATGTCTGGTCGCCACTGAGAGGATGCTATCGATCAGGCGTGCAAATGCTTCCTTCTCCGCTTTGATAAGCATGGTCGTGTGCGCGTTTAGACTCTTTCTGCTCCTCGTAAACAAATTGGACAAGGTAGGTGTTGCCAAATCCCTGAAGTTTCCCAATGTGACGATTTCCCCCTGGTTCATATAGACTGCAGCGATTTGTTGACCTTTTTCTTTTCACGCGCACAGGTAATGTGAGCGGGGACCGCACTGGGTCATTAATGCAAAACTCCTCAGCGCTGTTCGGGATGGTGAGCCACTGCCAGACCCCTGCTTTCACCGACTTCACTGGCTTGACGCTCTCCGTGTACGGCAGCAAGGGAGACATCTGTGCGCGGCGAGCAGGGAACGGCTTTGGATCGCAGATTTGCCGGAGCCCTCATGACACCCCGACTCACATGAACTGCGCCAGCCCGAAGCGACTCTCCGCGTCCGAGGAAAAAGCGCATCTGTCAGGCAAAACTACGCGCTTGTGCTTCTCTCTCCCACCGGTGCAAGGTAGGCTCTGTCGGCACTCTTGCTGCTGAGCATGGAGGATGTTGCAAAGTCCTTTAACTGAGTGGATTCGCCAGTTGAAGGAAATTGAAATGTTTTTTCATCTCTTTATTTAAAGCAAACGTTATGGCACATTCAGCCAGACAGTTTGACCAGTTAGCAGATCTGGTTATTTGAGAGTGGTTTAAAAAGCCATCATCTGAATGAATATTGCTTCCACATGGCTTCTAAAGAGCGTCCTTTGATATAGCTGCACTTTGGTGTAAAGAGCATTGTTTGCAGTTGTGCGTTAGGCCTTTTAATTAAACTCAGACCTCATTTGGGTGCTGGCCAATTCATAAACAGTCTATCAAAGACTCCTGTGAAGGGATATAGAAAGCTGCCAAGCAAATGTGCACTTCCTATGTGTGTTAACAAGGAATAGTTTAGTTCAGTGTCACATTGGCTTATCTAACAATAGGAAAACTCTTTCTTGGACAGCTGCAACTGTCTATTTTGTCTCAATTTGAGAAAAATATTAGGGCTTTTAGTTAACTAAGTAGACATGCTTAAATTGCTAAAATATTCTTATATGAGTCCTTTGGTGCCTGTTGGTAAAAAAAAAAAATGAAGAAGCAGGGCTGGGGGTTTATCAGTGAAGGGAAAATCTTTAAAGCAAAAATTACATAGATGAAAGTGGAATATAAATAGTATACAGAGTGGAAACTGTGTTTTTAGTCTGTGCTATCCTGTTTAGACAGTGTTGTTGTGAGTGGGTGGAGGTAATTACAGCCCCGTCCTAAATTCTGATTAGACTGAACAGACTTTTATATTAGCAATCACCCTTGCAGCAAGAAGAGGATCAACGGATTTGATTATTGTTTCTTGGTCCTAAACACAAACCATATGTCTGCTGAATGTGTCTCGGCATTTATGAGTTCTCTCAGAGCACAGTTGTGCCCTCAGCCCTCCATCCCCAGCATCCCGAACCAGAATGAATTGTCTCATTGTCTTTTCAGCGCTTTTGAACTCGCTTCCCGTAAATTGTGGGAATGCAAGATGTGTTATGTGTTTGTAGTTCACGTCATGCAGATTAACACTGAGGCAGACGCATTCTTTTTTTTTTGGCCTGAATATATAAAACAATTGAGTGAAATTTTAATAAGGTCATCATTTTTATGGCAAGCAAAACTTCATCCAGCAACAGTTTCCTTAAGCACGCACTGATTCAGCGACATTATATTTTATTGTAGCATTCAGGAATACAAAGTTTAATTATGTTTAATGTGAACTCTAATGTTTCTAGCCTGCACAAATATGTGCTGCATTACAGGCATTTTTACAGTGTTTTATAGTCAGTCTTGGTGAGCATGGAGTATGAAAATGATCTCAGTACTCATCAGTCTTTTGTATAATGCCTCATTTCAGCCCGGTCATATTACATACTCCCATTTGGGGACAGAGCTGGAATTAAGGCTGCATTCTCAACCATTACTTTAGATTTATTCTGAAAGGGATCTCAGAACAAACAGTGCCTGTAATATTTCTCCTAATGGAAGTGAGACAGCGGAGGAAGAACTTAACTCAGATAGGAGATTCCCGACCTTTTCCGTGAACCCTGTAATTGCAAAAAGTGAGGTATTACTCAGTGATAACAGCGATTCAAATGTAGGTGGTGGTGTTTCATCTAATCCTTGGAGGAAAGCTGTCACGCACCACAAGATGTTTGCATTTGGAACTGCTTTGCTGGTTTTCTAATTGCTCCCAAACTGCAAAAACCATGCTCTATGCCAGTTTTTCTTCATTGTGTTCGATTGTTTGCATAAGTGTTTACAAGTGTAAAACCACTGACTAGAATGAGAGTCGGTGAATGAGAGAGCATTAAACAATACACACACACACACACACACACATATCTATATATATGTGTGTGTGTGTGTGTGTGTGTGTGCGTGTGTGTGTGTGTGTTTAAAGAGCTATGCTTTTTCATTTAAAAATAGTTTCCAGCATAACTATAGAAAAGGACCATTTTCTCTATTTTTCTTTGCACCAAGTCAAATAACACTTAAATCTGTGCATGACTTTAGACAGTGTGCTTATTTTTTCCGTCCTCTTTGTGAGTTTAACGGTGGCTAATCACTCTAACACTGCAGGTCAACTGTGCTATAAATATTAGCGCCCACCAGCAAAGAAAATATTAAGCCTGCAAGGAAACCAGCTGAATATCAGCTTTGAATGAATTGTCTACTCTAGCATCATTTGATATCTTACTGAAGTTTCTCCTGGCCAGACCGATGCTGCTGAGTCTGAGCTTATTTAAGGAAATGTTTGAGTCTGAAGAGTGTGCTGGTGTCCCACACTGCTGCTCTCAGATAATGCACAGGATGTCTCTAAAGAGATGAGTAATTAACATTTGAGCTTGTATGTTTTTGTGCCACATTATCATGTGACTAGCACGGTGAACCAGTGTAAGCACATAAACTCACCAACCTCCATAGCATCGATCTTATATATTGTAAACAGACACTGTGTGAGCCTACACTGCGTGCACACATCCGCTGATATCCTCAGACACTATTTTTATGGGGAAGTGGCATTGGTATCAATGTGAAATTCCCTCAGACTGACTTGGTTTCCTGTGTTTTCCCCCAGACGTCAGACTGTGGGGCGATAATCTGACTGTTATGAGAAACAACCAACCATTACAGTGCTGCTTTCAGCCTCTGAAGTGTAATACACTTAATGACAGCTTCCCAGTAGCCCGTGAATAATTTCAGTTGTAAGTGCAAAGTCTTTATTGTGAGAAAAGCAGCGGTTCCAAGCAAACTGTGTGAATTGTTACCCGTGTGGTGTCAAATGTATCTGAAAAACAGAAGAAAAGCTTGTCAGAGTCGCCTTTTCTTAAAAAGTCAGACAAATCAGAGTAATTAAATGTCCTTCTCATTCATCAAAACCCAGTGTTCAGCCAAGCCTAAGAGGAAACTGGTGATTACATAAAAATATCAGTATTCCAATACTTTCTGTTGGCTAGATTCTGAGTATAGGCTTTCATCTAAATCATTAGATTTGTGTCATATCAAAATGTTTATATATCTATAATTCTGGGAGAATATTTGCCTCAGCTGCTTCAAGGGGTTTTAAATTTCTTAAACTACCGATGACTTGAGGCTTAAAATGCCTTTAAGCGTATTTGATGTATGCCCAGACAATATGATTTATTTTGCTTGGATTTCACTGTTTCTGGGGGGAGAGTTCAGTTGTGTTATTGCTGAACTGTTTTGGTTTAATGGTGAAAGGTTAAGAAAATCGACACAAATCAGTGACTTTACATTGTGGTTTGTTAACTTGTTACCAAAAGCAGTCGATGGAGTTCATATAGTTTAGTGAAGTCGTTAATTTTTTTCTCCCCAGTATTCTAACACAAAGCTTCAGGAATGAAAAAGTGTCATAATGTCATAGTTGGTAAGGTAATTATTGAAATCTAGTCCAGACTAAAAGTCTAGAATTTAATGAAAGTTCATATATTTTTATATTTTAGAGGCTGTTAAGCAAGCTAGGAAAATTTGGTTTTATCCTAATCAGGTCACAAAAAAATCAAGGCAATAGTTAAAGAATACAAATCATCATCTGGGTTAATATTCAGGTGTTGCAGCGTTTTGTATCATTTACTATACAGAGTCATTTTTTGTTGTTTGCTTTTTAAACTTTTCGCCAAAACCACATTTTACTTTGTAAATAGTGAATCATTTTCATCTTTTTTTTCTTAAAAATATAATTTTTTAAGAAAAGAAAGGAAAAGAAAAAAGTTCCTCTGCCGATCACTTTTCTGTTGAAAGGAGAAAAAGCTGACACGAGCACTGAAATATCAGTTTATTCAGTGCGGCTGAAGTTTGAAAGAAGGCTGTGGGTCTCAGTATCACTGTAACTCCTTTTGCCAAAAAGTAGTGGCAGTGATGAAAAGCTTATAGACGCTTTTTCTCGAAGATATTTTGAAAGACCGATCAACCCTCAGAAACGTTTTGCTGCTACCGCTGCTCTGTGACATTTGACCTTTTATTGAACTTCTTCTTCGCTTAATTTCTCTGCTGAGGCTAACCAGATAGTGAAAAACTACACAGCACATTTTTTGGTTATGCTTTTTTTCAGCCAGCTGTACTTTATGTGGAATGCGTCATCGTGAACTGTCTTCTCTTTGTCCGGTTGTTCTCCTTAATCGTGTGGAAAAATACACACGGACCTGTTTATATATAAAAAGTAGCACAGTGATAGTAACATTCTTTTCCTGGGTTTTCTCACCACTCGGTGCATTCCCATGAGCTAAAGAGCCTCAGCCCACGTCTTTGCATATTGCATGAGCTCAGCAGTGAGTTATGGGCAAATGTGAGGGTGCTGCCTGGGAAGGGTGTTGCAGGGTGTAATATTTGCAGCATGTTCCATTGATTCATAAAGCGAAGGCCCGGTGATGATTCTGCAACGGTATTCCCGTAAACCTCTGTCTGCCTGAGACGCTGAATGCTGGGTAATGGAATAAAAGCACTTCCTGAGTCACAGCCACTAGAGAGGGAGAACGAGAGAACACCCCTTGTGTGGCATGTGCTGGGCTGAATCATCTCAGCCCAACTTGGCCTGAGATCCTCGTGGTGTGTATGGAATCAGGAGGTACGGCAAAAGGAAGAGACGAGAGTTGCATCAGCTCGACTGTGGTCGGATTCTGATTAGATTTGCTAAATGAGCTTCAAAAAAGCTAAAATGTGATGTTTGCTGTGCTTTTCCTTTTCTGTTGTGAGTGTCAGTAAGGTCAGATGTTCTCATTCTTATGTGACCATTGTGGTATGACTATGGCATCTCACTCTAACCAAAAGCATTCTGACTTGCATTCTGCCAAGGAATCCAAACAGTCACACAGCAAAAATATGATCTGGTTTGAGTAAGTGTCGAAATATCTCTGGAATACCAGAAGAAATTTGCCCGGGGCCTCAGCTTAATCAAGAAAAAGCTGCAAAGTTGGCTCAGATATGTCATCATAAAAGTGTATTTTTAGCACAAACCTTGCCCAAAACTTTTATGCGCTCTTGGCGGTGAGAGGAATAAGCTGCCAGGTGTCTTTGTTTTGGAGCTCAGCATAGAAAAGATAAAAAAAGACTTTTCTCTGTTTGCCTGGACAAGCATGCCGCAGCTGACCACACGTCTATACAGTCTGCATTACTCATGCATTTTCAGACAGCAGCGACTCCTCTCGCAGAGCTCTCCGTGTATGACTTAGCACATGGGTGGGTTTTTGATTTACATCTCGGCTGTGCCACTTGCTGTTCTTGGCTCAACGCTGCTGTGTTTCATCAAAGAAAAATCCGCTCCACTCTTGACTGTGGCAGTAAAGACGACCGTCCGCCACCGTGCTGCCTCGGCTAGAGTGAGCCTGGAAGCTTACGGGGCACTCACAGCTGTCAGCTAGAGAGAGACAGGAAGAGAGTAAGACATGACGGGGAAAGAAGAGGACGTAAGGACTCACTGAGCTCCCTTAACAAGTGCTCAAGACCCAAATTGTATGAGTATGAAAAGGCACTGTTTGCATCTGAGTTTTAAGAGAGGCTCCTATTTCATCTTTTTCTGCCAGAGAGTATGTCAGCAGTTTATTTATGATACATAAAAGCTTACAAAGTCTGCATCACAGCTCGGTAAACAGATCACCATTTAAATCTGCAGCAAGCGACAGATTTAAATGCGAGTCAGCCTCAACTTCTCTAAACGGTGTCTGAAATGTCCCTTTTTTACGAGGCTGGGCATGTTGGACGTTAATCAGCTAGCCAATCAAACACTGGCTTCAACCGAGTGGTCAAAAACAAATGGGCAAACATGATGTTTTAATGCCTTCATTAGAGTGGAGGAGAAGGCAGCCAAAAGGCTCGAGTTTTATCCTCTCTCTCTGTCTCTGCCAGGAAGCTGCCACGGGGCAGTGCCCAGTCAGCTCACTGCACCATTGGCTGGCGCTGCCCCAGTGGACTACGAGAGACATTATAAAGTCTAATAGTGCAGTTTATATATTTTATTAGTGCTCGTTAATCGAAGCCTAGCATTCTGGAAGAATTAGTTATTCTCTAGTCATGTGCAAAGCGATCCAGCCTGAGCACTGTATTAACTGGCTTACCAAGATTATTAAGTGCACAAAAGAACGATGGAACGAAGGCTGCTTAGAGGGAAACTCGTGCACTGTGTCTTAAAGTGATGTGTGTTGACATCAATCATAAACCCTGAGCGTGACGACTTGACGTTGTTGGACTCAGATATTAACGTGTGCGTTACGTCTTGGCAGATTTTGTTTAGTTTACGAATCGTCCTTTACAGACAGCCAACCTGCCTTGTGGTCGGGATCTACTGATTTTCATTTATTTATTTATTTTTGTATAAAATCTATTTTGAAACACAAATCTTTGGATAGAAATTTATGATGGCATTCGTATCTCTTAAACGCGCAACAACTGATCATTAGTGTCAGCAGGGTGGCGCAGATAGACTGGTGCTTCTTTGTTATTGGTGAGTCTGGACAGGCACAGTTGTGCATGCTGGGAGGAAGAGGAGGATTTTGGGAAAGCGATGCTGCTGTCTTGTTCAGGTTAAGGCTTTTAAGTCCAAGTTGCAGGGAACTGGGAGACTCGCCAGACCGACTCTGGATGTTAATAAAGTTTAGCGGCTCCATGCCAGCACTGTGATCTGCAACGCTTAGGGTTATTTTTACAGACTTTTTACAGACAATTATATTTGAAAGAGAAGGCTGTTTTGCAGAGGGCTAATATCAGTGCAAGGAGATAATGTGTGTGATAAGAAGATGCAATTTCCCATGATGTGGTGTTGCAGAGGGCTTTTTTTATGCGTGGGAATATCTTTTGCATGAGAACTTCCCCTGCAGTACTGAAAACACTATATTACACTTTTTGCTTGTAATATTTTAATAGTGGTTTGTTAAAAGCAAACATTTAACCCTAACTGTTCATGCATTTCTCCACTTAGCCTCACACCCTAAAAGTTATCAAAGTACAACAAGGATCCGGCATTTTGTGGGGAAGAACGGGGATACAGATCCAACTTTTCATTTCGGATACCAGTGCAGATGCCTTTTTATTGATCTGACACCAGTGTAGAAATTCTCATTCATAATCAGATTTTATGTGCAAGGCAACTTCATTTTAAACATTGTTTTGTTACTTTTTATAAGAAAAGGTAGCAAATCAATGAATAGATATATAAATACAGTGGATTAGTGTTAATAAGTAATATTACAAGTGAAAAACAGTAAAAAGTATTTACATTAGTGCGTTTGAGTGTTTACTGCATGTTTACTGCTGTCTCTGCTCTCACTTTCACCTTCGGTGCACATCCTCACACACAGCAGATAAGACACAGGTGAGAGTGAAGATAATGTTCAGTGTGTTATGGATTATATTACCGTAACTGCACTAAAAGCTCCCCAACATAAGCAGACAAATCTGTCTGTGGAGGTTTTCATGGTTTTTTGTGAACTCACATTTAGCTGCAAACAAGTAAAGAAAAAGTCGTTGCAAGTGAAAAATAAATCTCGGTAGATGAAGTTTTCAAGTTTAAGTCTTCTTTATTTACACGATGACATGGGGAGGACGGGGCGCTTCACAGACATATGACAGCTTGAACAAAGAGGCCGAACAGCGTAGCTATTCTGCTGTTCTTCACCGCTGAATAAAAATACCATCGTCTGATATTTTTTCTGTTAGCTTGAGTTTAATAGATTGGCTCCGTACACTAGATCAGCCTTTTGTTACCAATTCCCGATCTGACTTTCTGAGTCATAATTGGACCGATGTCTGATCCACTTATCAGATCAGTGCATCTCTTTGGAAGACTGAGCACAGCTGATTTATATTCCTCCTGTTTTTTCCCCTTTTTTTGTTTAGCATAACCAAGCGTTGCTTATTTTCTCTCCTCTTTTTACCTGTCACGTCAAGGTCTATGTTTGCTTGACTAGTTGCCAAGCCAGGAGTTGAAGACATTTAAAGCTACTCTGACTTATAGCTGCTGTACTGATGTACTGATGTCATTGTCTTCTAGACATCTCAGCCTGATTTTACCCTCTAGACACAAAAACCACATCTCACAGATGTGCTGGCTGCTCTGTCCACAAGTTTCCACTGGAAACAGTAGAGACATCTGCTATCTTCTGGCTTCTGTGTCTTTTAGGTTGTTAGTTTTAAATTCCATTTTAAGGAATATGAGCAATTTTCTTTCTGTTTTTTAATATTATTTGATGAAATTCTGAATAGGAAAAACAGCTTTCCGCAAGCATCGTCGAAGACATCGAGTTCTGCCTTTTGATTTATTGCTGCCAAGATTAAGAGTAGGGCTCCTTTTCTCCGTTTGTAGAAAGTGTGTTAAATGGGTCCATATTGCACTGAGTAATACCTTCAGTATGCACTCTTCATTAACATGCTTAACATTCCCCCCAAGACCCAGAAGTCAGCTCCTATAATACACTGCTTAACACAAACATCATGTCGTACACTTATGATCTCTTATGGGGCTCGTTGTTGGCGTTTCAGGAGCGAGCTGATTTGTGCGTGTATGTATCTGTGTTTGTAAGTGTGTTAATGCCGGAGTCCAAGCGAAGCTACAAGATGGACAAGTTGAACTCTGAACATGAAAGTTGAACTTGAAAAGTTAATAAAATATGCACTTTTTGCCAGCTAACTGGAGCAGAGATCCATTTGAAAACTCTAGTCAAGAGGTTAGTACACTGCGGTCCAAAATGTGTTCTTTTTGTTTGGCTTGAGGATGAAGTCTGTTGCAACACTGGTCATGTTGAATGTTTCCAAAACAGGACACACAACTTAGTTTTTAAAAATAAGAAATGTCAATACTTGGCAAAATAAATGCTGAGCCAGTGCTAATTTTTCAGCAAGTGTATCAATCACCAAAAAGATGTTATGATCATGTAATACTTTAGGACAGGGGATGGTTTTGTGCATTTCCAAAGACTGGATGTGATTATAAACTTTCCTTTAGAAATCCACATGTTGATGCATTTAAAGAGACCTATTATGCTAAATTACATCCTTGTATTTTTATTTTTGAGTAACTTTGCATGATTTACAAGTATAGTTGTCTACTGTTTGCAACAAGCTATATAAACGAAAAGCTTAATAGATAATAATGATGTGCTGATGGGCCAGCTGTGTTTTGAAAAGGAAGGTTAATAGGAACCAGCTCCTAACCATCCAACTGGCTTGACACGTGCGTCTTTTCTCCTGGTGTTTAGCTTTAAACCTTTACGACAAAGCCAAAGCCCATCAAGAAGAGCTTCATTCACCTTGAAATCGATACGCTGAGATGCTTGGATCCACATAGACAAGACACTTGGAAATTCCCATGGCTACAGTAACCAAAAAAAGCTTCCCATTGCAGGAAATGTTTCTTATATATCACCAGGGATTTTAGGCAAGAATATTTAGGATGAGTAGCTGGCTTTTTCCCCAGAATGTCCTCACCAAAGCTGAGTCAGAGATTTACTGAACTGATAGAGTGAGTGAAGAAAGGAGAGAAGAGCAAGATTTTTCCAGTCTCGTCTTTCTGTTTATCTAACTTTTGCCCTTAAAAAGTCAGCTCACAGCACATGTTGGCTAATACCGATAAAAAGCCTAATCAGGCACTTTCAGCTTGTATCGGCACTTCATCTAATAGGCTTGTGTTTGAGAGTTGAAATGAATTAGGCAGCGTCAGAGCCATGACAGCCAGGTGCTGAGCACTTGGCCCAGTGTCCTGCAGCCTGAGCCAATTGGAAAATGCTTTGCAGAATTTATCTGCACCCTTCTCCCTTGACAAATTATTTTATTGTTCCTACACAGTTGGTTTTCATTTAGTCTTTTGGCTAATGATCGGCTGAGAGCATGTGCACCATTGTTGTTCCTTTCCCTCAACTTTTCTTCAACATGGATACTCTGACTGGAAGTGTGCACGTCTGATAGCACACTTTCATGACACATAGAAGGTAGAATGTACACAGATTGGGCAACTGTTGCATATACTGTATGTCCCGAGTGTCTATAAAACTGGGAATTCGTTCTAAAGGAATAACTTCTTCTGATCTCCCCTCAGTGAGCTCCAAACCTCACTGCAAAACCTTTAATCACATTATTCAGTGTTTCATGTACCACGACTAGCAGATATGCTCTGTGAGGGCGGCAGACATGAGAGATAGGTTGGAGCTCGCCTCACGTCCGAGCCCTGCACTTTGCATGACCTGAGCTCAGTACATCAGGACTGGGCTGCTAATCTTTTACAAATGCTCCGAGTCTCCATGACCGGGCCCTCGCAGAGATGGCTTAGTCAAAACATCCCCGCTGCTCCCGAGCACAACCTTGGCCTCTAGCTTAATTCAAACACTGATTAACTAACAAATACCTGCTGCTTGTTCCATGGCATTACATCCCGGTGCGCTCCGCTCAGCTCCATGGAGTTTGACAGTGCGTTTGCTGTTCTGCAGAGGAACACAGAGACCTACTGTGCAACAGGCTTTGTACGTAAAATGATACAGGACTTGAAAAATCACTAACTAACGATTTACACTGACAACCATAAACGAAACAGCCAAGATTTTAACTGTTTGGCTTGAATTGTGATTAAGGTCGTTGGCGGTTGCGTCATCAGTGTTTCCTGCCAGTAGATGAAAGAAAAAGAGCATTTATTATCAGATGATACAGGTAGAAGTGATAATCATAAATCATGGCCTTTTGTCAAGAATCAGATTTCATTGTAGTAACCACCAACAACTCCCCAACCCCTCACACTTCCCAAGTTTCTAAGAAAGTCTTAGTTTTCCTGCCAAGCGCACTTCCCATTGAAATAAATAGAACTACTTGTGCTATAACTCGCCATCATTGAGAAACTGCTCTGTTTTTATGAGTATTTAAAACGACATTGTTACAGAATGTATTGTGAAATGAAACTAAATATGTGTGGTTTTGTCAGTAATTGTATGTGATAAACAATTCAAGTTTATTGCTCATTCATTTCTATGCAGCTGTGGCCAGGCCGAGGCTATTGCTAATATTGGGGTGGCACTAAAACTGATGTCTCATCAATTATTTTCAGGTTTTCTGTGTGGGGATTTTTCCGTAAGCCAAATCGTCAAATTTGCAGACATGGCTGCAAAAAAGTGGAACAGTTTTGTAGTCATTTGTATTGTTGATAAAGCTGTGTTTAAATAGGTGGTTGCACTGAAAATGTGGCCATGTGCGATCAGCAACCTTCTGCTAGAAAAATAGTTCTGTGAGTATTTGAGTAGCACTGGTGTTTAGGGATGGGTACCGGTATCCGGTGCCATTATGGCACCGGTTCTGACATAAACGGTAGTAACCAGACCGAAAAGCAGCGCGCATTTCAGTGCTTTATTTTGGTGCTTTTTTTTTCCCTGAGATGTCATACACTTTGAATTCTAGCCAATCATTTTACCTTTGCAAGCGTAGTAGGCGGGCCCAGGTACGTACTTTAGAGCAGAGCTACAGATTAAAAATGCCCAAGGCCAAAAGTCTGGCTGTACTTCACAGCAAAAGATGCAAATTCAGCAGCCTGCAACAAGTGCTTCAAGGTGATACTGTGCAGAGGAGGTAACACCTGGAATCTGATGAAACACCTGGCGACGCATAGCGGGTTTTTACAAAAGAAAGAAAAAAAAAAAAAAGCTAAGAAATGCACCATATTTGATAGCTTGCTGCGAGACCTCACACCGAGCACATCTACTGCGGGTGTGGTGCCTGTTATCGGACCCGGAGTTAGCAACATCCCCCAGAAACCCGAAGAGGAGAGTCCTGGCCCCTAGCCCTGCCAGTGTAGCAGAAATGATGACGGATGATGATGGCAGCAGCAGCCGTTCTTCTCTGCGTGAGTAGCTTAATGTTGTTCGTGTGTAATTTACATTGAGTAGGCTAACCACGTTATTACATTAATGCATGTAAGGTAGGGCTGTTCGATATAACGATATATATCGGATATAAAAACGTCTATCGTTTCATTTTACGCTATCGTTTGTTTCGTGGTGTCGCAAAATAAACTGTTTACGGCAATATTTTTTCATGGTTTTGATGGTCACTGTAGTGGCTATATTAATTTCTTAAAGTTCTCTCTTTCTCTTATATTTAATATAACCACACTACAGACGGACAAGCGCCTGTTTTTATGCGTTGTCGTTAGCAACAACATGGTAAAACCATCGGGTGTCCGCTTGTTTATGTTCCACATAAACCTTTCACAATAAAGCTCAAGATCCTGTTGAGACTTTTCAAAATAAACTGAATCACGTGAAAGAGCAGATTATTTACGGATGAGGAGTAAAAAAGAGCCGCCAGGTGCTAAAAAATCAACCGTAGACTCAAACGTTAGAACAGGCTTTTCTCCGCAGCACGCCGTGTAATAAATGCTCACAAAGAAAACGGCGGCCTTTACAGCTTATGTCTAAAAATGTATCGTTTCATGCATCGGTTAAAACACTCGACTCCAGCTACATGACGCGCAGCTGGAAACACTTCCCGCAAGTCGAGCTGCCCGAGATTCACAGAATTTACAGAAAATGTTACATTTTTATGATTTATATCGTTATCGGACGATAGAATTCTTATATCGGGATATGAGATTTTGGCCATATCGCACAGCCCTAATGTAAGGTGAACTAGCAAACATCATCATAGTTACATGCAGCTGTCTTCTTGTTTGATGGCAGATGCTCCCTTCACCCTGGCCAAAAAAGCTAAAATGACCAAAGAAAAAGTGGGAAACAGCTAAACATGAGAGGTTTTTGGACAAAGTTTGTGTTTTTTTTCCATTGTTTAAGCACTGCTTCCATCCAAGAGTGATACCATAAATCCCCTATAGCTGCAGAAAAGGCTAACATTGTTATCTTTTTACAAAAAAACAGCTGAACATGAGAAGTTTTTGGACAAAGTGTGTGTTCTCCATTCTTTAAGCACCGGTTCGAGCACCGTTTAAGCACCGGCACCGTTTCAAAAGTACCGGTTTGGTACTGGTATCGGATAAAACCTAAACGATACCCATCCCTACTGGTGTTGTGGGGTGGCCAAACCTTTGTCCCTCCCATGATTCTGCCCCTCATCTGTGCTGTTTTGATTGCCATGGTACTCCTATGTCCATGCAGTGTGACGGTGCTGCAGAACTTGCATCCAACATAAGTTGCCAGTGTTTGTCTGTTGATTTTTATACTTTTAAAATGATAGGATACACTGAGGATAATAAATCTTTCACAATTGTTCGTACGAATTATACTTTTATAGATATAGTTGGAATTTTAACACTATCTATAAACTGAATGATTTTATTGTAAATGAAACTTGTGCAATGATGTGCTTTAGTTTAAGGGCTGCAATTAAAAATGTTTAACGTATAGCCCACCAAACCGCACTTTAACTAAAGTCAACAGTACTTGTTAGCCATACCCTTGATAGCCCTGGCTGTAAATGTAAATGCATAGGTTACCGCAGCATCCACTTTTACAGGGCCAGATTTGTCATTTGACACGAAAATACGGCCAATCTAGGCCACTGTAAAGATGCCAGTCTCATGCAACCCTCAAGAGCTCCGAGCCTTGAAGGAGCCCGGCGAGACGGGCGAAGCATCGGTATATGTACACTGCAGCCTGCCAAAGTACACTCGTTTAACAGCACCGAAAGACTTGAGCTGAGAACCTGCATGTTTATGTTAGGAATGATGTAAAATGGCTAGAATTCATATTTCACATCAAATTTCTGTTTCAAGATGGCTTCTCTCAATTTTTACGTGTAAGGAAACAAACATTTGCATTTCAAAGTTCTTCAAATAAAAATAAATTAAAAGCAAACCATTTTATGGGTTTGGAGACTCTATTGGAAAACAGGTCAGGGGCGAAATGAATATTTTTTATGGTTCATAAAAGAGCTTCACAATGAATGCCAGGTTATGTGAAAGGCTTGACACATGGTACGGGCCAGAGTCCTTCGAGAGTCCCTCTCTATTCAGACGCTTACTCTCTCGGCCAAGACCGGCCAAACAAACCACACTGCATAAGCCAGGATCCAAATGAAGAATGATTTCTTTATTTCTGCTCTTTATCATCTAATTAAGCTCCTTCTCACCAAAGACCTGTCCAAGGAAGTCAACATCCTTCACTTTTTACTTTTCAGTTAATCTGTTTCAAGTTCATTTACAATTAACTCAACATTCAGGGCCAGCTTGGTATTTTCTGCCTTTTGTAGAAGTTATTTGGGGTCATAGTGTCAAGTGTTTAACTCTCTTTTATATGTTCACTGACTCTATACATAAATATTTGTACATAATAATTTTATTAGGTATTTTTAGTTTAGATTTCTATCTGTCAGGGAGCTGTATCGTCCCAGTTATTCTTCAGAGCAAACCTTAAACATATATCCAGATCTTTAGTGCATAAATGTAATATGACTATGCTGGTGTTTGAAATATTTCTGGAGTACTGAAGCGTTTCCTTATTTTATAATTTCGTGTAACTCTGTGAATGGATATGCTGTTCATTCAGTATTTATCGTGTTTAAAATAACCCATCGTCTATAAGCCTGCGTACTATATGTAAAAGGACCAAATAAGCCACGTTTCCTTTCTCTGCGCTTTTAACAGAATCAATTTAAAGTCGTAACCTGATAAGATGGAAAAAGGCTGTCTTGTTCTTCTTTGCTGTTCTTCCACAACAAAAAGAAAACGTTTGTGCTACGATATCCGAAATCTCAAATCTGGATATATTTGTTTCTCTAAGCCACTACAAGCTGTTGTTTTTCTTTGGATTCAGGCCGTCTCAGTTCAGGCTCCTCGTGTAATTCCAGGCTGCCTTCATGATGTTGAGAGCAGGGCTCTGTGGGATTCATACCATCTGTTGCGGGACTCGTTGTTCTTATTGTCGGTGAAGATACAGTACATGTAGTTCTTCATGATTCTGACTGTATGCTTGTGGTCAGTACTTGTGAATGAATCTGGGGCAGATCAAATGTCTCTCTGATGGTTTTAAGGGATGTGAAAGAGTTGGAAAAAGAAAACTATGAAATACATGACATAGAAAAATCACATCTCTAAGCTAATATATAAAATCAATACAAAGTTGTTTAAAACAGAATGTAGAACATATAGTTGGGAATAATCTCAGTTAGAGACATTGCTCTGTGGTTCTTATCATTCTAATGCTCACTATCTCGACTTCTTATAAATGCCAAGAAAAAGTCCACTCCTGTTTATTCACTCAGTATTTTAATGACACTGATTTATTTATTTATTATTATTTATGACTTTTTTGGACTGACCCACATTCAGTTGGAGTTATCGGTCGCAAAACTCCCAAATAATTTCACAAAAGTCACATCTCGCTTTGCTTCTAACCGTCGTCTGACTCACACGGTGAAGGGACGCAGCGAGAGCAGTAATCATAACAAAAGGAATCTTATTACAGCCATTAAACAAGAGAAGGAAAAACACTGTAGGCCTTCATGCTTGGACATCTAAAATGCTTACGCAGTGAGAATATATTTGCTCGTAAAGCTCTTTGATGGTGGCCCTGTCTGTTCCAATACGCAGGGCTCCTGTCTGTGTAAATACCTGCGTATTGACCTCACACCGCACAAGATTAAATGTGTTTCCATAGGTGTCACTTGGTGCCATTTTTGGCTTTAACGGGCCCCACTGTGCCTTAGTCCCTGTAACCGCGGGGGCTCAGGAGTCACGCCATCACTTCTCATGTGGTGGCTAACAGTGGGCTCTTCCTGAGTTTGTAGATGAGGGCTTGATTGAACTGCAGCCCCCTCATCCTCCTCACAGCGGCATTGTGGAAATTTGTTTGATGTTTCGGTGATATATAATGTCTGGTAGACTGTCCATCTCAAGTTACTTAGAGTGCGTGCTCCTGCCTCTGTGTGCTCTCTGTTTTGCGAGTCTGTGTGTATGTGTGGTGTGAGGGGGGTGGTCTTCAATGCCAAAGCCATTGGTGAATGAGGACTCCCCACACAATAAAAGAACGGTATTGCTGACTTCCTTAGGTATGTGTGGTTTGAAATTCAACACAGGTTTGCTCGGTGGAGAACCTGGGCCCCGCTCTTATTTATTCTGTATATTTATGAAAACCCCAGTTCTGTGCTGCCCTCTGGGTCTACGAGGAGGAGGTCCCCAGGCCAGGTTATGGTCATTATTATGGCCCTTTGGTGGGAGACTGCTGTGCAACAGCACATTTACTTAGTGTTACAGAATATTAGCCATTTTGTATTTGTGTGTGCAAAATAAACACTTTGAGCCAAAGTTAATTCATTAATTAACCACAGCTGGGTGCTCTCATATTATGGAGCACCAAAATGATCTTTTTATTAGTCAGCGTATCAGCTTGCTACAGTAATCAAATCGCAAATAAAGCCCTGGCTCTTAGTTTCTGCTGTCAAAGCAAATTACACACTTTTTAAAAAGCTCCTTTTCCTGCATTTCCAGGCTGACTTGAAGCCCAGTCATCTTGACTATAGCTAATATTCATTCTGGACACTGTGGAGGAGCAGTGACCCCAGCTTTAACCAAAGACTTCAAAAGCCAAAGCAATTACTATGCATGCTTTGAACATATCCTTTTCACAAAGCAACATTCCATTATTCTTCCTGCACTACAACAACAAAAAGTAAGAAAGAAGTAGGAAGTGAAATCGGATTCCTCTTTTGGTTCCCAAAACATCTGGTTTGGCCCTTGTTTTAAACAACTAGCATCCCCTCTGAGAATAACAGAAGGTTATGTGCACTGTGTGTAGGTAACAGAATAATCATTTTCAAATGTTGCTCCATCCAAATGTGATCTAATTACCAACACTTAAATTCAACCTCTCAGTTGGACCACCGACCATCAAGGGAGTTTTCCTCCAAACCTTTTCCTAACTATTCATTTATTTCTCCCCCACTGCTGGCTCGAAACCATTAAAAGTATACAATAATTGCTGAAAACTGATTACTTGTTTTACAGACGTCACATAAATCTTTACTTTTGTCAAACTGTAACCAATGGCACGGAGCGGTGCCGGGCGAGAAGAAGAGATATTATCTATCGGAAGGTCCTCGATGCCCCTGCTACATGGAGATACTCTCATGTTGTGTGGTTGAGTTTGGCCACTGTCATTTCCAAGGAATTTCCTGCCATCTGTGTTCAATCGAATTCTCTCACAGATCTGGGCTTGCTTGTAAATATTGGGTGCTGGCTGAAGAAGACTGAAGAAGTACTGTGAGTTTTGTACCAACAGCCTTTCGGCCCATATTGAAGAGGCCACTGGCACAGCAGGGATCACTGAGACTAAAAAGCAGCATATTATGTGGCTGCTCTGGAAAGGGGTGATTACTTACTTAGCTTTAATTTACATTGATTTAATCCACACAGTGAACTATAGCTGAAAGTGTTGAACTGATTGCACTGAAATGAACAGATACACGTTTCCAGAAAAGAAATAACTTTGGTGATACTCCCCGACTTTCCCTTCACCAGCAACCCAAAGTTTTCCCACATTATCTGTATTCCAGGGATACTCAGTAGGTAAAGCGGTTGCCCCATGATCGGAAGGTCGAGGGTTTGAATCCACTGAATGGCTACCTTGAGGTACCCCTGAGCAAGGTACCGTCCTCACACACTGCTGCTGCACTGGTGGTGGCTGCCCACTGGGTGAATGGGTTAAATGCCGAGGAGTAATCCCCCTACGGGGACTAACACACACACACATTCCCTCATTAATTGTCCTGAATATTGTTTGGCTTTTTTTTTTTATTTACACTAACCCTAACCTGTTAATCTTCTGACTTTTACTTTAGTGCCACCATGAGGTTTACTGTAGTTTTCAATAACATGTCTAGAAAACAGTTAAAGCCATGAAATTTGGACCAGATGTTAATGTTTCCTTTATGATTTCCTCTTGCACCGTTATCACTCAATACAATTAATTTGCTTTATAAAAACGACCAATTACCATTTTGCTCTGCTGTACGGTAGCTTGCCAAGCAAAATGTTGAGTAAGGTTCATTATCTGTGTTATATATCAGCATGTTGCTGTTGATGTTGTGAGCCTGTTACCATGACGTTTAACTCAAATGTTTGGAAATGCATAAAAGGTGGTTACATTTATTTTTAAAGTAATTTTAAAGTAGTAAGAGGAGATTACCGTTAGGCATCACTGCCTGTTGACAAAGGTACGGTAACTTATTAGAGCACATCCCTTTAGAAATTCTTGAGCATGCTAATGATCTACTCACTGGCCACCTTCATAGTACTGGGTGGGACCCTTTTTCACTTTAAGAACTGCTTGAATTCTTTGTGTTCAGGTCCATATTGACATGGCAGCGTCTCACAGTTGCAAAGGTTTGTCAGCAGCACATCTGTGATGTAAATCTCCTGCTCCACCACATCCAAAGGGTTCTCTATTGGATTGAGACTTGATAACTGTGCAGACCATTTGAGTACTAGTTTGGGATGATTTGAGCTTAGTGGCATATTACCCTGCTGCAAGCAGCCATCAGCAGACGGGTACAATGGGGCCATAAAGGTAGAGACAGCAACAATACCCAGGTTGTGGTGTTTAAACGATGCTCTGTTTCTACTAAGAGAAACAACATTACAATACATTACCACCAAACTGCTGATAGGGGAGGACAGATCTGTACTTTCATGTCTTTTTGTTTTATTTCTGTCAAATGCTGACCTGCTATCTAAATGTCACAGGACAAATCTCTCCTCCATCAACCACTTAACCAGTCACGAGTGTATTAATTTTTCTCAGCAGTGACAATTTCAGTCACCATAGCTGTTACTGTTTTGGTAGTTACAGTAGTTATAAAAAGTAACCAGACTCTAATAGCTTAGTTATATTTTACTTTGTTTCTCATTACTCCCAGCACATTTTTTTCCTCTTTTTGAAGTCAGGAAGTCAACTTTCTAATTACTTAATCATTGTCTGCTTTATAAAACAAGTACATGCCAAGTAACTCACTCTAAAGTAGTTCAACTATTTTACTCTTAACATAGTTTCAGTATCTAAATATGCACAATGTGTTGGTGTTAAAAATGAGTAATAATCAAATATACAAACTTATTGTACAAAATCTGCAAGTAATTACAATGTAACTTTTATAGTCCCCATAATTTGATAACTTTTTGTAACTTGATATTGTGTCATGATATAAAGAGAAGCTTGATCCTGTAAAGTTCTGTCAAATGTTATTTTGCTCAGAAAACAGGAAAACGTCTGACATGAATCTGTCTTTTGTTTTCCTCTTGGAATACGTGCAAAACATTTCAACATTAAAATAAAGTCTTCAAATCGAATGATGTTTGTCTAAAGTTACCTTCATAAGCCAGAGTTCTCAACACCACAGATTTATTGCACTATTACAACAAGTAGAGGTTCATGCTGATGTTTGACGAAATGGATCTGATTTCAGTGTAGTTTCACAGGGACTTCTGCTGTGTTTTGATACGACTTCAGTGGGCACACAGACAAACTGAGGCCTATTGTTTAAGGAGGGAAACGCAACTTCTGCACTAAATCGAAATGTTTATTTTTAATGGCAGATTTATATACGCTGGTTATTCTCACGAGTGGACTCAAACAAACACGCATACAAAAACACAAGCGCTGAAAAGTAGTCTCTACCTACAGAGGTGTGGGTTCTAAAGCTTTTTAAATAGCCACTGATTTAAAACATTTAAAGTACTTTGTAAGATTATTTTGTTTAGTTGTTGAAAATAATAACCTGATTCTATGGAGAAGTATACCAGACACAGATTAAAGGCTTTCTCTGAGGGTGCGGTACTTCGTGTGCTCGTCAGTCCCAAACCTCTGGACTGGCTACATCACTCTGCCAGTATTTACTGCTGCCTCCCCAAACAGAGCCACCTCTTGTCTAGCTTTGAAGCACCTCCTGATCCCATGCCGAGGCTTCAGCGCTCTTGGCCAACCTCCGGAGCCACGTTGTTCACCAGCCTTGTAAAGGTGTCTGTCACCAAGCCAGGCGTCCCTGTCACGTCTGCCAGCAAAGTGCATCGCGATTTGTCAGTTTGCTGGTTGATCAGGTTGGTCCACGGTCCTCACTGATGCTTTGTGCGCTGTTTGGCCTTTACATTTATGTGGCTTCGCTGTCAAATTATAGGATGTGGTTTGGCTCAGTGCTGCTTGTAAAACTCTGTGATTAATCCTGGCAGTGTGTAGATTTGCGGGCAATATCTTGCTATCATAGTGATTGTCAGGAGAAAGTTGTGGCTACTTGTGGCTTTATTGTGGTTTGTTGACTATGCACATTTTTGCTATATTAACAAACGTTCTAAAAGAGTTTGACTTGAAGACAAAAGATATGCTTATTTTTGTGATAATCAATCATTGCTGTGGTGCTTTGGGCTTTTTTTTAATTGCCCTTTGCAGAGGTCACTGTGCAAACAATGGGAGTACTATAAGGACTTTCCCCATATTTCTGTCTGGATTTGTGTTTGCTGAGTTATTTTCTTTTTTTGGTTCAGATGCCATTTTGTTTATGCTGCTCGTGCTAATGTGATCATCCTGCTTTTATACATCTTAAAACCTGGATGGGTCATTTTCTGAAGTTCAGATAGAAAAGCATCCGTTTAATAACTGAGAAAAGCTGTGACTTGTCATTTATGTAAAGCTTTTAAATGAACATATTTAAAGTAGCATCTAATTTATTTATTTTTTACTAAATTTAAGTGCCTCCAAAACCGATAAAATATGAGCTTAATGGCTATTATTTAAAATTTAAACCCACCCCACTTTCATCCAATCCCAGTTTTCTTTTCAGCCTTAGGGATCGCCTGCTCAAATCTTTGTTCTCAAAAAAAAAATGATGGCCTGTAAGGGAGCCACCAGTGACAAAATGCTACCACCAGGTGGTGACATGCACAAGTGTAAAGTTTTAATTATGTAAATCAGGGAGGACATCAGGGGTGATCCCAGCCTCTCACTCTCACACATATAAAAACAATAAAGAGATAAATGTTTGTGTGTATCTGGAGACACATAATCCTGAAGCATTCTTTCCTGTTTGGGATTTGAATGACTCTTTTAGTCAAAGCAGTTGGTCTTTGGGACTTGGCTGGTGCGAAGGCTGGCACTGGAATGGGGTGGGTGGGGTTGGTCGGTGGGGATGAAGATGGTGGGTTTTTGGCTGCCAACTATTTGTTTGTGTTCATGACTGCGGTTAGCAGTGCTCCATTTGAAGAGCCTGGCATTATGAGGACCCCTGCTTCCCACAACATGTTCTCTCTTCTCTAAAAGACAGCAGAGCTAATCATTTACCGACCGCTGCGTTTATCGGCGCGCCTTGAAACTGTGCAGGCACTTAGTAGGAACAACCAGTCGTATCCACGATATGCTGTCTCAGTTTTTATTTACACTTTTCTTAACGCGGCTGATTTTTGTTCTTTTCTCAGACACAGTCGCTTCTTTTCTTCACTCTGAGGTTGAACCTGTCCGTTTGGCTTTCTTGCATATAATCTTCGGTTTTTATGTGACCAAGCTGACCATGAGAAAACGGGGACAAGCAAAGATACCTGGTCTGTGAGGGGCTAAAATCCGCCAGAACCAATTGATTTTTTATCCTCCCGAGGTTCTCATGTCTGCTGGTTCTTGTAATCCTGCTACGAAAACACTGACGTTTCTGTGCTGCACCAGTAATTTAATAGAGTTTTTCTTCTTCCCTTTACTCGGCACCTGCTTTAAGAGGAGCTTCCTCCCTAGACGTTGTTATTTTTCATTTACTTGTGCCCTCAGGTTTTCAATCATACATCCATTACTAAGCAAACAAATAAGTTCCGGGCCTATGCCGCAGACACAAATATAGACATGAGTTATGAGATTCAGAGGAGCCGGGAAAGGCTTTGGATGCTAATACACAACATCTGCACCGGACAACACGCACAACCAGAGCATCCCACCGCAAAGACCCACAGTCTGCTGACACTGGCTTATATGCGCTGACCTGTCTCCTGTCGAAACAGGAATGATGGGGGGAGAGCCGTGGCAGGTGGTGGCGCTGGGGCAGACGGGGATAAAATGATCATTATTAACTGTTTATGTGCTGAATGTTATGATTTATGGTGCCAAAGTGGGGCCAGTCGAGGTGTCACGTTGGATTTCCAGAGGCATCTGTCTTGCGGTTTTGGCAGCTTGTTGTACCTTGGGTTCAGATGTTTGCATCACACTCCTCACATCCCATTTCCTTCTCCGACACCCCCTCAACAGCCTCCCCTTGCTTTAAGTACAGTACACCTCCGATCGCTCCCCTTTCCTCTCCTTAAACCCTCGATCCATCTGCACATCTGCTTTTCATTGAGGTCTGCATGTCTCTAAAGACTTGAACGCATTAAACGCTGGCACAAGTGCAGTCTCACTCTGGCACTTAACACACTGCTTAGGTGACTTAAAAGGGAGAGGCGAGAATTATAGAAAATGAAGTGTCACCAAAATAAAAAATGGCCCAGATTACCACCAATTACACTTAACAATCCTGTCCAGACCATCTGTTGATCAGATGACCGACTGGTATTGTCTGTGGAGAAACATGGAGACTAAAGAGAGTCGGAGGGAGAGGGATTCATATAGGGAGACAGCGACACAGACTTGAAACTATGTAATGATGTGGTTTGATCTTTTCAGTACTGTGTAGATTGGAATGCTTTGTATGGTAATGCAGTCATAACGGAGTATCTTGGGATAATAGTCATGTTGTTTCAGTGGGGTTAAGTTCTGCTTGATTGAAAACATATGTCTGCTCCGCTTTATTAGTCATTTATTAGTCACTGAGGTCAGGCGAGAGTTTTTTAGCCAAGGCACAACACTGCTGAATTTGAACATGACTCTGATCATCAGCCCTGCAGGCAGCCTGAATAGGTGTACAGTTACAGCGCACCCTAACTGGCCCTGAGCCGCTACGTGAAATTCGTCCAGTTATGTGAAGCGTGTTTAACAATCAGCGTAATCACAGTCACAGTGACCACAACCTTCCACTAAAGAGTGAGTCGTGCCCTAATTATAAGAATTATCGAGTCTGCATTCATTCATTGTTCCTGTCTATTGTCTTCATGTTCAGCCTCCATGGCCACAGCGGCTACATTAATCAGCGGGGAAAGGATTAGAAAGCCCTTTCCACTCACGATCACGATGCATCTGATCTTTATAACTTTGTGTGCTGTGTTCCCAAGGGATTTTTTTCAAATGAGGAAGCATGACAAATGGATGACATCACAGCAGGCGGAGTGTACGGGTGGCTGGAACCTTATTTCTCTCCACGTAGTCGGCCAAAAAAATAATCAAACACGTCCCAAAACAAGTTCTCCAATAACCCCGTTTATCCAGTTATAATTGCAATCTTATTTGAGGGATTAGTTTATATACTCATGTCCAATGGAGCATACGTGCTGGCTCCTTTAGTCTTATTTCCTCTCTTATACATCTCATTGAGCTCTGCAGTTTACTGCCATCCTTTAGTGATGTGCACTGAAATTATACAGGAGGCAGATTGAGCAATAAAAACCATGTGATGACATTTATGGAACAGACGATACCACTTTGAATGTAAGAGTATTATTAGACATTGTTACAAAGAGGGCCCGTTTCCTGTCATTCCCAGAAGAGACCTTTTTTTCTTTTTGGGGGTGGTGTCTTTAGAGACAGATAACAATAGACTCCTTATTTGTGGCTCTGTCTTTAGTTGGCAATGCTAACATCAGTGGCTCTTTGTTGGGATGAGCCAGCACATCTGTACATGCTCTTCGTACTGAAAACAGCACTTGCCCCTGGTGGTTCTGGCGCTGCCCTGCCTCTTTCTCTCTGCCCCTGCTTCCCTGATCTCACGGCCTTACAGCATCACTCCCTAATTGGGCCTGAATGTTTGCAACCATGTATAACAGAGGACCATCCCACCCTGCTTGTTCTCTAGTGCATAACACAGTACTAGTTCAAGTTCAACTTAAGGTTTGGAGTTTCCTCTTGAAGATTTTGTTTTTACACCTGTGAAGGTTCTCAGTCATCCAGGTCATCGTAGTCTAAGGAGCTTGGACTTCTTTAAGTTGCTTGAAGATGTTTCACCTCTCATCCGAGAAGCTTCTTCAGTTCTAGGGTCAAATGGTGGAGAGTCCCAGATTTAAGCCCTGTGGGAGTGTCCCCCCCCCCCCCCCCCCCCCCCCCGAGAGGGAGAATGGACCCCCTAATGATCCTCTACCTAATCACACGAGCCAAGGTGTGAATACGGGTGTAGGTCACAATCAGCCAAGGTTTCGGGTGAGCTCATTGTGAAACCTGGCCCCGACCTATCATGTGATTTCCTGAGGTCAGATGGCCCAGGATGTGAGTGGGTGTTAAGGCGAATTGTTTTTACATTTAACATTTACTATAAAAAAAAAAAATAATGTGTTGGTTAATGAAATTGGTTGACACTTAAGAGCTTGGCTAGCATGGTGCACCCATAGTTAGCTGCTAAATGGTGCTAACTAATGCCTTAGCCAGACAGACTTAGGGACTAGTCGGCAAACCCCGCCCCACCTCCGGCTGCTGTGTATTCCCCAAACGGTTGTTGAATGGTAGCTGATTGTCACAGGGTGAAATCGGTGACAAAAAAAACTAATCTCTGCTTGTTTTGATTGGTAGTAGAGTTCAACTTCGACTTGTCTGAGCTGTAGTGAAACTTAAACATTTGGCTTAATTAAAAGTTGAACTTTACGACCGCAAACAAAACCTTTCACAATGCGTTTAGTTTGAACTCGAGCAATCTCCATATCCAGTTTGCACAGCGCTTTTCGCCGTTTCAGTACCACTTGGCAAGTACTTTGCATGTTTTTGCAGACAAGTTGCTGTCTGCTGTGCAACTTGCTGGTGACCGCGTCAACCTGTTAGCCAACCGAAACAAATACAAGAAGCTTTTCCGTCTTCACCCCTTGCAGCCAATGCTAGTGACTTTCAACAGCCTCCAGCAATAATTCGCAAACCATTCACAGAATATAATTTTTTCAACCAGTGGTTGCTGGATGGTCACTAACCGATTTCTAGCTCAGTATGATTCGGACCTAATACACACACACATTTCTGGAATTTAATGTACAGAGTGGGCCATTTATATGGATACACCGTAATAACATGGGAATGGTTGGTGATATTAAAGTCCTGTTTGTGGCACATTAGCATATGTGAGGAGGCAAACTCCTCAAGATGGGTGGTGACCATGGTGGCCATTTAGAAGTCGGCCATCTTGGATACAACTTTTGTTTTTTCAATAGGAAGAGGACCATGTGACACATCAAACTTATTGGTAATGTCACAAGAAAAACAATGGTGTGCTTGGTTTCAACGTAACTTTATTCTTTCATGAGTTATTTACAAGTATCTGACCACTTATAAAATGTGTTCAATGTGCTGCCCATTGTGTTGGATTGTCAATGCAACCCTCTTCTCCCACTCTTCACACACTGATAGCAACACCGCAGGAGAAATGCCAGCACAGGCATCCAGTATCCGTAGTTTCAGGTGCTGCACATCTCGTATCTTCACACCATAGACAATTGCCTTCAGATGACCCCAAAGATAAAAGTCCAAGGGGGTCAGATCGGGAGACCTTGGGGGCCATTCAACTGGCCCACGACGACCAATCCACTTTCCAGAAAACTGTTCATCTGTTAATGCTCGGACCTGCACCCATAATGTGGTGGTGCACCATCTTGCTGGAAAAACTCAGGGAACGTGCCAGCTTCAGTGCATAAAGAGGGAAACACATCATCATGTAGCAATTTCAAATATCCAGTGGCCTTGAGGTTTCCATTGATGAAGGATGGACCCACTATCGTTGTTCCCCATATACCACACCAAACCATCACTTTTGTTGTTCCAACAGTCTTGGAGGGATCCATCCAATGTGGGTTAGTGTCAGACCTATAGCGGTGGTTTTGTTTGTTAACACCATTCACATAAAAGTTTGCCTCATCACTGAACAAAATCTTCTGCGTGAACTGAGGGTCCTGTTCCAATTTTTGTTTTGCCCATTCTGCAAATTCTGTGCACCGATCTGGGTCATCCTCGTTGAGATGCTGCAGTAGCTGGAGTTTGTAAGGGTGCCATTTGTGAGTAGCTGATATCCGCCGAAGGGATGTTCGACTAATGCCACTCTCCAGTGACGTGCGGCGAGTGCTACGCTGTGGGCTCTTGCTGAATGAAGCTAGGACAGCCACTGATGTTTCTTCATTAGTGACTTGCGTCCACACTTTGGCAAATCCAACACTGAACCAGTTTCACGAAACTTAGCAAGCAGTTTGCTAACTGTAGCATGGGAGATGGGTGGTCTCGTAGGGTGTCTTGCACTGAAATCTGCTGCAATGACCCGGTTACTGCGTTCACCAAATAGCAACACAATTTCGATCCGCTCCTCACGTGTTAACCTCTTCGACATGTCAATGGCTGTGAACAAAGAGAAACTTGTAAATAACTCATGAAAGAATAAAGTTACGTTGAAACCAAGCACACCATTGTTTTTCTTGTGATATTACCAATAAGTCTGATGTGTCACATGGCCCTCTTCCTATTGATAAAACAAAAGTTGTATCCAAGATGGCCGACTTCTAAATGGCCACCATGGTCACCACCCATCTTGAGGAGTTTGCCCCCTCACATATACTAATGTGCCACAAACAGGACTTTAATATCACCAACCATTCCCATGTTATTACGGTGTATCCATATAAATGGCCCACTCTGTACTTAAGCTACAGTAAGCACATCTTCTATAGGCTTTTAGTGTACTTAACCTCATAGTAAGCCATATATTTGTCAGATTTCAGTGCAATAGCACAAATTTGCTGAACTCAAGCTCAGCAAACAGCTGCTGCTGCCTGTGTCAGCATCCGTCAGTCAGTCTGGTCATACCTTTAGTAATGCACAACTGCCTCAATATAATTTTAATGGGTAAAACAAAAAATATGGAAGGGGAAGTTAGCTGTAGAGAGCAAAGATGTTTTTGTTCCAGGCTGTAAACCTGTTTATGTCTGCTCGTTTGAAATTTAGAGTGTGTGGGGATCAGTTGGCTTTCGTTTTGGAGCCAGCGTCCAGTAGCCATTTTGAGGGACTGCAGGTTTTGATTCTTCATGTTGGTTTAATGTTTCCAGCTTCGGATATTGCCCTTGTTCCTTGCTGGCTCATTTCTTTGTTCCTCCATTTAACGGCTGTGTTGCCTGTGAGCTTGTGATGAAGCCGTATAGGCTGCTCAGCCATGATCCATTCAACTATATTAATGGATTACACAGACACACATTTCTCTTTCTCAAGTGTTTTTCAGAACATAACAAGAAAAAAATTCAAACTCAGAGCCAAGGGAATGTAAAGTATGATGCATAGCTGCTTCGCTCAATAGGCGAGCCATAACCTCTGCATAATCCAGAGAATGATCACCTCTCGCTCTTTCATTCACACACACACTCTTCACCTGTCATTCCTGTTGGATGTCTTACATTTCACCTCAGTCCCTGATGCTCTATCTGGCTCCCACCTCCTGATCAAACTAGGCTCTAACACACAATGAAATGTTCAACAGTGAATTACCATAGCACATTCAATATAAACTGATTTTACGTTTGGATTCGGTCCAAACCTCCATATGGCTGAGGAGGCTGCTGTTTCCCCAACCAGAGCATGACTGATTCTGTTAATGTCACAAAGCTCTAAATCACTGGAGCGCCAACTCTCTGCAGTGAAGGGATCAAGAACTTTAACACTCATGAAACACTTTTACTTCAATGTCCTGGAGAAAATCAGAAGGTGCCTCCTGTTGAAGACAACCCCTGAGTTGCAACACCTGGATACGGGGCTACTTAAGCAATGCTTGGATGTGAATATTGGACACAGGAGCATAGTATGTTCATATTTTACATCTAATTGGAAACTGCTGGAAAATTGCATGTAGAGTCCTACATAAGATCATAGGAAGTCAATAAAACTTTATGTGTAAGTGTAACTTTTACTGAAAGAATACACAAAAAGACATTTTTAAAAACTGCTGTAGATTACTTTGCATGTGCTCAGTGCTTTTTTGTTTTGCTGCTCTACACAATTTTTGCTCAAACATATTTAATCGATCAGGTTTCAGGTTCAGGTTTATTCATTTATATTGCACTGTGATGGACCGAGCAGTGAAAGAAACTTAGGCACAGGTTAAAGTCCAAAAAATGATTTTTTATTTAACCCAAAAAACATAATTGGTTAAATCATGCAAAAAGAATCAAAATCTTGGGCCCATAAAAGAGGTCAAAATAACAAAACTCTACTCAAAGTTGACAACACTACTGATAACTCAAACAAACTGACCTAACTTAACGAGACAAAGGGGAAACTTAAATAGTGGCTGATCAGCCACAGTGGCTGATATAATGTCAGATGAGCAAAAACAACACTTCACGTGTTGCACTGTGACAATTTATATTTCACAAAAATCAAGCCAAAATGCAGAAACCGTATGTGAAACATTAAGTTAACAAAAACACGAGAAGGGGTAAAACACACAAAACCTAACTAAACCTAACATAATGAACTCCAATTCCCCCCCATGGTCCCGAGTTATGGCATGAACCAATTTGTAGTCTTCCTTTAAAGCTCGCTCCGCCCCTTTTCCACCTCTTGGCTCCTTAATCAAAGGACTGGAACAGCTGCAACTAAGGTAACTCAGAAAACAAAAGATTAATCATACATAACAGTGTAAACTAAAATGTGTGCACTTATTTTAGAATGCAGTGTTATGTGGATATGTGAATTAACTCTAAACCAAAACCAGTTATTTATTGTCCTGTAAATTAATTCCTATATTTAAAGAAAGACAAATGTGAATGCAATGTTACTTATAAGCCTCTACACTAACATGGTGGGTATTACCACTGTGTGGCTGTAAGTGCAGCCATCACATGCACATTTACAAACAACAGGGTTGATCAAAGTGCTTAACAATCAGCAAAAAACAGCAAGAGATTAAAAGTTAACAAACAAACACACCAACAAACATCAAAGGTGACATAAAACAGGCCTGATGATAGTTAAAACTAATTTGATCCAAAAGCCAAAGTAAAAAAACGAGTTTTAAGACACGATTTAAAAGAATGAATAGACTCAGAATTGTGAATAGAAGCGGGGAGACTATTCCAGAGTGTAGGTGCTGCAATTGCAAAGGCCCGATCACCTCTGGACTTCAGCCGGGATCTAAGTTGTTCTAAGAGCATCTGGCAGGATGATCTTAGTGCCCTCCTGGGTTATACAAGCGGAGGAGTTCAGTCAGGTAACTGGGTGCCAAATTGTTTGAGATTTTAAAAGTAAGCAAAAGAATTTTAAAATCTATACGGTGTTTGACAGGGTCACATCATCATTAATTTTATTCAGTTTGTGGTTTGTAGGTTGGGCAAACAGATGTAGTCATAGTTCATATTTCTCTGTTTGGATCACGTGTCTTTGTTTATACCCAAGAAGTTTTATGTCCTGCTGGACAGAGACAGAGGAGTTTTGCTGATAAATGTCTTACATTCATCAGGTGGTGACAAAGGAAAATGTCCAAATGAAGGGCAGTGCTGTGCATATTTTAAATATATAAAGAAACAAACTTTTGAATTTGATGGAAACAGATGAGACAGGACCTCTATGTAACATCTCGTCTTCTTTTAACGAAGTCTGGGACCTGAGGAGACCAGTTGTTGGACTCGTGGGAAAATCATTCTTGTCTGATATAGAATCATAGCTGCCCCACAGGTTGTCATAGTTTTGTTTCATTATGTGCCAGATGTTTTCATTTGGTGCAGTCCCCAGGTCAGTCGAGCGCTCTTCTACCACCAAGCCACGCTGTTGGAATAGCCACAGTTTGGGGTTTAGCATTGTTGCTGTGAAACCTGTATATGCCTTTAAGCATTGATGGTGCCTTTCCAGATGTTCAGGCTGCTAACTCCATATACACCCCTATAGCATCAGAGATACAGGCTTTTGAACAAAAAAAAGAATCTGACCAAATTACAGTTTTCCACGTTTCCTCCTTCCATTTTAAAGAGCTTGGCCCAGAGAAGACAGCAGTGTTTCTGGATACACTCACATGGCTTCTTCTTTGCTTTAACCTGCCTTTGTGGATGGCACAGTGAACTGTGTTTAAGACGGTGTTTTCTGGAAGTGTTCCCAATCTCATGGCAGAATCATGCCTGTTTTTAATGCGGTTCCCTCTGAGGGCCCGAGGATCACGGGCCAGTGTTTAGGAATTGGGTTTGTAGTTGAGAGTTAAAAACACAACTGTTGAATTTCTTTTTTTTCCTGCAAATATTTTTAATATAATAAAAAAATGTAAAAATTGTCTAAACACCTTGAGCCACACAAGAACCTTAAGCAAGTAAATATAATGTCAGATGAGCAAAAACAAAACCACTTCACGTGTTGCACTGTGACAATTTATATTTCACAAAAATCAAGCCAAAATGCAGAAACCGTATGTGAAACATTAAGTACACCCTTTTGAATTGTGAGCTGCTGGGAGGTTATTTATGAGGCTATTATTCTACAGTGAAAAGATTATTCACAGGAAAACACTTAAGACAGATGCACATCTTCCCAAGAGTGGATGTCCCAGCAAACTCACATAGGTCAGACTGCGCAGTGATGAGAGAAATGTAAAAAAAGGCAAGAGCTTCATCTCTGACGGTACAAATAGAAAAAGACTGAGCGGGCTGCCAGGAGAAAGCCTCCTCTCTCAGAAAAGTTCGAAAGAGCAAAGCGGAGATGTTTGGCCATAATGCACAGCTCCACGTCTGGAGAAAACCTAACACCTCATACAAATTGTCAAGCAAGGTGGTGGAGGGGTGACGATTTGGTCTTGTTCTGCAGCCGCGGGGCCGGAGCGCCGTGCAGTCATTGAGCCAACCGTGAAAGTGTTTTAAAGTCAAATGCGAGACCGTCTATTGGACAGTGTATTAAGTCTTGGGGTGTACTTAGTTCTTCACATAATGCTTCTGCATTTTGCCTTGAATCGACAATGACGAGGTGAACTACGTCATATTATGTTGTTCGTCTCAGGTTATATGTCCCTAATTTAAAGACATTCAAAGGACATAAATATTTTTATTATATCCTGATATATAAAAGCTTAGAAGTGACAGAGGGTGCACTTTCTTTCTTTTCAGACTGTCCTGCAAAACAGCAAATGAATTCTGCACCTGTTATTGTAAATCAATTTTAAGACAAGTTATCATCGTTTCTAGATATTTATCTTGTTTATCTCTGTTTGTAATTCGTTTCTTTTCCTGCAAACATCATTATTGTGGAAGGAAGTAATGAACACTGTCTCGTGTTTCGTATTTTGTTTTTTTATTTTTAATAAAAGCTGGTAACTAGGACATATGTGTGCGAGTGCATTCAGTCAAAGCCTGATTGATTTCTAACCTAAGGCGGGGAGATGCTTGGTTCACATCGTCGGGCCTTGAAGATTTCATACAGAAACTCATTTGTATACACTAACCGGTGAGATGCTCGGCCAACAAATGGTAAAAATAAATAAATAAATGAAATAAAACAAAATGGAGCGGTCCAGATTTTGATAAACAGAGTGATTTGTGTTGCTTGAAAACAGGCGAGAGCTGAAATTCATCTCGCCTTCTGTTAACAGTTTTGAGTGAAAGCAGCGTTGTTCCCTTGGCGATGCTGCACTGTTTGCGTTGCTCGCTTTGCCTTTTCTCAACTTCTTTGTGTTTCTGCTGTGACCCACGAAAAGACAAACGCAGCGGAGACTTTGGGCTCGTCAGCTGTAGGAAGGATATGTGAAAATATGTTTGTTAAACTGAGGATAACATGACCACAAAGTGCCCTTGTTTTCTCTTGTCTTTTGTTCCTTCTTATAACCTTTTTCCCATATTCCAAAACATTCCCTCCCTTTCTCTCTTCTCTTCTCTTTCCATCTGTTACTAATGTTGTAATAGCTTTCTTACGCCTTTGTTTTTTCTTTTTCATAAAGCCCTATTTTTGCATGTTTCACTACATGTAGTAGATTTTCTCCTTTACGTGCTTTTTGTCTTTTTTTCCTTCTTAATGTTTTCTTTCACAAACAGAATAGTTGGTTGGTTTTATTAATTGTAGCTTGTAGTGTGTGATAACATTATCAGTAATATTGTTAGCAGAAAATTAAATTTAAGAAATTGAGTTAAGAAAGTTGGAACAGGGGACGCGCAGTCGCCTGCGCACGAGTGTGGGGATATCAACTTACCCTTCAAAAACATTTCCTCATACACCAAGCCCTCCCTTCTCTCACATTCATCCCTCTCTTTGTTTTTTTATTATATTTATGGCCACAATCATAAAGTATGCAATCTTCATCAAGTAACCGCATTAGACAGTCAAACGTGTTAAAACACACATTGAATAAAATGACAGGTTATGACAGATTTGAATTTAACACATTTTCCTGTTTTTTTCTTTAGTCAGAAAAATGAATTTTGTCTTCTTAACTCCTCAGCAGTTATGCTCCTTTCATTTATTTGTATATTTTTAATTGTTATTTTTTCTGAGATGATAAACATCTTTGTGTTTAGTGCAATAGCTCTTGATTTTTATATTAACTCACCGCCTACTTACATTAGACTTGTTACAAAATAAAAATTAGCCAGTGAAGCAAATAAATGATAAAATGTGATAAATGATAACAATTAAAATAATTGATTTTTAATTTTTTTAATTAAAGGTCTTGAAAGATAAAACAGTTTCACTTCATTTGGCTGAGTTAGCTCTTTTTCCAAAATGACATTTGGATTAGAATTTCTTAGTTACTCCAGCACTAATGTGTGACGTTATTCTTACAGCCACCAGTCGGATATTGCCAAAGAGCTCTCTGTGTATCACTTGACGCAGTGATAGTTGAGGCAGCCAACAACTATTCCTCGAGAGAATATTCATAATGTAATAGAGTTTCAACATGTCCGTGATTGCATGGATCCCATTGTAAACTGATTATTTTCAGCTGGCTCTTTTTCCAGGACAGTCAGCAGATCACTGAGCTTTAGCTTTAGCCAACTTTTAATTTGAGAGTAACATGGGGTCAGTGTTCTGCTAGCTAAAACCATACCTCGATATCAGCACGCACAACGCATGTATTAGTCTGCTTTGACAAAAGGTGTGCAATTTGTGAAGTAGACTATTTAGTAATATTATCTCTGTCCATTTCCAGTGAATGGGACCTACTGCTCAGAGAAGGATGCAAATGCTGAGCTGGGCAATGCCGAGGGCCCCCTGATGCGATGTGGGCAGAGCCTGCTGCTTCCAGCGGGGGGTCATTCGGAGGGGCTTTACTCCCAGAGCCTCCAGTGCAGCAGACCTACACCTGACCTCCTTCTGCAGGATGGGCCTCATCAAGACGCCAGGTGAAGTGTCACTGTTATTCCCGTTTGATATCATATTTTTCCACTTCCAGTTCTGAATGTTTCCTGTTTGGTGTAGTGTTACTAACAATATGCAGGTACAATATGGTTCTCATTACGTTTGCTATTGTGAATCAGTTGCACACATATGTTGCTAGACAGCATTGCCCAGCGGCCTCATAAAACACACTGAAGTACAACATTTATGCTACACTAATGCAATTCCTCCGTGTGCAAATTGTGACTACTGTTGGTCAAGGCAGAAGTGGATTTGTCCTCCTTCTCCCTCCCCCGACTCCTTTCTCTCTCTCTCGTCTTAGCCATCCGGCTGAAAGCGTCTGGACAGACGTTCATTTCTCCCGTATTGTCTCTCAATATTTTCAGTATAGCCGAAGAGGAAATGAGGCTACTGAATAGGAAAAAAAAGAAGAAGAGGGATCAAGTCTTTATTAACAGCAATGATGACAAGGCCTGCCAGTGGCTTTCTCCTGTCCCAGTTAGCATTAGTGCTGTTTTTTCCTGGGCGTGCTCTGGGGAAGAGACAAAGACGACAGCCAGGGAAAAAGAGAGCTCTTCTCACATCACTCAGGGGCTTTGGACAAAATCCATAATGAGCCAACTGACAGGAATGATTATGTAGGAGATCACAGCAACGCATGGAGAAACATGACCTGGGTTCCCCATTCAGCAAGGCAAAGATTCCCACCATAATACACAGTATTGTAAATGGTGACCCTTCATAGGCTGCAATTATACCACCAAAACAGGTGACTCCCTATTTATCCCCACTGTTGGGTTGGGTTTAACCCCTTTGTGTCATCAAAGCCCGTCAGATGGACACACCAGCCAGTGGCCTCTCGGTCTCAGTCACCATCCAACCCTCCCCCTCGCTCTATTATTAGTCTTAAATGCCCATTCATATCCCCTCACTACAAGAAGATCCTGTTTCATTTATTCATTAAAAAAAGCCACTTTGGATTATCAACAATTTTCTGTTGCTGTTCGCTTGTCATGGTCTATTCCATCCATAACTCCCTTCTGATACGAGAGGCTCAGCTGAAATATTTTAGGTTAGTGGGACCTTTTCAGCATTACGTGATTTTCCTTTTAACCTGAAGAAAAATTCGAGTATGAAAAGGCAGAACACTGACAGCGATGTTGGTGGGAAGGATGAACCAGCCTGTCTGTCAACAGGCACTGAGCTAATAGTGCTCACATTCCTTTTGTATTTTTCTCCCCGCAGATCCTCCTCTGCCTTCGGGAGGACCCTGCCAGGGGCCTCACCCAGCCTGGGCTGTGGTGCCAGCGGCGCACGCTCCTCTCTCCCTTACCCAGTCAAACAGGAGAGCTCGATGGGCTACAAGATCTCCAACGTGGAGTCTTCATCTCAGGCTGGATTTCAGGCCCACACTGCAGGCCAAGTTTTGGAGGTGGCCAGGGATGAGATGGTTGGATCACTGCATGTTAGCAACAACGGTAATGGCGTATGTGCAGTGAGCGGTGTAGGTAGCGCTGTGCCAGGAGACGCAGGACAACCGTTTAATAATGAAAATGGCTCCTCCCCGCTGGCTTTGTCTCCAATTGGCTCCCGTCATTCAGCGCGGCTGCTCAGTGCTGGCAGTCTGAAGAGACGCTGCCTGTCCCTGGCCTCGCAATCCACCGCCGCTGCTGCCACCGGTTCCCCATCAGCTGTTGGCACCGCTTCTGAGGAGATCAATATCACCGCAATCATCTGCTCCTCCTCCCAGATGTCGATGGTCGCCTGCGTCAACGGGTTCCGTGCTAACCTCTCGCCAAGCAACACCAGCAGCGCCGGCTTCTCTTCCTCCTCCTCCTCCTCTACTGCTTCCCCACCCTCTAACTCCTGCTCACGGGAAGCCCCCCAGAGGCCCCCACCACACAGCAGCCCCCAGCAGGCTGCACTACAGGAGAGCTGTCAGCTGTCCTCACCTGCCACCTGCCTGTTGTCTCTTTCCTCTTCCTCATCCTCTTCTTCAGTGTCATTAGGGGAGCCGGAGCAAGGCCAGGGGCAGAGCCTGGGGCTGTGCGAGGAGCAGGGCTCCATGCTGCAGGGGCGTGGGGCTGGAGGAACAGCTGAGGGAGGAGGAGGAGGAGGCTCAGACGGGTTGGGGCTACTGATGAGTGGGGCCCTGATGTCTGGGGCTCTGCATTCGGGGCCTCAGGGTGGGGGTCTCCCAGATGGGGGCCAAAGATCTGGGGCTGTCCTCAAGCAGGAACCGCTCGATGACTTCTCTCCCAGCGAAGACAAACTCTTTCAGCAGCACTATCATCATCATCACCATCACTTAAGTGGGCGCAGTGGGAATCTTCGTCACGCTCACCACCCACCTCGATCGGCCATGCCTCCGCCTTACCACTTGCACCAATATGTGGGGCCCACCCCCAACGGTCCACTACACCATCACAACCAGCAGACAACTCCAGGCTCTTCCCTCGGACTCAAACCAACCTCAGGAGGCCCTGCGGTGGCCCACGCAGCCCCCGAGCCGGAAGAAGTCGGACGAGGAGGGCTGGTGGATAAACAGGTGTGTCGCTGGATTGACTGCAGTGCTGCTTTTGAGCAGCAGGAGGAGCTTGTGAGACATATTGAAAAGGTCCACATCGACCAACGCAAAGGTGAGGACTTCACCTGTTTCTGGGCTGGCTGTATTCGGCGTTACAAGCCCTTCAATGCACGCTACAAGCTGCTCATTCACATGAGGGTCCATTCTGGAGAGAAACCCAACAAGTGTATGGTGAGTCATCATAAACCACTAAGTTCTTCTCCCACCACAGACCAAAGCCAAAAGATTCAAAACATATACGTAGAATATTGTAAAAAATCCCCTCGTAGTCAGCTTTCTTATTCTTTCTGAAGGTCTCCGGTTGTATGTATTAGTTTAATATGAGTGTAGTTTATCTCATAATTGCAACCATCTGGGATTTTTTTTTGTTTAAATTAAATACAAGCACTTATTTCACAACATAATACAGTAATTCAAGAAGATTTTTTTCTCAGAAAGATACATGTTGTATCCAAAAAAAAAGGACTGGCCTTGCTTCACTGCTGATTAAATTTCAACAGAAACTCTTATTTTGTTTTGGTTGAGAAACAGTTATGATTGTAATTCCCGTATTTCAAGTGGAACATGCAAAAAACAAAAGAGTTTTTCTTCCACTGAAGATGTGAAATGCTGTAAGAGCAGCAGTCCTTCGTCAGCATAAATAGATTTGCGGTTGTATTTGCAGGTAAGGCTTCAGGTTGCACAAATCAACACACTAATCAGCGTCAAGCTGTCACCTCCCAGCGTCCCTTCACGAATGGAAAATGCCCTCCAACCTTTAAAACGATTCAGTCCAAATACACAATTAGTGCACAATTTGTGTAGCAAGAAGCCGTGTTTATTTTCACGGGCACTTCGTTTTTTGAGAAGGGATTCAGATCGTGAAAAGCCAACACATATGGTTAACATAACCAAACAATGCCCACATTAAATGGGAGCTTTAAAAGTTTAGCTGTCCCACAAGTATTAAGTGAGTTGGATTCATATCCAAGGCAAACATGAGGAGAAATGTAGTCTGGAGAAGTGAGACACGGAGGCATCGTCGGGAACGTTCGCTTGTCTTGCTCAATTCCCGGCTTCACCCAAATCTCTCTCTGTCAGCGGTCTTCTTCAGGTTGAAGAATTCATCCAAATCCAAATGCTAATTTAAAAAATTTATTATATTTCTGTAGCGCCTTGTTCTCCAGATCTTGTTTGTTTTCCTAAAAAAAACAGTGGCTCGTGAAATGAACTAAAGGGAGAGGCTGGTTTTACCGTCCTTGTGCGCTAATTAAGACATTCATGCTGAATCTACTAATTCTCATGCTTGCTGTTACACATCTGCTGATCGAAGGCAAAAAGACACAAACTCAACTGTTCCTGCTGTTCTCCCTGCTTTGCGTCACTCTGGGGTATTAGTGTCTCTGCTTCCTTGGCTCAGTAAAAATTTGGAAGTAATTTGCTGTTCGTGCCTAAACTGTTAATTCAGCTTCAGCGTTGCGTTGTATTACAGGCTTTCATTTGTCCCTTTTTTGTTATTGTTGTTATTGTTGCTCATTAAAGCAATGTGTGTTTGCACAGCGGGCACAGCACGTCTGGTGACACACAGCAGATTTATGCGTTTCGTATAGGTGTGCATAAATGTTGCGCCGAGGTGTGTTTTTGGAGATGTTTACCACATGTGAGCACGAGAACAATTCGTCTCAGTGTGGACAAGACGCTGGACTTTGTCTGCGGATGTGAGGCACTGTGAAACTCACCTTAACCTCCTGTTTATGCTCATTGCATGAAAAAACAAAGTCACGGCAATGGCAGTACATTGAATCACTCTCACAATAGGAAGTATTGATTCCATGTGCAGTACAATGAATTGTAACACTCGTGGTTTCCCCCCGGAAAAAACCAACATAAATAAGAAATGGTTTAAAGCTTGCATCAACACATCTAATCATCTGGGATTTAATGTATGTTGATCCGGGACTTCAGCAGATAAACTCTGAGGCCCTGGGAAAATAAACACACTCTGTGTGTGTGTGTGTGTGTGTGTGTATTTGTAACTCTGTTTGTGTTTTTGTAGTCTATACACGTTTAAGTAAATGCTCTGCCCTCATTGGAAACCTTGTGTCTCTGTGTGCGTCTGAAAAACGTCTCAAGTAGCTTCTTATTTTTCCTTCTTTCTTTTTCTGGTGTCTGGGTACGTGCGCTTTTTGCCACTAGCACTGATGCCTCTTGTGCTCCTTGTGCTCATGCAATAGACAAAGGCATTCAAGAATTCGAGCAATTCATATAGAGGAAACAGATGAGACCTTCTGTTTTAGGACCAAATGCTCTAGAAACAACAGGGCTAATCCTTTTATTATCTTTCTAGCGGCAGATTCCAGCAGGCGCTCATGAAGCGAGGCCTGCCTGACATCCAAACATAACACATCTCCCCCCCCCTCCTGCTCCATATATACACTCTTTCTACTTTCTTCATGCAGCTGCACAGAATTCGCTTCATGCTGCATCTTGGCGGCAAAAAGTCATTATCACAACACCACAGTCGTACCTCGTCCCCTGCGTGCGTCTGTCACCTGGCTAATATCTTACCAAATGTCCCATTTGAGAAATAAGTCGACGACTGAATTTGAGGCTCTTAAAATGTTGCGCTACCTTTTTAGAAAATATTTTTTGTTCTCATTCGCTCCAATTAAAGCCAGGCCTGGGTTGTTGCACAGGGCAAGCAAATGCCGAGGGACACACGGGCGAAAAGGAAACAACATAATCTCTCTGCAATATCCTGTTGTGTTTCATGCCTAATTCACTTGTTGTTTTAGTTTATTGCATTTTTTCCTGTGTCTGCATAAATATTAAAAATATATCCAGCAAGAGCAGCCCTGTCATGGTCCTAGACTTTGATATTGTTCTTCTTTGTCAGAGGCCGACCTTGTGGATTTGAAGTGTCTGAAGGCTGCACTGGGAGCTATGAACTTCAGAAAACATCTTTCTTAAACCGCTGAAGCTCTGTGTGCAAAGGGCGGCGTGTTTACATGGCACAGTGACTTCAGGCAAGAGTACAGTGTTGTGCTCTTTATTTGGTTGGTTTGGCAAAGCAGTTTAGATCAAATGTTGCAGAAAAATGTGCTCATAAAATTTTAAAACATTGGTGCGCTTTAAATGTTTTTAAAAGGGGCTTATGTCGCGGCGGGATGCAGGATTTATTCTGCACTTCGAGCATAAATAAAATGTTGCTTATTCCAAGCTGTTTGTGCTAAATGTCATAGTAATGGTCTTTCAGAAGGATTTTGTCATTTTAGAACAAACACCGTTGATGCGGTGAATTATGCGCAGCACATGGCAAGTGCAATTTTGTTTTCATATGGAAACATTATTAAAGCTTCATATAGATATATATGTTTTATGTATTTCAGGTAAAATGATTATTGAGTAGGATCTTGTGAAATAAGGAGAAAACTTCTCTATAAAATGATACATTTAAAGGTTTTCGTGTTGCTAAAGGCCAGTCAAAGAGCCGCTCTTCCATTTCACAATGACAAAAGCCAGCCAGCATTAGCTGCTTAATAGCGCTCTTTCTAAACGTATGCACATGTGTGTATACGGAGACAAACACCAACACACACGCTCGCTCTGACTGACACACAGTCAAAGGACTTGTTGAAGGAAAGTTGGATGTTGAGGCCTGCTGGAAAAAAGGCATAGATCATGGAATTTCCTCTTTCTTCACTGGTGTGAAACCAGCTAACATATATATTTAGATTTACTAGACTGTTTTTTGGAAGAGAGTGGCTGCGTCCCTCTGCAGCAGACGCTCAGATGTAGAGTGCAGCCTGCTGCCAAGATGCCGTGTGTTTCCTGGAGTAAATGGAGTCTTTTGTGAGCAATCAGCTCAGGTGCATGAGATAAAACAGGGAGTGCCATTAGCTAATTAAAACTGAGGTTCAGCACATGACCCGACTTTTCCTCTGAATGCTGCCTGAAACTGGAGCTGTGTGAGCAGTGGGTGCGGGTGGCGAGTGACGCAGATATTAATGTGCCCGTATGAGCCTTGGACACTTTAGAGGCCACAATCTCTGAGCCCAGCTTCTGACTCCATTCACAGGTATTCGTATTAAACTTTCAAATAAGATCAATATATGAACAAGCCAAAAGCTCAGGCTTCAGGCTGCTCTAAGCACTCAGCTTCAGAAATTTCTTTTTCTACTCCTGCACCTGTATGATGTCATTAAGTGCATCCATCCCCAAAATGGCTCTAAGCACTGAAACCATGTCCACCTGTTGTTTATGAGGTGCACTGAAGCCCACCATAAGATACATATTTTGAACTGTGAATCCTGCAAAGCTACTTTAATAAAATCCCAAAATAAAAATGTCTGTGCGTGATTACTTTATGGCACACAAGGAAGCCGAATTACCAAAACAACATGTTGTGTTTCTGTAAGTCCAACAAACGCTGCAAGCTGCACACGCATATTCAGTCCCACATGGTGGGAGAAGATACGTCTGTGTATGGCTCATTTAAAGTAATCAGTGTCAACAGAAGAGAAAGGCAATGGTTTAGCATGTCAGGAGTAACTCCATGCTCAGGAAAGAAAGCGCCTAGTCTGTTAAGTTGGCGCAAACGCAAAAACCTAATCGGGACCTAATAAGGACCTGGAAGAGATCAACTTTTAGCACTTCATCTGAAGGTCCCTCTGCTACTCATTAAATAATTTTCAGCATTAGCTTTGTCATTCATTCCCCAGGCAAATGAGTTCATCAGGTAGCTACATAATTTCTTTCTACAAACCCATAATTCCATCCTGTGGCCATCCTCTGTCTTCCTGTCATATCAGCAGTGCTGCTTGGCAGTCCAGTCGTCATGCTATTAGTAACCCAACACTGTCCATATGTGATAGTCATATGATGAAATTGCTGGCGAAGGGGCTCTGCCACTGATGTTTTGGCATATAAATGAAAGCCCTGGATAGATGAATGTTGCTTGTTTTCCTTGTTGAGGAGCCCCGGCCAAGTACTTGTCAGGCCGAAAAAGTTTTCCAGTCAATCTTTCTCAGTAATGTAGTCCAGTACTCAAGAGCCTCCCTCCCAGCATCACCCCACCTTTCCCTTATTGTTCAGATCTGAACATAAGACTGCTTTGATGTATTCAACACACACTCAATCTACACAATGGCAAAATATACCTCTATTTCCCCTCCTTGATCTGTATGGTTAGTGCTTTATTTAAAGACAACATTTGTAGTTGATTAAATATTAATATAATCACTAGACTTGCTTTTAAATATTAAATGTAATTTTATGCTGCCGTTGGGTACATGTACTTTAGTAAAGTTTGCCAGCCCCGAGCTGGATAACATACAGGAAAAAATATACATTAGAGTAGATTTATATTTTAAATGAAACGTTTCACAGTGAAGAAAAATGAAAACACTGGGGGCACAAATTCCTACAAAAAGTAAAATCTTTTCTTGTCTACCTGATTATTTATCATTTAATAAATAATAATAAAAAACAATAAAGAATCACTGCCTAATGGCGGATTCGTGGGTTAAAGTTGCCATAAATAATCTGTTTATTTTAATGCCAATTTTCATGCTTTAGAATATTTAATATGCACTGAAACAGAATCTGATTCAAACAGGTTGAAGATTTTCTCATTTTCATTTTATTTCAACATTTAATATCTCAAATCATTTAACTCTGTTTCAGTTGTTTCTACACACGTTAGCATGTCAAAATGGGATCGCTATGTTTCTCAGCTATTGCACAACAGGTCTGAAACAAGTTTTCACAGTCGTTTTTCTTCCTCTTTATCAAATGTCGGATGTAAAAATTGCCAGTGGCACACCAAAAATGCAGCTTGGTTGGTATCCAGCTCCACAACTTGTCTCACTGATTGTTTGTACAGAGGAAAATTGCTTGACTTGGGCCCATTCATCGCAAAAAGTGTCACCAGCTTACATGTCTAAACTGCAGGGTTGGAGCTGCTTTGTGTAGAGGTTTTGCAACTGGAGAAAAATGTGTTAGGACAGAATGTTATGTGAGGTTTTAGCTTGGAGGAAAAAGTTTGTTATTTAGTTACACACACACTTGACAGAGCATGTAAATCAGTGCGTGCGTGGGCAGGTCTGATCTGTCTATAGCTAAACAACAACCGTCCACAGTGGCAAAACTCCTGAACGGTTCATGCTTGATTCTTGCTTTTAGAAATAACCAACAATGTATCACAATATCAGCAATAGAGCATTTCTTGAAATCTGTATCCAGGTCACCTACAGCCTTCAACCTCATAACCTGATCAAAGCATGCAGGATTTGCTTCATGTGATCACACTTTAATCGCATTTCTCTGGAATGCCATATTTTGAGTTTCCCCATTTCCTCAAACTTTTTACCACACTCCGGTATCAGGGGCGGCTGGTCATACATTGCACAGACATTGTGTCATAATTGTGTTCCATCCAAAACCATAATTGGTTTAACCTCTCTACTGAGGCAGATCAGTTTACTAATAAATGAGCAATACGGAGCCGGATTGTGTGTCTGAGGTCTCCACAATGTTCGGACGGCTGTTTCGGGGATACGTGGAGCAGACAGAGGATAGATTGATGGTGAAGATCTGTGAAATCCTGTTTAGACTCCCTTCTAGACTCCTAAAAAGGACCCTGGTTGTTAGCGCTCAGTAGCAGTGCTTTCGCGCTGTGTACAGTCACGGATCATGTGCATTATGTGTGCATAACCGTTTCTCTGCAACAGTCAAACAGATAATTATAGCCACAGTTTGTGGTATTTTATAAAGCTAAGGCATAACAGGTTCTTTCTCTTCTGAGGCTGCCATCCTCTCCAACTTCTCGTATTCACACGCCGGCCTCGTTTTGTGCCAGACACATTTGTGCCACAGCAGCCGCTCTGTAAACACCCACCAAACTGGCTGGTTTGTACTATGTGTGCTCTGTGTCCGTTGAACAGAAGTAAATCTCTTAGTGAATCCACGTGTTTGCTTTTTTAAAAATTATTTTTTGCTGACTCGTTTGTGCTGCAGAAGTTACTGCAGAGTATTTATTCCAGAGCAACATCTACCCCGAGCCATCCTCGCATCTCCAACCAAAAAGCAAATAAGAAGGACATTTATACACACCGGGACTACTTTAGTGTCAGGGCCACAGTACAACCCCAAGGCGGCAGTATCCATTCGCCCACCCGGGCACGTACACGGCACCAGACCTGCGAAGACCTGCAGCCAACGTATATGTGAAACTGAGTTGCTACCGTACAAAATAAACACTAGGAGAAGTACGAGTAAATTATGTAGCGAAAGACATGTTTACGTTTAGGGTGTCAAGTTTAAATTATGCACCGTGGTGTTCTGTGGTTAGTGTGCCGGGTTTAATTTGAATGTTTGTGAGAAAAAGTGAAGGCTGAAAGAAACGGAGCCAGACAGGCAATCCAGCTCCACTGATGTCACCCCAAAAATGACATTTTTGCCCAGAATTCATCACAAGGCATTATGCATGACAAGTGATTTGGTATGCACCGAATGCAGACGTTAAGAGCATTTTTGAAGCATTAGCAAGGCTGCTGCACACAGAACTTGAGCTTTTGATACAGGTCGATCAAGCCTTCGAAAGTGAGACCGTGTATATGTGTTTACGTTGCCCTCCAAAGATTGAAGAGAGATTCCAATGAAAGAGTCGAGGTAGAGCATTAAACTATGGTGGAAAATGGTGCAAAGCATTGATTGAAAGCAGTGGAGCAACACATTACTCAATAGGACATAAAAGGTCAGGATACACAATATGTTTCAGTTTCCTATTACCCTATTTTATGATTGTGTGACCCAGCAGAACTGGCACCACAGAGACTGATATTTAAGCAGGGATTTACCTCTCTCCCATAGAGGTTTATGTCCTTAATGATCTTTGTTGCTGTTCGCTTTTAAAAGCATCTGTTTCATGTTCAATCTGTTCAGCTTTGGATTTAGTTTAACATCAACGTAAAAAGGTTTATTTCGAACCAGATTGCTTTCGTTATTTGGGCAGAATGACAGTAGTACTGAGAAGCCTTTAAGTTAAATCATATCCATTTTGCGCTGGATTCATACGAGAGGCAAAACAAACAAAGCATCAGTCACCCGTTCAATTTCTTTTCTTTTTTAACAAAATAAGGCCAAGAAATGTAGATTAGGTCATGCATGAACTGAAGTGCAGTTGGGAAATAAATGTTGTATATTGGGAAGATGTTGTAACGGGCCAGTTCAGTAAGTGCTCGTATTACACCTAAGATAAACATATGAGTGATGAGAAGTTTGAAGGAAATATTCTATAAATATGAAAACATCTACCACAGAATACCAGTGAGTAGAAGAATATTGGGTTGTTTTTGTTTTTTGTACTATTGGTGGATCGCTGAGTGCACGGTAATTGCACAGGAACGACTGGAGCGGTTTTCCAGTGCAGTAAATGCATCTTCTGATTGAACGGGAGGCACAGACGTGTAAGTGTCGACTGCATTATTGAAAATACGAATTGAGAACTATATACTGAAATGTGGTCGAGTGATTTATTGAAATGTGAATGAATGGCGATGTTCTTGCGGAGAATGCCCGAGACACGATTGGACTTGACACATCGAATGTGTAGCGCGGCCTGATATATTGCAACCAGCCTCATCCACATAACTGGGAACTGGACCTCGAAGCCCACGGAGAGCAGAAAAGAACACACTTGGCACGGCGAGGAGTGAACAAATCTAGGGGCACCACGGCATCGCAGTTGCACCACATTTCTTAGGCGGCAGCTTTTTTACCCAGAAGGCTTTGTGGTCTGGTCCCCCTCCAGAGGGTTGCATAAATGCACTCTCTTCCCCTTCACCCTCCTCGAGTCCTTGGGCTGGTGTCGATCACGGTGCCATGTTGACCTATTGTTTAATTTTGCTGGCATGTTTTTTGTTCAGTACTATAGCACTTCTGGCATGGAAGTATTTTGATTGGCAACTCTCTGGCCTTCAGCAATGTTTATTTGTTGTCACGTCAGAGTTATAGAGTTGCCAGTGTGTGCCACAGTAGGCGTGATTCTTTAGACAGCTGTGTCAACTCTTGGGTTGTGTGGAATAGTTTGCCAGAGAGGGAGAAGGGCCTTCACTTTTTTTTTTTACCTAACAAGCCTGTGCGGTACAGAAACGCTTGATTCCTCCTGTTCGTTATGTTAGGTCGTCACACACATGTTTAAATCACTGCGCAAGATGGAAAACTAACATTCATCTTATCGGCTGAAACAACAAAAAAGGGAATGCAGAAGAGAAGAGTGTGCGTGTCTGCATAACAATGAAAATAAAACTTGGCCGCTTGTAGTACGAACTATTCTCTGACCGCAGCAAGAATCCAAATTTTAACAAAATAAACACTTAAGCACTTTTATACTGTTAAAAAACAGCTACTGGCAATGTACTTTGGTTTACTGGGTAGGTGCTGTGGTTAACTAGTGGGCGTGTTTTTTTCCTTCTAGGGCATAAACGGTTAATGTCAGGAACTGTGGTCAGAGCAGGGGCATCTTTCCAGACCTGTGGCAATGTGCAAAGATGCCAATTTCTCCATTACCAGCAGCCTTAAAGCAGTGAAATGAAATCCAGTCCCAAGACCTGCAACGTTTTGAGCAAGCAGGGTGGCACATTTTCTTGGAAGGTTTTCAGTCTGCGAGATTAAGGGCTATGCATGTAAAGAGGAAGCAGATCAACACAAGGCAGGTTAAAGTATAAAAGAATTCGAGTCACAGAAGAAGGAGAAAATAATGGATGGCTGGTTGGAGCCAGTAAAAACTTTGCCTCAAAGCACAGACTAATCGTCACATTGGACTCGTTTTACAGCATGTGTCAAATAATTAATAAGAGTCATAAATCTGATCAATTAAATGTAATTATTTTTGTCACCAGTGGCTCTTGGTGAATTGGCGTCTATCGTCTCCCAATACCAACAGTAAAAAATGGAGACACTATGGAGACCTCCCAAAGTGTGGGGCCCGCCCCCTAGGGGGGAGAGAGCCATTGCAGGGGGGGGACGAAATGCTTGGGCACTGCTAGCACGGGGCGCCCACAGAAACGCAAAGCAGGAGATGAAGCATCGCTGAATATGTTTCCAAACCAACTTCATTCTAAGACAAAGACTAGAAAATATGGTGAAGCATATCTTCCCTTTGGTTTCACCTGCACAAGTGCCGAGGTAGGTCTCCCTGCAGGGTTGGTCTTTCCTTCGTCGGGAGCAGCGCTGGGCTGTTCAAATCACGGACAAACAGGATCCCACATTCTTGATTTTTAGTTCACAAACACTTGTGACTAGTTGTAATGACTAACTACTCCTGACATGTTGGAGATGTTAGCTCAGTTAGCACAGTTGTTTATGTTTTTAAACCCATTTTGCACAGAGAGACATTTTTTGAAAAATGTATTGATAGCAATGTTGAATATTATTACACAGAAAAAAAAACAACTACACGTAAAATAATCCCACCGTGACGCCTCTGCCTTTGTAAATAGAGGGACAGTAACTGTGTGTAAAACCTGCAGACAGTCAGATTAACAGTATTTTGTCTCTATCTGCCATTCTGCAATTCATCTCATGTAAACAATAACGTGGCGCACAGCTGACGTGAAAAAAGGCACATACCTTTGACGTTGCGTGACGAACTCTGTATTCCTCGTCCACACGTAAACGCAAAAACTGAGTTTTAAAAAATCTCCGTTTTCGGTGATTTGAAACGCCGTTTACGTGGACGAAACAGCTGCGTTTTCAAAAATACCCGTGTAGGTGCAGAGGTAGCGTAAAAGAGTTAGTAGTTTAATTTATTACTACCTGTAATTTATCGCAGATTACTTGTATTTGCTTAATTGTTTACTAAATGTTTGAGGTGTGAAATAAACCGCAGTGGAGCAAAATATGGGTGTGTGTGGTTGGAGGATGTGGCGAACATTTTTCTTGCAAAACAAAGGGGGGCCCAGCAAGAAAAAGTTTGTGAACCGCTGCACTAAGGTATAAAACACTCCATTGCAGTGCAGGAGGAGCTTATTGGCAGAAGAGGGTAAAAGAGAGACAGCAAGAGAAAGCGAGAGTGCGAATGGACGCAAGTGTGAGTGAAAGGTGCTGAATAGATTGAAGCCCGAGTGTTAGAGGATGCCGTAGCTCATGGGTCTGTCAAACAGGATCCTGCATTGACTGCCAGTAACATCAGTCCAGGCGCCGGCTCGGAACACAGATCATGTTTAGGATTTTCGTTGCGTAACCCCCAGTCTGTCTTTTTCATGGCGGGTTCGGATTTCGTGAATGGGTTTATAATTAATGTCTTGATGGTTACTAATGGCCGTGGCCCTGCAAGCTTTGTGTTGCTCTCTAATTAGCCATTATAAATGCTTAGGATTGCTGCGACTGTAACCGTGCTGTCATGATACAAAGTGGGATGGCTCTTTCAGGAGCTGAACGGAGCCATAATAGGATCATGTCTCATCCCCAAAATAAACACCCAGAATCCTTCTCAAACACAGTGGTCATTGCATCGTTAGGGAATAGAATAGAATAATCCTTTAATTGTCCCACAAGGGGAAATTTGGGTGTAACAGCAGCACATATACAAACAAACAGTACACAAGACACAGAACAGAAATATACACAATTTTTACACATTTACACGAAGGACAATGGTTACCAGAAACAGAGTACCGTACCGTTATTAAATTAAATAAAATTAAATACAGATAAGAGGCAAACCCTTGTTATAGTGGGAATCAGTTGAACACTGATGCAAGGAGACCTTACACTGTCCAAATCAATTCTTTAACAATTAAATTAAGCCAGATGTGGAACATATTTGAAAAGAAATAGTTTTGAGACAATAGTGTTTCTCACTACATTGCTAAAGAGGACCAACAGTTCTGCGACTGAGTGCAGTAAACTGTTGGTCTTATTGGCTTTGAAAACAGCGAGCAGGTCAGCAACCGATCGCAGTGTTTTCTTCAAAGCAGCTTTGGTGCAGTAACGCAGTGATGAAACAGCAATAAGATGGAGTCAGTCTGCAATGAGTTTCCAATTGAATGAGGTCAAATTGACAATTACATGCAATCTGTGCGTGATAATACAGCAAATAGCTGTGATAATTCAGCAAAAATCACAAATCTGTTGCCGTCTTCACACTCAGAAATTCACATTAACTGCTTATATTAGAGTCCAACCAGAACCACACAGATATTCAGAAATTTCTCCTCAAATAGCGACTGCAGGATGGCGATTATCTGCAAAATGACCTTGGTGCTTGACAGCCTTGCTGTTATTTAGCAATGTAACTGGAATACAGCTGGCAATCTCCTATGCACAGGTTGACTCAACCTGATCAGTGTCTTGGCAGTCGGTCTGCTTTTATAAAGGAGACGGCAAACTTTTGCCACAATCTGAGTTGGACTGAGGTTGTTTGAGGGCCCGTTGCCTCCTACCAGGCGACCTGTGAAATTTCCTTGCAATCAAAAGTCATGGCCCAGAGGGGAAAAAAAACAAAACTCAATGCAACCACCGATTTTTCCTTTTTGCAAAGAGGCTGCCGATCTATTTTTACTCTCGTGTCACTGAGGCACGAGCTGTTTGATATGTATGCAATCAATAATACTGCTTTAAAATGAACTGCAGATTTGGCTCGTTTTCATTCAGTCGAGTATAAAATATGTCCACGTGAAAATTATTTCTTAACACCCTGAGCCTTTGCCCAGAAGGAAAATTAAATATGCCAGTGCAATTTAGCTGGAATTACGTTTGGTTTTTCCGCTAACGCTCCATGATAGCACAGTAAATATCCTTTTCCCTGTCAGCTCACTTCATCTCAATAAGAACGTGACCCTGGATTTTTTTTTTTCCGCCTCAACCTGATGAACCCGTAAAACCCGGGCTGCCAGGTTTAAGGGGAAATCACATCTTAGCTCCCTAATGTGAAGCAGGGCTGCAGAGCTGGTCGACTTTTGAACGAAGGTCTCTGGATCACAGCAGGTTAAGTGCTTCCATGAAAGCTCACCGTGTTGTTGTGCACCCAGGCTTGCACCGTGCCAGGCCTCCACCGCGGGAGCAGGGGTTCAGACCCATCACTACACTTCCTCCTCAATCTTCAGCAAACAGCGTGCGAGAGAAACAAAACAGCTGGGCTGGCTCATTATGTGAGCCCCATTTAGTCATCATAGGAATGCTTCCTGTTGTGCCATCCACGTAGTTTTTAATCTGGCCCCAAAACTATTCAGGCATGAGTGCAAAATAGCTGTTAAGAACAATTTCTTTAGTCATTTACATGACTACTTCCTCCCACCAATTTATCGGCTGAGCTCTTGCTCTGTTTTCTTGTTCATTCGCATCTGGACAACACTCCCTCCCTCGCAGTCATGTGTGTGTGTGTGTACTCATATCTCACATTCATAAATCAAAAGAAATTAGACAGGAGGCAAAGTAGAAAAGATGCTTCAAAGCAGGCGGGTGTGAATAAATTTTTCATCTTATAAACCAAAAAAGCCGCTCGCTATCTTTGATTCTGTTTAATGCTCTATTCACAGCAGATGAAGCTGGCTGCTAAAAGGATCTCGGTTCACACTGGAAATGATATGTGTAAACTATGTAATGCGAATGTTTTAGCCAAGCTGTGTTTAATTTTGTATCTTGACGAAGCGCATGAGAAACCTGCCTCTCCTTAGCTGTCTCGTTGAATCATATGGATATAATTTCATCCATTTACGTTTTTCTGCTCTTTGCTGTGGTTGCCACAGGGCATTTGGAAGCCGGCAGATTAAATGCACATGTTTCTCTCATCCGCAGCCGGGGCACTCTGCTCCACAGCCTTCCCTCGGAACAGATCCTGAAGTGTTGGTGGTTTTCCTCGTTGGTCAGGGAAGAGAAAGACACCTTGTGATAAACCAACTCATTCCCTCAAACTCCCTTTTTCATACCTATAATGTTATACAACCTGCTTTTGAGCATTGGCACTTTATACCATGTTTTATTTGGCAGTGTTTTCATTTGCAACCAACACTTCTTACCCTCATCTTGCCTGCTAAGAAGTCCTTAATGTATGTATTGGGTTAAAACAAATTATAGAAAAGAAGTCGTGACTGTTAGGCTCAGAGAATCTTTTAATGGGGAACCCCCAGAACATGAGAAATGGGGAATTTCATGCTAGTTAGCAATTAAACTCGTTAGTGAAAGTGCTGATGTAGAGATATGTGATGTAGGAGGGATTTGTAGCAACTCCATAAAGGTGAGCAGAAAATCCTGGAGCTATTTTTGGGGGGAGGGGAAATGACTTCTGCCAATGATGACCTTGGCTGCAAGGGCCACAGTCAGATATTATTTTTCAGGAGGAAAAAACCTCTGATTTGCTTCTGATTCTGTTCTCCTCGTACACCATTCATCAAGGCTTTTAATCAGATTTCTGTTACACATGTCAGCAGCCATATTTCCCGCAGCACCCGTCCATAACGGCCAGTTTGTTCCCATCATCCGCAGCTCCGGCAGGTTGCTAATGAGCCGCTGCATGTGAGGAGAGCGGTACACTGCTGCCTTTTAGCTCTGAAACTGTTTGGCCTTTTACCTGCCAGTCAGGAGTCATTTCCCATGAAGGCCTCAGGCACGACGCACCGCCACTCTTCTGCATGCTGGGCCCATAATCTGTCTGTTGTGATCGGCGGCCTGTCCACCCTTTCAACCCGCTCTCGCCCCCTTCAGCCGTGTCAGGACCCCGCTGTCATGGCCAATGTTTACTATGCTACTGAGCACCCCCCAAATCAATGGTGAGATGGTGTCAAATGGGGCTCAAATCCCACCACGCTGCCAGCGCCGCTCCCCTCGTGCGGTCATCTGCTGGTTTACCTTAGACAGAGGTTTTCAGAGAGGAAAACTAAACATGTTTAAAGCAATTAATGTGATTAGCTCCGCCTAAAGTGTTTGCATAGATAACATCAAAGGTAAAATCCACCCTGTGTTAGAAGCCTCAGCCACCAGAGCTCTCTGTTTATACCACTTCAGCCTGTGTGTTTTAGTCAGCTTCTCATGGATGATGCAGGACCCCACTGATGTACAATATATGCTTCTTAACATGTAAATATTATTGTAAAGGCTTTTTTTGGGGTTATTTTATTTTTTTACTCCAGTTGGAAATGAAAACACACAGCATGACATATAAAAAAGCCACGATAAGACCAAATATGTCCACGTGAACACTTTTAATCCCCTTGGACATCATTCAGCACAAGCAGTATACATGTATTTCATTTAAACACTAAATGAAATGAAGCTGACAGGGATCATTTGGACCCGTAGATCGGCCACGCTTTAACGTCTTACTTTAGCAAAACATTTTCATGCAGGGTTTCTGGTACAAATTCATGCTTAGAGGTGACAGTGTCTGTTGGTTTCTCAGCAGGCAGGAAAACCTCATACTCGGGCCGTCTCCATGCAAACTGCAAGTGGTGATCCCGCAGTAATAATATGCTTTACACGATTAACACGGTTTCCCCAGCGGACCCCTAACTATAATTCAACCTCAAATTTATATTGCAGAAAAAAAGGAGTGAAAGAGTGATTATTCCCTTATACATAAATAAACTTTTGGCACGTCAATAATAGCCATTTTTGTTTTCCGAACTCAAACTCCCGGCGCCGTGTTTCAGCAGTAAGCAGAGACCTTGTCTGTCACGAGTGGTACGGCAGCATGGATGTTCATTCGCACAGATTTTATTAACTTTTCCCACCTTGTTTTCATCCAAAACATTTGCCTGGTATGACTCGAGAATAATGTTTTCCCGCATTACAGCATTGTATGATGTGAACTCTTTAAGACGTTTTTATAGCTAAATGCTGAACCCCAGACAGCATGTGTTTGTGTAGTGTTGGGGAATTGTGAATATTTTTCCTCATCTTTCATTTCAGTCTGGCAAGCAGACGTTTAGCTGTGATCATACTGCAAATTTTCTGCATTTTTTTATGCTTACTTTGATAGCGTCTCAGCTTTACAAGCTTATCTTTACCCAATCGAAGCTCAGCAGTCAGGGATAAATTATGAAGAACTTGAAGCAAGTTTATTTGTATACTGGAAATAAAAGGTATTGAAGCCTCGATTTTAGCATTATGGCTGTTAGGGGAGAGCATTATAGCCTCAAAGTTGTAGGACATTTGCAATACTGGTATGTATGAAAATAACAAGAAAAATGCTGAAAAATACTCTACTGGCTTGCAGGCAGCAGCATTTATTAGTGCAAAAAAATGAAGGGCATTTTCTATCCTTCTTTTTTCCAATGAACTGCTGATGATAGACATTCGAAGTGTGAATCTGTCAAGGTGCCAGCAGCAGCAATACAGTACAATAGTACTGGGATGAGTCAAAGGTAACCACGAACGCAGCCCAGGTGGTGTTTTTCCCTGGAAATTAAGTAAAAGTGCAGCATAACTGCTTAACACGCTAACAGTCACCACCTTGTTACGCTCCAGAAACCTGTACAATATTGTCACATAATAAAAAATGGAAACTGAAAAATACTTTCTACCTGGGATGTTGTCTGGGGTCGAACATTTGATTCAGCTGCTTAAAGCCCTCTTTTAGCTCCATGTAATTGCATCAATAACCTTCCTGTCATATGGAGTGCAGCCAGCGAGTCTCCTGCGAGACCTTTCTTGAGTCATTTGTTTACTTTTGGGTTGCACATCAGCAGCTGCTAGCATCTCCTCCTTTCCAGCCGTCACAGCCCGGCTGTACTCGACGGTGTGTTTTTGCTTCAAGTGGTGAAACAAGTTTGTTGTTTCCACCTTTTTCAGTAACAGTTTTCTTCCATATTTTATTACTGTGCTTTGTTGGAGATCTAGCCTCTTGTAGCCAAACAACTTCCATACTATTAAAGAAGCTCTCATTTTAAGCACTATATCATCATCATGACATGCTACCGTGCTGACAGAGATGTTTGGGCTTTTGTTGTTGTCATTTTACGATTGTTTTACATCATTTTAATTTTTCCGTGCCAAAAGTGGCTGTATCAGCTAACTAGAGCAAATTTGGCTAGTGAGGTGCATCCATGGAGTGCAAAGTTGCCTCACCTTTATGGATCTAGCTGAAGTGCCGATAAGCTCATTCTGTGGCAAGGGGTCCATCCATCCTGAATTCACAAGAGTCAGTACTCCTTCTTTAGAAAGGTCCGAATTGAATTAAACTTGCACACAATGATCACCAAATGGGTCTTCACACAAACTGTGTTCAAGTCAAGCACATATGTGTTGTTTTATGGACGTTAACCTGTGAGTTGTGAATGGTACAAGAGCCGGATGAACTACTATGTCATGGGTGTTCTAGTTTTAACTCACCAAATGAATGCCAGCATCCTTCCTTCATGTTTGTCAAAGAATTGAACAAACATATGAACTTGTTTACTTCTGCTGTAAAGTTGAATCTATGAACTTTGAGTCACATTTGAATCCAGCTGGAGGTGGCCTTACAAGGAAGCGCAGACTTTGACGGTTTATCAGCTGCATTTTTAAACCTCAGAGTTTGCAGCTTGACTGAATGAATTTGTTTATGGGCCCTTTGGTACGTGTTGTCTTAACTCGAGGGCCTCAGTTTTATCCATTTACAGCACAATGAGACGAGTACAGATTATGCAGACCTTGGCTGGAAATGCTTCATTTCAAACTTCAATACATTTTAATTGCTGAGTGTTGAAAATTGATGAGAAACTGTTTCTCAGGTATCATAGTGCCACCAATATCCAGCTACAGTTTGGTGAGAAAATACAATTTTAAGGCATTAATAGTCCCATCTTTTTTTTTTTTTTTTACCAACTTTTTTAGTCAGTCTCATTTTTATTTTGCAAATTATGATGGAAATCAAATGGAAAAATGCAACTTATTAAGGTGAAAGGAAGCTTTTGTTCCATAGTCATCCACCCAAAGGTCTTACAAACTTTATGAGGAGCTATGCATTGAGTAGCCATAATTGGGCAGATTAGGACTCTCTTACTGAGCTGCTCAGTCACATGCATAAACCTGCAGATCAGCATGGTCACCCAAAACGGCTCTACCATGTCAGGCTTAGGTTTCGCCTATATTAAATGGAGCCTCAGTGAATAGAAGGTCCTGCCTGCACTGTGCGAGTGAATGAAGAAGACCAGGGATGAGTATTGAGTCTAGATGTAGCTGAAGGACCGTTAGAAAAATGGTGTCACTCTCTCCTTAGCTGTAACCTGACCTGTTGTCAGGAGGCTTCGCTAAAGGTCAGGGTACAATGGATACAGTGGAAAGGCCACAACACCCCTATAACAGCCTTGGAGCTGCAGTTTTATTTTGGTTGAGATCCATTCGGGCCGCTTCCAAAACTGGTTTTGAGTGGAAAAATTGTTTCCTGTATGAGACTTTGTATAAAATTTATGGTTTAAGAATTTTATAGTCATATTTTGACCAGAGTGGATGCTTTCCTGGCTCACTCTGAGTGTTTTAAATTTTATTTTCTTGACATGGTTTGAACGAAGCCCTCACTGGGTGACAGAAAAATGACTGTACAGAAGAAGAGTCCTGACACAGCTTTTGCTTTTATACCGAGTGATAGTAAAGTGCATGAGGGTACGTACAAGTAAATAGAAAAAAGTACCAGTGAACTGAACTTCCTTTTCTACTGTGCACCAGTAGACTTTGTGACTCTTTACACAGCATCCACTGTAGGGGGGCTTTGATGGGGACTGCCCTTTCCACCAGCCTGCTGTGTTTTCTCCTTAAGAGAAGAAGCGGATATGCGAGAAGCTTCATGAATCATTCACATGTTAACAAATCTGTGGTGTTCATTGGCAGAGTGGTCGGGATCAAATGAGCCAAGCTGGGTCGGCTATGAGCTTGTTTACAGTCACTGTCACTTGTCAGTCTAATGAACTATACACAGCAGCACACTTATCTCATGCTATGCATTACAGCCCATTAACTGCTGCTGTACGGCACACTCCAGTTTCCCAGCAATTTAGATGGCAGCCTCGAGACAAGAGCACTGCCATGAATGCGGCTGTTTTTCAAGTGGATGTGCTTTTCAACAAAGGTCTTTGGATCTGCAACATAATAGCCATGGAAAAAAAATGCTCACACTTATACCACCCACATTATTAAAGTGGACAGTTTCTGCTAATTCCCAGGTCCATCTTTTATTCTCTGCTTTACTAGAGTGGCTTTGCACGAGTGAGTTCAACATAATCTTTATTTCTCTGGTATTGAGTCTTCGTGCAAAACAAATTGTTTGCAAAGCTGCATTTAAGCCAACTTTCTTCTGATTGGCTGACCCTTGTAACCGAAAGGTTTGAAGCCTGAGCTTGTGAATCACAAGTTGCTATCCTCGTGTTTAATCTGAGCATCTCCCACCGTAACAGCGTAAAAGGTTTTCTTTAAGTATTTAATTTCTTTTCCATAGCTAGTTAATATATCGTTTACAGTGAGCTCCATCTGTGTGAGTAATTATGAGACTGAAGGAAAGATTGGAACAACTTATCTCTGAGTCACATGCACACACATATACACAACCCACACGGTTCTAACGTTTGCCAGCTTTACACTGATTGATTTAAATTCTTTTGTGTGCATGCATGTGGGCTTTTTGCTTATTTTTCCTGTGTGGTCCTGAGCATACCTGCCAAAGTGTGGTTGCCTTTGTGCTCTAATCTCTGTCTTCCCTCCTCCACAGTTCGAGGGCTGTAACAAAGCGTTTTCTCGTCTGGAGAATCTGAAGATCCACCTGAGGAGCCACACAGGAGAGAAGCCGTACCTGTGCCAGCACCCTGGCTGCCAGAAAGCTTTCAGCAACTCCAGCGATCGGGCCAAGCATCAGCGCACTCACCTGGACACGGTCAGAATCGAAGCCTCTGCTCTCTCACCTCCCCCCTCCCAGTGTTTCACCAGAGTGTTTAATCTGAACTACTGATGTTTGCATATGTCGTTTTCATTCACTTTCTTTGAAATCCATTTCGGGATTAGTTTGAGGAACTTATCTGGATACCGTACTGCAATTGCATCACATCAGCCTCAATGTCAGGATGGATCAGGATGCTTTAAAAAAAGGACAAAAAAAATGTAAAAGACTGTTTGGCAGGAGTGTGAAGGTGGGCAGAGGCGACTTCTGTTGCCCTCTACTTAGCACCCACACTGATCTTTGAACTTTCAATAATACATCGCTGTATAGTTTCATTCATTTCATTTGTAGCCGTCGCGTTGGTAACTCCTGCCCACGTTCAGACATGTAAACACTTGACAGAGTAATCCAAACCACCTTTGTTTTACTTCCTGCTAAAGTAGGCGTCTCCATGATCATACACAACCAAACACAGACTACGGCTGGCAACAATAAACGTGACTTTTTGAATGTCCCCTCGGTGTGTGCGTGAGTGTGCATATCATGCGGTATCCCTGCTCTGATTTTACAACATTCAAACTTTTCTAAGCCCCGATGCCTATTTCCACATCATGACAGTGTTAGACTTTAACTTGCTGTCAGTCAGTGAGCCGTGTGGTATTCTCACCCACTTTCCTCTTGCAGTGACATGCCACAGATCATTAAACGATCAGTGTCATTTGGCCAAGTTGCAGCTTGTGCCATAACAGGCTTGGATTGGTACTGCAGGCTCAGACAGAGCTTTGTCTGTTTCTCTGACCCGTGGAACGAGAAGGAAAGGTTGAGTCAGCCATTGCTGCCACTCGTCATGTCTCAGTAGCCCCACCAATTTACCACCCACTTTATCACCATCCGTATGCCAGCACAGCTAGGGAGTAAAGAAGTTGTTGGGCTCAAATTATATTCTTAAGTACGTTGGGTTTCCTCTGCAAGGGAGAAATTTTTTACTTTTTTCCCCTTTAAGTCAATAAATCGACTCTTTTTAAATTTTTTCTGACATCTGTATCTACAGTCTGCGTTTGAAAGATGACTTAAATCTGATTTGAAACAACCAGCTCAATATGTGCCTCCCAATAAAACGCTGGACTAGAGCACTTTTAATCGTACAGTGCCCAACACCATCGGGTGAGAGCATGGATAGGACAAGCAGGACTGTAATTAAGTACTCTGTGAAATGCACTACACACAGGTACACACACACACAGGTCTTTATCACCAGATTCCACATTTATTTATAGTTTTCCCTGGGTTATGACTGAACACAGTCTGACAGCTGTCGGTCCCAGCTGATTTCCCTCTCCCTCCGCTCCTCTCCGTCTCACTATAAAAAGGGAAGGAAAAAACCATCAGTCCAAATCGCCATCAGCTGTTCTCACCGGCATCTCCAGCACCGCCCCGTTGAGCTCACCGCACCACTCCTCCCCTGCAGCCGTGCCCGGGACCACACCTCCGCCACACACTCATTTACTTGAATTTTGTGTAATTTTTTAATGTATTTCTATGTTCTACTTATACTATATCCTATTTTAGATGCAAATATTCTGCTTTGCACCATTACAGATCAATCTACCCTACCACCATTCCCTACCAAGCATACACAATTATGCACCACTGCTTTTCATGCACGTTGATGGTTTTCTACACCAGTTTTATTTCTGATTACATTTCTGAGTTTAAGGTGTGTAAGTGTGCGTGTTATTGAGTAGTTATTTGAAGGAGTATTTATAAAGGGGGCAGCTGTGGCTTACATGGTAGAGCCTACAATGCTAAAGCTCAGTGGGTCAATTTTTGTTCCTCTAGTCTGTATTTTTATCGGTTTAGCCGATGGCGCGATATGGCAGCCTCGCTTCTGTCAGTCTGCCCCAGGGCAGCTGTGGCTACAACTGTAGCTGCATCGACCAGTGTGGGAATGTGAGAGTGAATGAAGAGTGGAATTGTAAAGCGCTTTGGGTGCCTTGAAAAGCGCTATATAAATGTAATCCATCATTATTATTATTATTATTATTTTGGAGTAAGAACCAAGAGTTGCCTCCAAAGCATCAAAAAGTACTGCATGAATGTGTCTGACTGACTGAATAAGACTTATAAGCTATGAGTGCTTGATTTGATTATCAGTACCAGTCCATTTATTAAAATTTAATTGCTTAGAAATAAATAGGAAAAATAAATTCAGGTGTTGTGCCAAAAAGTGATCGTCGGGCAGAAAGTGATCCGCGTGAGCGCGCAGCTGCTTAAAGCTGTAGCGCCCAGATTACTTACAGCTACTTCTGTGCAACTGATACAAGATGCGGTAAACTGAACACAGCTTCAACCGTCTGTTTGTTGGAAAATAGTAACGCGACCGCTCCGCATTTGTTGTTAGTAACAGTAACGTCGTTGTAACGATAGAAATAGTAATTAGTTAGATTACTCGTTACTGAAAAAAGTAACACCGTTACTCCAATGACTGAACACTGGTAATGCTGAGCGGTTAGAAAAAGAGTAGCAGTGGTCAGGTAGTGTCACCCTTGATTTTCTTCCCAGAAAAATTAATTTTAGCAGTATTTTTGTAACCAGAATATTTCCCCCTGTTTTCACTGAACTAGCCATTCACCAATACTTTATTATATGTAACAGTAAATTATTAAGTAGTAAGAGTAGAAATGTTAATGCAGACTTTGTGTTATTCTGTCAGTGTGGGATTTTCTTCCACTGCACACTCTTTCCACAGTAGTCCAAACGATACAGCTAATCTGGGACCCCGATGCTTATGGCCTCACATTAACACCCCACGATGGCTTTCACTGTGCTGCCCGGTCGGCTGCGCTGCCAGAAACACTGAGGAGGAAAATCATCTTAAAGCTTAATTATATTTATCCTACACAGAAGTTTTACTTCACTCTTTTATTTTTCTTTTAAAGTCGGGGCTCTGCGCTGTATCGAGTCGGTTTCTTGGCAAAACAAACAGAGATGAGTGGCATTATAAGCACTTTGGAATGACAACAGGTTACTTAAGAGAAAACGTTAAAGTGCAGAGATAATAAAGTCTGTAAAACTTATGTTACTGAATGTAAAAAGTAAAAAAATCTCTATCACCATCCTTCATTTTAATTAGAAAAATGTGAAATGAAAGTGGTGTACTCCATCACAGTGTATCAAGTGTGCATAATCACATAAATGCTTAATTATTAAGAATACTCCTCAACATGTTTGAATAAGATAATTTATACACTCACTAGCTACTTTATTAGGTACGCCTTCTAATACAGGGTTGGACTACCTAATTCTTCATGGCATAAAACTCGAGTACTGGAAACATAATTCAGAGATTTTGGTCCATGAATATTGTTATATACACGATAGCAATAATTAGATAGGCTGTGTCATTTATACAATGGTCAGTTTGTTCTCAGGGGTCCAACATGTGCCCAGAAAACATCCCCACACTTTTACAGCAGCACCAACCAGCTTGAACTGTTGATAAAGGCATGAAGGATTCATGCTTTCAGGTTGCTCACACCAATCCTGACCCTACCTTCAAAATATTGCAGTGAGGTCGTAGTTTCCTGTTCTTGTTCTTGCTGATGGGCACCTTGTGTGGTCTTCTACAGCTTCAGCCAATCTGCTTTAGGGTTTTATGTGATCTGCATTCATAGATGTTCTTCTTTAGTTACTGTTACCTTCTTGCATCAAAAAGGCATTCCTGTTGCTTATTGAATGTTTTCTGTTTTTAGGCCGTTCTATGTAAACCGTAGAGATGGTTGTGCAGGAAAATGTCCGTAGATCAGCAGTTTCTGAAATACTCAGTTTGAACTTCAGCAGGTTGTCTTGAACACGTCTATATGTTGCTGCCATGTGATTGGCTCATTAGACATTTACATTAACGAGCTGTACCTAATGAAGTGGCCAGTGAGTGTATTTCTTACGCTGATATATTATAGTGTTTGTCTTTAAGTCTTTATACATTATTAATCATGCAGTATCGGTGCTGTCAGTAGCAAGAGAGATGGGTTTCATTGCTGAGTGAGTGCAACTGCAAGTGAAATACGATGCTTTAAACCCTGAAAAACTAATAACCAAAGAGATGTTGTAGTATTCAAATTTTTGTCAACTGATTGTCTTTTCTTTTCATCCTTTGTCTGGTCTTCCTTTTACCTCACATTATGTGTCTTTCTCAGCCGAAAGGTAGGACTTTATCTTTGCCTTTACTTACATAAGTTTCATATTTACTGCATGTTAATTTTTCTCCTTTCCTTTACAATTTTCTTTTTTAGCTGCTTATATTATTCTGTGTCTCTGTTATTAGAAAAGCTAAATTTATACATTTTGCTCCGATAACTGAACAGAAATATTTCCTCTCTCCTCCCAGAAACCGTATGCATGTCAGATCTCCGGTTGTACCAAGCGCTACACGGATCCCAGCTCCCTACGCAAACACGTCAAGATCCACTCAGCCAAAGAGCAACAGGTGCGTAGGAAGGTAAGACACTCTCTGCTAGAGTGAGAAACAGGACAAAACACCTGTGTGTAGTGCAGAGGTTTAAAAAGAAACATCGTAGAGGAACCAAAAGTATGTCAGCTGTTACCGCTGACATTTGTTGTTTTCTTCATTTTTAAGTAGCAAATTAAAGCCAGTGGACATTAAAACTTAAAAACTGCTGCGTCATGGTTCATTTATTCTTAAATAAATTGTTTATAAAATCGAAACTATTGAAAGTAGAAGGTTTAGTGAAACTACGGACATTATTAATTATGTTTAAGGCTACAAATAATATATTACCTGTGTTTGGGAGGTGAGGACAGATGAAGGAAATATCATTTTAAGCATCAGCTCGCTGGGACCACGGTTAGGGGTATACGACTGTGGAACTCTCTTCATTATAATCTTAAGAGTTGTACATTGTTTTAAAAAGTGTTACATGTTTAAAACGATAAATCAATATGAAGAATACGAAATAAATTTGAGCTAACTCCTTATTTTATTTATTTATTTTCTCCTTGTTATTATGTGCTGAGGTATTTGCTGATTGCAACTTTGCTGTTTGGTCTGATAAATGCTCGCGTGTTCATTGGTTAATGGCGCCCACTAGTTGAAATGTAGATGGGGGCAGGGTTTAATAAGAATATTTTCTTCTTCCTTCTCCTTTTCACTCATGGTTGCCGTGTTGTATCAAGGGAAAGCCTGGTTTGTGCGCATGAAAGGATGAAACTGTTGAACCAAGTGTGAAATAAATAAAAAATGAAATGAAATTTTGCAGCTCAAGCTGATCTTTTTCTGCAGCTAGTTTCCTGCATGACCTTATTCGGGTCATTCGGGTAGAGCTGCAACTTTAACATGATTTGTTCTTTCTTAGGTCACATTATCTGCAGATCCATCAAGTTGCTCTAACTGAGGGGTTTTGAAGCAGGGAGCCGTGTAGTGGAGTATCTTTTGAATCATTTCCCCAACAATAGATCAGGTTTGACCACATTTCATCATGCTTGTGGTCAAAAGCCCATTCTTTCCCTAACTGAAAGTGGGTAAATAAGAGAGAGAAAGGGCCCATTGTTGTGTAAAGGGCTGGATAGTGGCAGGCTGGATGATGTGTTTCTTTGCTTAGTGTCGTAAAGGGAAACACATGTGTGCTTGTAGCATTGTTAATAAGCTGTAGTGCAGAATACCCCAGTGGCCAGATGTTATGGACAAATGTCAAACAAACGCTCTTACTCCACTCTTGGATTTGGCCCAAAGCAGGAAAAAAAAAAAACTTTAAGAGTGTCGCTGTGGAGAAAGCAGAGCCCCAATTACTTGCAATGAATGCTTTGCAGGGCTGTCTTAAGAATCCCCACAAGGACACATTTACTGATTTACGGCATTTAAATGTTAAATCAAAACATGGAAAATGCCAGCTGTAAAGCTGTTAGGTTTAGCTTTTTTGGGGGGGGGGAGTTAAATCACTTGTGATTTGATTTTTCAGCAAAGCCAGAATCTTAAAAGATACAAGCCACAGATAAAATAATCTGTTCACTTACTGCTCTGAATGAACTCTGAGGGAATAATCTGAGAGTCGAGTAGATGTGATGATACTGCTGCTGAACAATGTTTCCACCCACAAACTGACCACAATATCAGAACTCAGACAGATGGACAAACAGACTGAGAGGGTTGCAGTGATGTTGGAAAATAAAATAAAAAAATCTTGGATGACTTTGTCCTTGCCTGCAAATTGAGTACCGACACTTGACTTCAGTCGTTCAGAGGGCCCACAGCAACACTGCCAGGGTTTTATGCCTCTTGGCATCATGAAGTTATCACTCATTATTATTATTATTATTATTATTATACACTCCACTGAAAAATATGTATTAGTCAGCATAGTTATTATCTCAGCACGATTACAAAAACACAAACTTGACATACATTTAATGATGAAAGAAACTCGCATATTGGATTCAAATGTTTAAGAGTTGCACCAGCTGCTTTTTGGTTTAAACTAAGCCTGCTTATAATAGATGTTGGCCAAGTATAAACATAAAATACAAATTTTTAATTTAAAAAGTGTTGCTCTGCACAAACTGTAGAGATGAGTTTTACTATTACAAGTTTCACTGTTAAGTAGCTGAATCAACTAGCAGTGCCATCGATTCAGCAGATTTTCTAACACAACCAACTCTACAGAGAACGCTCTAAAAAGAGAGAATGTCCACTGAACCGCAGTTCTCTGGACATTGTTGATGCAAGAGGTCAAATGACAATAACTAGACTGCTTTGAGCTGATAGGAAGGCAAGAGTGACTGAAATAACCACTCATTACAACACAGTTGATGGTCGACAGCAGCAGAAGACCACGTGAGGTACCGCTCCTGTCAGAGAAAAACTTCAGGTTACAAACTGTGCAGGCTCACCAAAGTTGGCCAACAAGAGATTAGAAAAACGTTGCCTAGTCTGATGAGTGTCCCTTTCTGCATTCAGATAAAACATTCAGAATTTGGCATTGCTCCTTCCTGCCTTGTACCAGCCATTCAGGCTATGGTGTTTTAATGATGTGGGGGGTGTTTTCTTGTCACACTTTAGTACCAAGTGACCAAAATTCAGTCACCACAGCCTGAGTATCGTTTCTGATCATTCCCATCACTTTATGACCAGAGTGTGCCCATCTCCTGGTGGCTGCAGGATAGCACGCCATGTCACAAAGCTCAGATCATCACTGTTCTCACTCGGTCCCCAGATCTTTGGTGAAGTGGGAGATTCACATCATGGATGTGGAACTGACAAAATCTGCAGCTGCAAATCTGCAACATCAAAATACACTAAAAAGTCATTTTAAAAAAAAAAGCATCCCTTTTATTCTGCAAAGCCCAAAGCAGGTCTGAGTGCAGCCTGTACTGTTAGCCTGTGTGGTCATTATGTTTAATAAGAATAATTAAACAGGTCAGTAATAAGGTCAGTGGTTCTAACCTCTGCTCTTCCCCAAACCAAAGATGCTAAACCCCCTGTGTGTGTGTGTGTGTGTGTCGGTGGGGGCTTTTGCCTTTATTGGCAGTGACAGTGGAGATGGACACAAAAGAGAGACAGGGCGGGGGGGAAGACGCGCAGCAAATGGCTGCGGGTTGGACTCGAACCCCGGCCGCTGCTTTCTGGCCTTACAGCTTGTGGTTGCCTGCTCAACCAAAACCCCAGGTTGACCCCGAGGAAGTCATTGGTGTGTTTGTGCAATACATAAAATGTTGTATGTGCAGAAAAAGCGTTTTATATCTCCTGTTGTGTAAAGTGTTTTGGCCCATATAATCCGAAAAGCACTATGTAAATATTAGGGGTGCAACGATACTCGTATTGATATTGAACCGTTCATACAGTTCGCATATGTATCGAACAATACTAAATTTTTAATTTATTTTATCAACTTTCCTTCTGACGATGCTGTCTGTGTTGAGCGCTCAGTGGATCTGCGCTCGACAGTGCAGCCTAGGCGGAGTAGTCGAACGCAGATTCACTGAGCGCAGGGCAAGCTAGCCAGACAGAAGCTAAGCTCGTTGCGACATGGCAAATTGAACCTCCCCCACCCTCATTCAGATCTGGCGTTTGGAACTATTTTGGTTTTCATGTGATGTATGACCCTGAAGGTAAGCGCGTCATGGACTAAAGTAAAACAGTATGTCGGATGTGCCACGCAATGCTCAATTACATTGGTGGGAACTAGTGCGTTAGCGCAGTTAGCTCGTTAACATGTTGACGCTGTCCAGCCCCACGCACGGGCCGATCCGCGGCAGCTCGTAACGGAGATTTGCCGTGTTGTGGCGTTAACGTCATTTCAACGAGATTAACGCTGACAGCACTAGTGGGAACACAACGAATATGACTGCACATTTACTCCGACATCATCCTCGTGCAAAGACAAGTGGAAGCAGACAAAAACAACAAGCACGCATGCTACAAACTTTACCCGAGTCATGTAGACAGCCGTTAGCACAGGATTCTCCTTATGGGGACCTGATATGTTTAACATGCTGCTGAGAATATAGCCCAGAAGAAGCGTATAGTATAGCTTTTATTTTGGAAAGAGCCATTTCTCTGTAATAAACTCTCTTTTCCAAAGATGAGTGATTCCTCAATCAGATAGATTTATTACTTTTATTACTTTGTTGTTTCAGCAACATTAAATTTAAAAACTGTACTTTTGAGTTAAAATATATATTTATAATTTTAATAAATGACAAATTAAAGAAGCATGAACATTTTTTTGGTATCGAAAAAATATCGAACCGTGACACCAAAGTATCGAACCGAACCGTGAATTTTGTGTATCGTTGCACCCCTAGTAAATATCAGTTTAGTTTATGAAGCTCCTGCAGCAGTGGATTCTTCACCAGGACCTTTGCCATTACTCTCCTTTAACTTGTCAGTAAATGTTGTGTTGAATAGCAGATGAGGTTAACAGTAACTGGTTTTCATTGGTCCTTGTCTCTGTAACGGTGTATAAGCAGATGCCAGTAGGATCGTAAGTCGATTCCACTGTTCTCTAGTCAGTGTTTTATTTCTCGGTGGCCATATTTGCTTTATACACTGGAGTCTGAAGTCTGTTTTTGTGCCTACATCAGATAGTCAGCTATACTATCCCATTCTCTCTTTTTACATCTTGGCATTTTTAAAGTTAAACCTCCTGGTGACAGTAAAGAAGTCCTGTGTGTACCTCAGCAGCTATAATGTTTTATTACATAGAAATCCAGTAATGTATACAACAGAGTTCAGCTATTTCACTGATCCATAAGGCAGATGTCTCATTTTGTCAACTGACACAGGTTTCATTTGGTTTGAATTTTATCTTTGTGCCGTGTGATCTCGCTGAAATGTGTCTTCAGTTGCCTCCATTAAAGTTGGCAGTGAAAGAAACAGGAGCAATTTCACATTGGCTCTGTGTTCATACAGTGATCGCTTACCAATTATGTCTAAGGCCAACGCATGACTCAAAAAAGAACATATGATCTTTTCCCCGGTTCCCCCTGACTGACAATTCTATTCTCATTTGCTGATTTACTGTTTCAGATCAACATTACAATCACATTATTGCAAAAAGATGAAGCGAACGCTCTCACACACACGAGGTCCAAGCCACGAACAGGCCAAACTGAAGTAGTCTTGTTCTTCGATTGAGTAATCTTGCAGACCAGATGGAGTTCTCTCCATTTAAATGACTCATCATCATTTCTTGTAAACATTTGAAGTTTATTCTTATCGTTGCTTATTTTTCTCAGCTTCGGCCCTGCCCTCACCTGGAGCAGGATGTCCTGAGCGACTGTCTGTCCATGCAGCACCTCCAGAGCTCCACCTCTACGCAGCACCTCTACAATGGCAAAGATGGCCATTCTCCTGCATTGGGCCAAGACATGTTCACAGGTACACACCTGTCATCTCTCATTCTCAGAGTCTGATTTCTTCCTCTAATAATTGATCTCTTAATTAATCGGTTTCTTTACCAATAAAACATCTCAACTTTCCACTTATTTTTTTTCATAAAACATACAAAAATTGAAGTTCGGTAACAGATGAGTACATGTGGCATAAATACAAAATATAATGTGTCACCAGTAGTAACAACATCATTCATGGTTAAACAATTTCAAATATGAGTGAAATCGACTGGCCACATCTCAAAACATCGAAGCCCAGGGAGTACTTGTTCCAAAGCAGAAGAACACGGCAGCAAGTGAGGTCCAGACCGCCAGAAATCCCAACACCTGGCAAAGCAATCACCGAGTCATTGGTGGTAATCAGCAGCCATGTCAAAATTCCTGCAGATGTATTGTGGTAATTCTGCACTCTCAGGCAGTGAAAATCATACTTGGTGGTGCCTTTGGTCAAAAGATAAACAATCCACACCACATAATTGAACTTTAATTGCTCGTGCACATTTTATATCAACATTTTAGCTGTTAGTCCATACTTGAGTTTATAAGGAAAGTGTTACAGCCTTGTGCTTTTGTTTGTTTGGTTTGGATTTCATAACCATGTCATGTTAACCTGTCTCCCTGTCATGCAAAGACTGCAAAAACCATTAGCAGCCACTAGAACTGGAAAATTTTATTCATCACATGTGGCCTTTAAGCTTCTTTTAAACTTCCATTTTTCTAACTGATGAGTTTGACCATCACTAAAAGTCAGCGCCACACTGAATTGGGAACAAGAGAGAGATAAATGGATTATAACCATCCTAAAGACAAGAGAGATTCCCTGCAGCTTCCTCCCTTTATGGACACATCTGTCCTTGTTTTCTGCCTCTACCACAGCCAGGCTCCCCACTGTTGTCTGTTATTGTTGCTGGATCTCGGCGCACCGTTGATGACTATGAAAGCTCAACTTTTCTTTGAATGTGGAACCAGGCCTCTGAGTCTTGGCTCTTTACCTCTGCTCCCCTCTCTTTCTGAGAGATGTTGCTTTCTGTCTTGGTTTAAATCATTTAAAGCCCCAGAGGAGCTAAAGCAGTCAAGGACGCCGTGTTATTCGAGGTCAGAAAAGGTTAGACTTCAGGATCTCTATTTACACGACTTTCTCTTTGTTCTAGAGCCAATAGGATGCATGCAAGTAGTGGGCCAAAGTGGGCAGCCAATCCATCATTAACACTTGTGGAGCAGAAAATGAGTCATGCTTCCAGTCAGAGCTAAACTTGTTTTCCTGTTCACTGCTTATAAGTCTGTTCCTATTCACATGTCTGCAGCAAGAGTTACGAGAACCCCCCCTCTCTGTTTTATAGAGCATAATTAGAGTGTTCCCTGATTAACCAGAGGAAGGACTCATCATAGTTTAGTACAGAGGTTTATGTGCTCCTGCTGCTATGCTCTCAGTTTCTTCTCACAGAGATTTCTTCCTGAACTCAACAAGAAGCTTTTCAAATCCGCTCGACAGCGTCTTTGGTACATAATCCCACTCTAACTCTTAAAGAGCAACATCAGATCCTTTTTGTCTTCCTCCACAAGGAACTGGTGATGAAATTGAGGCAATCACAGCCATTATTTGTCGACTGTTTTGCCGGTGTGCTAGCAGATGTTGGGGCTAAAGGGGAAAACATTTAAGGTCTGTGATTGATGATTTCGGGGTAATGAATCAAGCTTGTAACCATTTCAGAGCGCTGTCAGATCAGGCCTCAGCATGCTTCCACTTGAGAACAGCTGGCCTGAAAACTGCAAAACCAGGAGCACCCATCTTTCCTCTTCCTTTCATCTCCTCCCGTCTTCTGCTCTCGTTGCCGGTTAACTGCCCCAGACAGTCAATGTGCTTCTCGCCGTTTGGATGCTGGGAAAGAAATCAGCTGCTAAACTTAGCAGAAGATGCAAAGAGGAAAAAAAAAGGAAAGATCAAGTTGACTCTTGCTTAACAAGACTGTCCTGAGTGGGGCAGGCAGTTCTTGTCCCTGTGGATGATGATTTTTGATTAAATTAAACTGGTTGAAACATGACTTTGAGATACTGTCCATCTGGTGTAGATTTTGGTGGTGGTTTTTTCTTTTTAGGCCTGGCACGTCCTCTGCTTCTTCAGTTTGTTCAAGTTCTGTGAGCACACACTGAACACCATGTCAATAAATGCCAAGTTTTATAGCTGTGTGAGAATCACCTCGTTGGTGCAAAAAATACTATTTTGTGTAAGTCAGACTGTGGGTTTTATTTTGGCCTGTTTTTAACTAAAGAAATTAGAATCAAATATGTGTTTTTGTGACAGGCTCATTTAAGTTGTTTGACGTCTTCCTCTGAAAACGGTTGGGTTCAATGACTTGACTGAAAATGAGTCAAAAATCCCACGGACTTATCTCAAATCCCGTGGTGATAGATCCTTCTCTGTGGCAGGTCCCAGACTTTGGAATAGTCTCCCCTTAAATATTAGATCTGCACAAACACTTGAGCAATTTAAATCATTACTAAAGACACATTTCTATGCCCTGGCTTTTAACACACTATGACCCAAGCATTTTGGTCTTATTTGAATTAGTTTAGTTATTGTTTTAATTCTTTTATTGTCCTATTATTGTTTTTTTATTGTTATTATTGTATTACAGTGTTGCTTTTTAATACCATTTTTATATTGTTAAGCACTTTGTGCAGCATCGGCTGTTTGAAATGTGCTATATAAATAAATTTGACCTTGACCTTGAAAAAGCACCAATGTCCAAAGAACGACTTTTACAGACCTTCAGAAATCCTGGAGAACTATTGCTCAAGACCTCTTTAACCCTTTATTGACCAAGATTTATGCAGGTCTGAGGGATACATGTATGGTAATGTGAATGTGGCTGATTTTTTTCCTGTCTGTGTTCGAACAGTGCCTTGTGATACCATAGTACACCAAACATAAAGTTCGTCTTCTCTTCTTTCTGAAACAAGGTGGATTTTGTCTCCAGCACAAACAGCAATGGAGTTGGGATCATTTAAAAAGTGCTTGTAAAATGGGCCTGCCGGTGGACCCGTGTTAAATGAAGCATTAGAAAATTACGAGAGTGCCTGGCTCCTTGGAACCAAAATATACAGAAATGAGGGGGGGCTCAAGACTTATGCACAGTCGTGTGGATCTCCAAAGTCTAACTAACAGCAGTAAGAAAGTAACAGTTCCAAGTACTCGTTTTTTTTATCCTTTTAAAATGAACACCCCTGGGATTCATTTTTGGACAACACAGCCCGTTTTTTGTTGTCAAATTGGGCTTTGGAAGCATCTTCGCTAAAGATAATAATAGTAAAAACAGTTGTGACAGTTATTATTTGCAGTTCCTAGTTTGCAAAGAAGAAAAGGAGTCCGTATTTAATAACAGTTTGCAGCTTGAAACAGCAGAAAAGGTTGGCAACATGCAACCAGTAAAAGAAGATAATAATGCCCCCACAGACCAGTGCATCAACAACATGTAACTGTAATATAATTTGGAAAAACTGAAATGATCAAAAAGTAAAAGACATATTGGAACAGTCAGCAAATTATCACATGCTCTTCTGCAGATTTCCTTAGCTTATATCATATATTTGTAGCTTTATTCCTCTTTTTAAAGGACCTACTGTTCAAAGTCACTGAACACATGTAACATTTTAGTTTATTATTGTGTAATACGAAAAAGGACAAACAAGGCGAGTCCCTGTGGCAGCACAAACAATGTACCCTAAATTACACACAGCGCAAACACAGAACTTTTTATTTTACAAAGCACACTGATTGGATGAAAGTTGTCAAAACAAAATCCTGTTGCCATGAAATGGCTTTTAATTTGCTCGAGGGAGAGATGAAGCACGGGGGCCTTGAGTTTATTTGGCACGTTTACCGAATTAGCTTTGTTTGTCTTTCAGGCCTGTACACTGGCTCCAGTACCCCCCATCACAGCGCCCCTGTGGAGCTGCTCTCCCCCACCCCCAACTCTGGCTCCACCGCTGACCTGCCGACCCGACAGCACCGACTGGATCGAGACCTCGGCAGCCCTCACCACCTGTCCCCGCTGGCTGCCATGGACGGCACGAGAGATGGGTGAGTAACAAACCCTCGATTTGTATTTAGATGTTGAGGTCTGTCACTCCGAAGGTCTGGGTCGCTGGGAAACTAGAGATGTGTCATAAAGGGTGGAAATGTAAACATGAATCTGATTAATGAATGAATAATCCTGCAAACAGTCATGGACGGCTTTGTCACAATTCTGTCATATAATTGAAGTCATATCACATCATGTTTTGAAAAGGTCAAAGGACACCGAGTGTTTGTTTTACTGCATACAAACAACGTGTATGACAAAGTTCAGTGAAAGTGCAAACGCTGTTCTTCTCTTAAGACTTTCCCTGATATTATGATTACACTTTACTGCCTCCATTATTTTTCACCTATTTATCATCCCGAGTCCCGGCCGAACCCTCTTAGCTCATGTTAGGTTAAGCCTCGTGGTCCTGCTGACAAACCCATCTTGGCTTTCTTACTGGAAACAAAATCAACTTCTCAGCCCCTTTGACGTCCCTCGTGGGAAGACGGGCAGTGCTGGTCACCACGCGGTCAATGTGACACATCACCAGCTCTATTTCGAGCGGTCACGGTTCACACTTTGGTGAGAGTATCAAAGCCGTGTGATAGCATCGTCCTCTTGTGTTTATGTTCTGTGAGCTCTTTCACCATCAAGCGGTTCTCTTTAAAAACCTCGAGATTACATTTTATAGACCTTGATATACTGCTGTTGTTCAGCTATGCAACAAATGCAAGCAACAAAATGACGTTTAAACCAGTGATGCATCTTTCAGGTAATTGTGAAAATAAGCACATCTGGAGATACTTTTAAGAAGCAATAAAACTGAATACGGTTTAGTAAGAATACCAGTGTTGCTACATCTTTAGTCAAGACAAATGTGCTTCCATTGAACCAATCCATGATCCTGGGAATTCATTAATTAACTGTATCTTTGCAGAGCTCCCGCTTAAAGTCGACGCAAACATTTCAAAAGACGACGCACAAAACACGCAGCTCCTCGAGGTGCGACTGCCTTGCTCAACAACAGCTCGAGCAGCTCTTCTCATGCATCTCTGAGTGTGTGCATGTGTGTGATTTGCAGGATGTTTCCTATTAGTGCTGATGATTTCCCCAGAGAGCCTGCAGAGCAGAGTTACAGAACCTGGGTGTCGTCAGGAGGCACAGTGTGTGCTGTGCTAAAGCAATGTGTCTAAAAACCAGGGAGGTAGGGAAGGAAAACAGTCCTGTACAGTTTAATAACATTGAGAAAGAGTGGATGGAATCAAGCATCATAAACTGTGTTACAAAAGTGATTGTGTTACATAAACATGCTTTCTTTTAACTCTGTGCTCCCCTCTTTGGGTGTATATACAACACCCGCATATTACAGAATGATCTTTGATGGCTTCCTTACTTTAAAGAGCTGCACATACATTTGTACTTCTGTGTGTGTGTGTCTCCGTGTGTGGGGGCGAGTTTACATATCCAGGAAATACACGTGATTGGTTATGATTGGGGTGTGAGGTACAGCAGACCGCTCGCCATCCAGCACAAACAGAGCAGCCGAGCAGAGCGGTGAAACCGCCTGGATGTAAACGTCCGAGCGGCGCTCAAGAGACGTGGGGATGGCCGGGAAGCATCTGGAAGCTGGTGTGTTGTTTCAAGCCTTGAAAGCAGAAGGAGAAGCCTGTCAAAATTGCCTCGCGGTTTCTGTGGCTCTTTTCTCAGCAGCACGCACAATTAGCAGTGCGAGCACAGGCATGGAAAGTGAAAAGGACTTTGGGAGGGGATACTCGGCTGCACAGGCAGGGCGACATATTGGAAGCGAGAGTCGGACTGCGTCTGCTCCTGTCCGTACTTGATGAGGAACATGCCGGTGCAGCTTGGTGATGGTCCCCCTTTTTACCTACATGTGGTTCAATGACGTAGCTCCCTTTTCATGCACATCTTTGCGTCCCCAACTTAACTCGAGTAATGTGATGACAGCATTGCATTAAAACGACAGCAATTCCCAAATTTGCACATTTCAGCAACTCGAGATGACCTAAAAGAGCTTTCACGAAGGCACATGCTGTAGAGCTCTATCTGTTGATCACACGGTATAGATGGAGGGCGGGGGCGAGGCGTCAGACCTGCAGCACGCCGCGCATGAAATGTCTGCTTGCATTTGCCTGAAGATGGAGCATTTGATTTACATGTTTAAAGCCTTAAGTATACAGGCTGTTGCCAAAGTCAATATCAGCACTGCATTTGTTTTTCCCCAAACGGTTTAGCAGGACATTAAACATTTTGACAAAATTATCAAACTAACCTTCCTCCGGTGTGGCAGCCTCTGACCTCACGGCTAAATGTGTTTACCCTGGCTCAAATGGGCCATTTAGACTCCTTTTACTTTGTAAATACCAGTGTCATTTTTCTGAAGCTAATATTAAGATATGCCAGTTAAAATACACCTAGCAATCACTGCGGCACAAGTGTGCGCGTAGGGCCCCTCTCACAGAAACGGTTGTTCGACCACGGCGGCCTCCGAGCACAGAGAGACGGGTGGTAAATGTTGTCATTCACTGCTTCACCCGAGTGTGGTTATATAATTGCAGAGGGGGTGGGGAGCTGCAGCCTTTACCTGCGTATTGATGTTAGAGCCCCTCTGCAAATATTAGTCTGAGGCGGTTTGATACCTCAGCAGTGATTGACGCAGGCTAATTGGATTAGAGTGGCAGCACAGTCGGCACAGAGCTACATTAAGAGTTCCCGCTCTGGAAGGGGGCACGTTCACGGCTTGTAACTCTACACTGTCTTTCTTCCAGCCATTATCGTTCTCCAACGAGCCAGAAAATGAGTGTCAGTCTCAAAACCCAAACAAAAGCATTTTTGAGGTAGTCGCTCATGGCAGTATGTGGTCAGTCACTCATTTTGCGGGCCTCAGTTAATAATGTGTTGCCTTCAATTAACCCGACTACACAAACGGTTAACTGGGAGAAAAGATTCAGATGATTTACAGTAAGAATTCCTCAGAGTAGGAGACTATAGTGATTAAAGGTGGATCTGCTCAGTTTGGGGCAGATATCTTTCTGGGACTAACGGAGGCTGGGGCCTTCGGGGCTGGCTTAGCTTTAGCTTAGCTTTAACCAGGATGCTGTTGTCTGTCTCTCAAACACTGTTTTAGTTTGCTAACCAGAAACAAAAGCGTTCCCACCGATTTGTGCCAAAGAAGCCCCTGTCATCCATCAGAGGGGCTTAATGGTCGGCTGCAAAAAAAGTGGGGGTAGACGAGAGGGGAGGCGAAGGGTGTTTTTTTGGGGAGTTTGCAGGGCCTGTGGAGAACAGGGTCTTATTCCCGCTCCCTAGTGGGACAGTTAGCTGCAGGTGAAGGAAGATGAACGAGGAGCAGATCAGCACTGTTCATGAATCTTCAGGTTACTTTCCATCCCATCATGCCTCCATGCAGGGAGCCAAGACTTCACGGGTAGCTTATCTTTATTAAGATGAGCTGTAATATTTCTGGACAATAGCTGCAGGCTAGCAGAGATGACGTCCATGCCCGCATACCTGAGTACAAGCAATTTTATGACTTCAGGGCTGCTTCAAACAGCCCAGGTTTGAATGTCCCTCTGATCTCCTGGTAGCATTTCAAACGGCAGAGTTTAGTCACCTACCTCATTCCTCTGACTCACAAACCATCCAGTCAAGTTAAAAAAGCCTCTGATCTGAAATGAGCAACGGTTTCCCGTCTCTATAAGTAAACCTTCTCCAGCACAGATCAAAGTTTACATTATTCATCAGTATGTGAGCATTTTTGAAATCTTCAAATTCCTTCTTTGTAAAAGAAATATCAAAGCCTCAGCTTACTATCCCCTCCTATTCTAGCTTCAGAAATCATAAGGTCAGGGGTCAAATCCCTCTGTCTTTACATTAGGACAGAGGTGGGGTGACCGGGAAAAGCAGAGAAGTGCAGGATGGTCAGTGAAGGTGAATTTCAGGGAGAGATTAATGTGGCATATGAAAGATTCCCCTCATACCTTGAGCTTGAGTGGCTAGCAAGCTAGAGCAATGCCTGAGGCAGCTGGCAGTGATTAGCTTATGATTCACTTTAGCTACACATAGAGGCAGCTTGTAAAAATATGAACAGTATAACTGTTTCCTGAGTTTGTGCTGACAGCAGCTCCTGGGGGAATGGTGCTCTCTGCAGGAACACATGGCCACGCAGCGGCGCCGTGCCAGCACATGGATTAGCCAGGCTCGCAGAGCTAGCTTCTCCAGGGCTGGAGTCACACAAGGTGTCACACAAGCACCGTCAGGTTTGTGCTGATGGGCTCCAAAGTCAAGGGCAGCAAGGAGAAGGCACCTTAAATCCTTAAACAGTAATAATCAGCAATCCTGCCGCCTCGATGTGAACTTGTATTTGTTTGATAGTTTTGCAAACCTTGTATTTCAAGGTTTCAAGGTGAGTTTTTGAGAAAGTTTTTACAATACTAAAAGTGGCTATATAGTATATAGTCCTTTACATTACAAACATCTACCTGAGTGACGCATCAAAGGATATAAAAGCAGTTCAGTTGTTGTGTTATTAGAGTTTAATTAGTGAGCTAAGATGTAAAAAGAATCACTTTCATAAGCTCAGTATTCTTTCTGTATAAAACCTATATCTGCATTGCCATTTTCTGACAAATAAAACAAAAGTGCTTTATTCTCCTCGTAAAATAAAGAGGAATCAAGGTAAGTAAAAGTAAGCACGGTTACTTTCATGTTCACTCGCTTCAGGGTCTGTTTTTCAACCAGAATTCGTGGGAACTGTTTTTACATTTATGACACAGGTGAACCGACAGGAGCAACAACACGACCTTTCTTACAGAACCGAAGCCAAACTGTATTTTCTGGATCCAGTTTTATGATGAGCACCGTGATAAATGTAGAAGCAGCGGAGCCTGAAGCGATGTACGGCTAAATAAAATGTTAAATAATTCAGCAAGAAAGCCTTCCAAGTTTTTGCACTTTCGCTTGACATCGTTTACCGTCTCCTCTTGATCGGTGCTCTCTGCCAAATGCCCCGCACGAAGCCTCTGCCAGCTACTGAGTGCTGGGTGGGACGCCCCTCGTGCATGGAGCAGTAGGTCATATAGCAGGCTCCAGCCAGGCCAGCAATGAGCAGTCATCTCTGGGCTCAGCTGCCTCCAGCAGCTCTCTGTCATCACAGTCATATAGCGCTTAGCACAAACCATATGCCCCTGCAGCACAGCGCACATAGTAACACAGCAGCAGTTTATGTGTTGGCATTCCTGATATGCAGTAATAAGTAGCTGCTGAATATTTGGGGAGGCGACTGGGCAGCTCCATTTTTTTAAAAGCAGGTCTGTTGTCCATCAGTCTGGATTTGGACCAGCTTTCTGTTTCATTAAGTTAATGTCAAGTGTACAACATTAAGTCGTTAAATCGCTCATTTTGAGTTTTGTGTAAACTTTAACATCCAGGCAAGTGTCTGAATAAATACCAGACCTGGTTCTTACTGCTTCTGGATGCATTTATTACCATGATGTGATGAAGGCATACATTAAATCCACTTTTTTCCTCCTGTTTGTTTAAGCTTGGCCTGATGTGGCCTTTACAGTAAAGGAATAATCATTCACTTTTTTGCCAGCTTTACTCTGAATATAAAACTAAAGCTGTCTGAAAACGGGGAAACCATTAGTCTGGAGGTGGAGTCTGCCTTCCAGCACCTCCAAACATCAATAATGAACAAGTCACGTATCGTTTGTTTCACACTTGGCTTCTTTCATTTGTTTTGTTTTCATTTGTCTGCCCCCGCTGCTCAGTTTGTCCTTAACAATAAACAACCAACCCTAACTTTAGTGGAATAAAGGTCAGTGCGGCAACCTCAGCACACTGTTGGTTGTGTGTTTTATGAGGAGACTAAATCGCCATTGTGTTGGAGGCATCTGAAAGTCAGCATGCGGACGCAGAGTGTCCACGCCAGCTCATACGATGCTGAAGGTCATTAAGGGTAAACTTGCAGTAATCTCCCAGCATATATTTAGCAAAGTTATATTTGTTATTTTTAGACTTTTAAGACTAGGACCACCAAACCAGCAACTTCCTTTTTTCCACGTTTCTTTCATTACTTGTCATTATGCAACATCAGGACTAAATCTGAGGGAATGGAAACAAATTCACACTATTAGTAATGAAGTCAGACTGCAGGTGTGATTTAGTTATAAGTTACTTTTCTAGACAAACTAAGCTTGAAACTCAAATTCCATTGAAATACTTCAGTCATCTTTGAGATCAGGAGATTGACAGACGGACTGGTGTGGCATCAGTAGTAATATGGACTGTATATGTTTTACTGGATGAAGAGAAAAGCTGTGGCTTTTTACTGGTCAAGCTCCCTCCCTCCCCTCACCTGTGATCATGAGCTCTGACCAAAATAATGAAATTACTGATATAAATGGCAGAAATGGGCTCTCCCTTAGAGATAGGACGAGACCAGTGGAGGCCCACATGGAGCACCTTGTTGGCTCCATGGAAGAGCTGGGGGCTCTGGATGTCCCTGCTTAAACTGCTACCCCCACTACCTGTCATCCTGTCAACAGAAGATGGATGGATAGGTCATAGTCATCATGACAGCAGGAAACTTCACGTTAGACAGTAAGATGTGGTGATGAAGCACATTGCAGTTTTCTGATGTCATACTATAGATTTTGCAAAGTCGATTACTTCAACTGGCACCGAACATCGAAAACATTTCATAATTTTTCTTTGATTTCAAGATTTGATGTCATATTTGTGGCTTTTCCAGCACAGAGTGCGCCTCTTAAATGCAGAGATTGAAGAAAAACCAACTCCGTTTAGCCAGGACTGGCACCGTGTGAAGCTTGGAGGTTTGCTGCTGCTGTATCGAATGACAAATGGGTCCAATAGCACAGACGGATCTTTACCTAAAATATCAATATCTGCACAGGCTGGAGTCCACTAAGTCTCAAACACGTTAACTTAATATTTCTTCACTTAAATGTCATGAAGGTAACAGGGGTTGTATTTTTTTTCTTCCCCGGCCACAAAGCCAAGGGTTACTGCACTGGTGTGTGTTCGCTTCAATGCACACTCTGCTGTTTGTTGACTTAAGATCATAATATGCGGTAGGAGGAAGATTACGTGTGGGGAGCCCAAGTTTCCACATGCCTGGACTGTTTCTTCTTCTATGTGTGTGCAGGATCACTGACTGCTCCGCTGGGTGTGTTGGATCATGTGGTTAGCAGGCCGGCATGCAGCTCCGGCTTTGATTGGGATGTCACAGTGCATGAAGCATTTTATTGAGAAACTACTGAGGCTGTCAAGAAAGGAATGACTTTAAATTGAGAGCTTTTTATTCCTAGTTTCTCCGTGTCTGCTTCAGGGTGTCGGGTTCCCTCCTGTCTCCTGGGATGAAGACAGCGGGGACATCGCCTCCTCCACTGGAGAAACAGCATGTCCACCCTCACCACAAGCTTTACCCTCACTATCACCAGCATCAGCCTGCCAGCGACGGTAAGGCTAACCCCGACACTCAACGCAGAATGCAGCTTAACTTCTTTCAGGAAATCTGTTTTGGCTTGAATTTGAATCACTTCCTGCATGTTTCAATTTAATATCCTAAAATGGTTCCTGTGGCAGGTGATTCAGTAACTCTATGATTTCCTACGATAGGAACAGATCACCTGAATACAATTACAATCTGAACCCAACTCTGTTCCTCTTCCAAAAGCTGCAGCACTCGCTGCCACATAAAAGAGAGAGGAAGTTGTCTCTTAGCGCGCCGACACAGCTCTGTCGGACCATTTTTAGGACGCCGAGAGATTCGAGTCGTAGAGACAGAGGGGAAAACCACATGCCGGAAGCCTTTTCCTCGTGCTGAATTAGCCAACCAAATGCTGGCTCGTGTATTCAGCCGTCTCTCAGCGTCCTAACATGGCAGGTTCAGCTGTCACTCCCGAGCATTTTTCCTAATGCCTTAAACACTGTTTTCACTGTAAAGATCTACACATGGACGTCTCTCAAACCACGCTGTGGTCAGCCAGTTGCGTAAATGCGCTCCAGGAAGGGCTGCTTTCCCATTATCATGACTCCTGCGGTTGATCTGGATCACAA
>NC_140482.1:41336680-41606680 GCF_051167445.1 Perissodus microlepis | reverse complement strand
TTACACTGTCCACCTACCACATACTTTACTCCCGACCAGCAGTTGAAGATCATCGTACTGTGATGGTAAACATGAAGGAACGTCAGCTGATTGTTCTTCTTCCGCAGGATGATTAGGAGCTGTACACAGAGAAATGAGCAAAGAGCTACAGCTAGCAGCTAGCAGTGTATATGCAATGCAAGTTTATGCAATCGCCTAACATGTGAATGATCCCCATCTGTAGCTACATCATATATGAGGACAAAAAAGATATGACATATCAAACATGAGGTGCTAGTTGCTATGGTGATCTATGCCTTGAATAAAGCACCAGACAAAAGTATTTTTTTTTCTTCTTCGCAGCTTTAGCAGACACAGACACCGCAGCATAAGGAAGGAGAAAAGTGCCTGTACTAAGGGCTAGAAGGAAAGGAACTGAACGTGCAACAGGAAGCATAAATACTGAAACATACTGAGAGGTGACAAGGGTGAAATCAAAAGGAGTAATTTTCAGGAATGAAGAACAAAGAAAATAAGAGCAAATGAGAGAAAGTTAAATCATAGAGTCAGGGCAGCAGTGAGTATTGAAAGAAAACGCAAAGCCGGTTGGTCCAGATAAAATGGAAACGTGTAGGAGGAGCAGCGAGGTTTACTTGGAAAGTGAGACATTGTATGATCACTGGAAAAAAGAGAAGGAAATTCCCAAGAGTACGACTGTGCCTTTGGGGTATTAGGTGCATACAAGGCTGTCGCAAAAGAAGAGCTGTACTGCATGAGGACACTGAGAGTAGCAGAGACGTATGTGATGAAGAGCACAATGTTAATCGTTTTAAGCTTTGGAACATCCTCGCCAGAAACAAAAACTTACAGTCAGCACCAGTGGCAACGTGGAATGATATATTCCTGGAGCTTAAGTTAAGATCAAGTCCATCGCATATGCAAAAAAAAAGCACTCATTCAAGTAAATATTGCTGAAATGCTCCCACTTGCTAGTCTTTAAAAAAATGGTGACAGTGTGGACTTGAACCCCACCCTCTGCTTTAGCCTTACAGCAACGATTGTCTGCTCGACTGCATCCCCACCTGCTGTTCTATTCTTTGAAAATGTCTACGGGCCAACAAACATTTACAACATTTTTTAATCTCGTTGTTTTTGAACAGCACCTAATGTGGTGGACCCTCCAAAGAGGGTCTCAGCATTGATCCTGAGAGTGACAGATGGGTTTAAGATGAAGGTTCAGTTACACTCTGAGCTTTTCCCGCTTCCAGTGGCAATGGACAGGCTGATAGAGCATATCAAGCAAGCTTGAACTATGATGACCAGGTTGACCCGAACAAGTGGGAAGTGAGGATGAAGAAAAGGTGAAGAGGTGGAGAAGAGCAGGGTGGAGTGGATGGAAAACAATCAGGAGATACAAGCAACATTTAAAGGGAAGGTTTAGAAGCTGGTACGGAGGCGATGCTGCTGTGACACACAGGATCAGGAAAGAGTGTATCAGCTTAGGTTGGGCTGTGTAGATACATACCGTGTCACTGAGCTCTATGACCTTAGAGAAGAAAAACCACCAGCACACTCTGGCCATCTGGGGAAAAAGTGTAACTTCTGTATAAACTGTTTGTCAGGTATGTATGATATGCAGCCTGTGAGGGATCAAACTTCTCAACAGACACACACACAACAAACAAACCACAAAATATACTCAATGCATAACTTTCTTACCCTCATTGCCAGCGGACTGGTGCTGTAATCTACAGGCTGACACAGCAAGCTGTAGTTAAGGAGCCAGGATGTAACAAGGAACTGAAAATAATCAGGCAGTTATTCATCTTCACATATCTCATGAAACAAGACTTTCTAAAACACAGTTATTAATAAATTAAATACTGTACAGAAGTATTTTAACATGTCTGCTTTGGGTCATGCAGTCAGGTTTATCAAAGTATTTGGAAAGTTTGCATCTGTTCACCACCACAATGGATTTTCAAGGATTAGAAAATTGAGGTTATTGACACTAAGATTTCCAGCTGTAGTTAAAGACGTTAATGAGGATATTGCAGTAGCACTTCAAGAAGAACAAATAGATTTTTTTAAACATGTTCCTCTGCTTTTAAAGTAGTCCGATAGCCGACGACGTTTGGCTCACATCCTCATTTTTTATGACCAATATGAAAATGACAATACCCGAATAACAAGAACTAATTCATGTTGAGGAATTTATGAATTTGGGAGTGCTACTAGACTCGAAATGATCCTTTAAAAACACGTTTAAAAAGTAGTGAAAACTGTAAATGTTAATATACAGAACTGTAGACATATCCGCATATCATTACCAGACACAGCAGCGATTACATTGCTGCACTCTGTGATACTGGCTCATATCGAATACTGTATTACTGTATTGATGTGTTTCCGTTATTGTTATCTATACTGTCCTCTGTGTCCACTCTTCTTGTCATTGTTTGTTCTAATATGATGTGATCACTGTTTTTAAGGTAAAACCCAACAATCAAGTGACACCCGCTGAGTAAGCACAGAACAAAAACCAAAAAAACTAAAAAAAACTCCCTTTAACAGTAAGAAGCCTAAAGCAGGCTCAGGGTGGGGCAGTGCATGGGGAGACAGTACAAACACAGACCAAGGAAGAGAGGACAAAAACTGAATGACACGCTGCAGTCGTGTAAAGACACGTGGGCAGTGAAAAGAGGGGAGTGGTGAAGAAGCGCTCAGTGCATCACATGAAGTACTGCAGCCGTCTGAGACAACAGCAGCGTAAATGAGGATCGTTCAGGGTCACCTGATCTAACCCTAACTACAAGCTTCATCAAAAAGTAACGTTTTGAGTCTAATCTTAAAATCACAGCGTCTTTCTCGTGAACCATGCATTTATTACTTCCAGGCTGGACGACTGCAATTCATTATTATCAGGAAGTCCAAAAAACTCCCTGAAAAGCCTTCAGTTAATCCAAAACGCTGCAGCAAGAGTCCTGACAGGGACTAGAAAGAGAGAGCAGATTTCTCCTGTTTTGGCTTCCTGTTAAATCCAGAATTCAAAATCCTGCTCCTCACATACAAGGTCTTAAATAATCAGGCCCCATCTTATCTTAATGACCTTGTAGTACCATATCACCCTATTAGAGCACTTCGCTCTCGCTCTGCAGGCCTACTTGTTGTTCCTAGAGTATTTAAAAGTAGAATGGGAGGCAGAGCCTTCAGTTTTCAGGCCCCTCTTCTGTGGAACCAGCTTCCAGTTTGGATTCAGGAGACAGACACTATCTCTACTTTCAAGATTAGGCTTCAAACTTTCCTTTTTGCTAAAGCATATAGTTAGGGCTGGACCAGGTGACCCTGAATCCTCCCTTAGTTATGCTGCAATAGACGTAGGCTGCCGGGGGATTCCCATGATGCATTGAGTTTTTCCTTTCCAGTCACCTTTCTCACTCACTATGTGTTAACAGACCTCTCTGCATTGAATCATATCTGTTATTAACCTCTGTCTCTCTTCCACAGCATGTCTTTATCCTGTCTTCCTTCTCTCACCCCAACCAGTTGCAGCAGATGGCCCCGCCCCTCCCTGAGCCTGGTTCTGCCGGAGGTTTCTTCCTGTTAAAAGGGAGTTTTTCCTTCCCACTGTCGCCAAAGTGCTTGCTCATAGGGGGTCATATGATTGTTGGGTTTTTCTCTGTATCTATGAAGCGCCTTGAGGCGACTTTTGTTGTGATATTTGGCGCTATATAAATAAAATTGAATTGAAATGAACCCAACAATAGTAAGGACAGATGAGGCTTTGCTACAAACATCTAGACGGACTAGTTCTGGAACAAGATTCGTTGGACAGACAAAACTAAGACGAAAGTTTAGCAGAAAGTGGGGAAGAAAAGAAGGATTCAAGGTCCAAAACACACCACATCATCAGCCAAACATGTTGGAGGGGATGTTGTGACAAAAACATGTACGACCGCAAGTTAAACTGGTTCACTGGTGTTTATTGATGATGTTACTGCTGATAAAAAGAGCATGTAGTAGTCTGATGCCTATAGCACTATAATCTCTTGCTGACCTGAACCCAACCTGCAAAGCACAGATTGGACACGGGTCTCAGTACCCTTTGAACTGAATCTATAAATCTTCTCTTCAATCACAACTGAACTCTATATTTGAATCCATTAGGTTGGTGCACAGATGCAAGTACAGAGACATTGTGCCACTGTTCAAACACATCATTGCTTTGCTCATAAGCTGGTTGGTTAATTAGTTTTCCTGTTATAACAGAACAAAGAAGCAGCTTAAACACACCTCATGGCACATATACACAGACAGGCCAACCATGGCGAAGTTGTAAACAATGAGGACCACTTTGAGCTCAAAGGGTTCTCTGTGCTTCATCAGACGAGGGCCGGCCCAGATTACAAACAGATAAAGCAGGAAGATGAGCGTCACCGGGACTGGGGAGTAGACCAACAGCCAGGGGTCTGTTCTCTTGTCTGGATAGCAGGAATTGCAGGTTAGATATAATTTAAAAATGAACAAATGTGTTAAAGGAAAGATCCAAAGTAAAATGATGATTGGAGCTGCTGTGATCTCACAAAATTCTCACCAATGATTCCTGAGATGTGGTTTTTGTCTCAAGGCTGCTCAGGAAATGCAAAAAAGTGAACCTTGCTGTAACTTAGTTAATATACACTCCCCGGCCACTTGATTAGGTACAGTGTTGGACCACCTTTTGCCTCAATTCTTCATAACACAGATTTCAACAAGGTGCTGCAAACCTTCTTCAGAGATTTTGGTCCATGTTGACATGAGAGCATCACACAGCCGCTTGCATTCTACCAACCCACCACAAAGGTGCTCCCGTGACATCTGGTGACTGTACTAAGGGACCATGAAAATACCCCCACCAGAGATGGGCAGTAACGCGTTACTTTTTAAAGTAACGGGTAAAGTAAGGGATTACTATTGCAAAAACAGTAATTAGATTACCGTTACTTTCCCGTAGGAACACTGCGTTACTAAAACCGTGATTTCTTTGCGAGAATGTCTCATGACAGTGACGTAAGCGAGTGCGACGTTCGTGACAACAGCTGTGTGCAGATCAACAATGGATCATATATGGAGTGCGGAGAGAGTATGAGCGTGCAGCGTTTAAAGCGTGGAAGTACTGACCTTACTTTGAGTTTGATTCCATAAAAAGTGACAAAAACATTAGCGTCCATTGTGCGTGGGAAGAAAACTTCTTTTTACAGCGAAAAAAACCCCTAAACTTCCGAGCAAGCACCGAGTAGCTACCACGTAATGGGAAACTCACAGAGAAACTGGCGGATTCTTCCACTGATCGCTGCGGCACACCTGCACCAGGGTAAACCTCCGCCTACCCCACTCCTGCTTTACAGGTGAAAATAGAGCAACAGGACCGCTAGTCTGTGACTTTATTTATTTTCTGCTGTGTTTTACTTGCATCTATTTGAAAGCGTGAGTGTAAACACAAAAAAAATATTTTATGTGCTGGAATGTGCAGAAAATAGGTTTAAATGTTAAACTAATTTCTTCCAGTCAGAGAATGTTGCATATAATTAAATCTTTGCTTGATGCATAAAGTTAAAAGATTAAAACTAATAAAACAAGTTTTAAAAAGAGACTTTTCCATTTGATTACATTTTGTATGATGGATTATGCAGAAAAAGTAGAATTGGTCTGAAAGATCTATCACTTTATCACCTGTTCAGGTTGTAAATCGTGTTTTTAAAAAGTAACTAAGTAACTAATTACTTTTGAAAATAAGTAATCAGTAAAGTAACAGGATTACTTTTTTGGGGGACTAATCAGTAATTAGTTACTAATTACTTTTTTCAAGTAACTTGACCAACACTGACCCCCACACACCATTACACCACCTTCAACAGTATGAACTGTTGATACAAGGACGGATGGATCCATGGTATTCATGCATGTTTCAGATTCATCAGTACAGGCAGCATTTTTCCAGTCTTCTGTTGTTCAGCGTGCAAACTGTAACTTCAGTTTCCCGTTCTTAGCTGACAGGCGTGGCGCCCATCTGCTCCAAGGGATTTTTATTTTTTGTTTTTGAGTTACAGTTGCCTTCCTATCCTCTGACCTTTGACACCAACCAGGCATTTTTCAGCCAGAGACCTGCTGCTCACCCGATATTTTCTTCTTTTTTTGGTCCATTCTCTATAAAATGTAAATACAGTTGTGTGGCAAATATAACTGTGTCATGTGCCATGTGATTGGCTGATTAAATATTTCTCTAACAAATAAGGTTGAACAGGAGCACCAGTGAGTGTACATGTACATGTGCTGTTTTCAAGCATTTATGAACAAGCAGCTAAGATCAAGAAACTACTTTTCTCCATAAACATTCTTGGTGAGTGAGCTTGGATGCCTGCTGCTCCTCTATGCCCATTACAAAGATAATTGTAACAAGACAATAACAAGATAAAAAGTGTCACGCTCATTCAGACAGTCATGTGGCAAAAACCACAGAGCAGTCATTGTGAAGCCGAGCTCTGGAGCACATCTGCGTCTTCCCACTCATTCAATAGACTAAGACAAGGTTTCCTTTTACACTGAAAATCTGCCCAACAACCGCACGAGACACAGAGATGCAAAAAGAAAAAGCAATAAAAGCATAACACACATGTGGGAAAATAATCAACATCATACCTCCATTGTCGACTATCCTCTGGTGTACAGACAGGACAGTTTGCCGTGCGGAATCCATCTGAGAGCTTTCAAGGATTTTAAACAAAAGAAGAAGAGGAATAAAACCCCTCAAACGTCCTGCAATTCAAGACAGCAATTTGTCCGCTGATGCTCAGACGCAGTAAACCTTTGGACTGGGCTTAAAGTTCAGTAAATGTGAGCCAAGTGCAGCTGCAGCCCTGCGATAAAATGAAGACAGACTGGAGCAACCAGCCGTGCCAGAAACAGCCGCGCTAACGTAGGATCGGCTGCAGCTCAGGCAAACAAACCAAACACTGCACGGTGACACAAAGCGTCTTTCGCTCCAGTTTTTCGATGTACAGAAACCGTGACTTCGATCACTTCCTGTTTCATTCGGCTCACTAAGGGGCGCTGTTTCCCTACAAAGTTTGGCTGATGAAGACTTTTTTACCTCCTTACTTACGCACAGACAGTCAGACGAGGTCATTTCAATACAAATAAATCCTTCAGAATGTAAAGTGGTCATTATTGTAAAAAGATACTTCAATCATCTTGATTTTGCCTTACAGATGTTGGACATTCAACTCACACATGTCACCAGCTCAAGTGAAGACTAGAGCTTATCTTTTATTTACACTTCTTTCCCATGTTACAACTTTATTGTGGCAACAAACATGACAATTATGAAACATACTAAGTGTAAAACACGTAGTCACATGAAATTACTTAAAATCCTGCAGTTGGTTTACAATGAGACAGAAATTAGTCGTTAAAAAATAATAACATAAAATAAAAATCACACAATACAATTTTAATTAAAAACTGATTGCTATATTAATACCTTAAAGTGGAAACAGCAGTGATGGCGATATTTAGGTACATGCATGTGGAAAGGCACTTTTCAGGGACACTAACAACATTCCTCTTTCACAGTCTTGAAGAAGGAACTGAGGGAGAGCTGTCTGCTGCTGCTCGCTGCACTGAGTTTGTTCTTTTTAGAGCTCTGCGGCTTCTTGTTATCCATTATTCCCGAGTCCTTTTGCCTTTTTCCATCCTAAGACGAGCAGAGACAAACAGTTATGGTAGGATTACATAATAAATTATCTGAGCAGTTTTACAAATGTCGAGGCTCACCTTTGTGTTTTTTTCCTTCAGACTGTCCACAGAATCATAAAGCTTCACAATCTGCAGGAGATTTAATATGTTGATGTTTCACACAGACCACACAAACACAATTAGATGCTTTTTTAAATACGTTACAGAAACGTGAGACAATCTTGACGACATTTTACACATTTATGTGTATTTTCTGTGACATTACTGGGGGACTATTTGTTTATGACTTTACATTCAGTTTTATTCGATCAGCCTTTGACCCAAAACATTTGTGTGTAGTAGCAGAACAAAGCAGGAAACATTCTTTATCTGACTCCACCAGTAAAAAAACCTGATTTAAACTTGTCTGACTTCCCCTTTGAACATCTGCACTGAACCATGGAGCTCAAAACTGCAGTAAGAACACCGCATGTGTCAAACTGACTTTCATGTTGAGGCTTTTCACAGAGATGAGCCAATAAAAGATTTTTGTGTTTGTTTTTTTTAATGAAGAGTGCATTTTTATCTGCTTGGCTCTTCATTTCTTGTTTTTTTTTTTTTTTTTGGGGGGGGGGCATTCTTGCTTATTTGTTTGGGGTTTTGTAATCGATGAAGTCACGGAAAGTTGTGACCGAACCGCAGTTTTTGTTCTTGTACCACCAAGCGGTACCTCAGTGTGTGGGTTGCCAGTATTAAGGGAAGCTACACACTGTGACTTTTGTTCTGTTTAAGTACTTTGTTTTTGCCTTTTATGAAAAGGTTTGTGGTCAATGTTAAGGATCAGCAGGTGATGATCTGAATCTGTTTGCATAGTGAAAATGAACTTTGACTGACAGCACGAGCCACTGCAGCCCCATTTTCACTATATCCAATATATATTTGGAAAGGTAAAGGCAGGTTGTTATAGCATGCTTTCTCTAAGTGACAATCAAGTCCACTCTTATTGCTGCACAGACAGAATTCACTCAGACAGTGCATAAAAAAAAAACAACCACAAACCTTTTTCAGTCCTGTGGACACAGCAGCTCCCTGTAGAGCAGATCTAGTGAGCCACTGTGTGTTTTCAGTCAGTGTGTGTGTGTCCCTCTCCTTTAAACACACACTGTAAACCACATAAGTCTGGTGGATGTGGGAGAAGATGTGGACCACCTGCAAACAGCCAACCAGTGCAGCAGAGTTACACAAACAGCTTATTTCCTATTAAAGGCAGATGACAGAGAGCGTCTAAATATCAAGCTTACCTCTCCCACATACTGGAACAGGTTTTCAGTTAAATGCGTTCCCAGTATTCTGCTGATTTCCTTGCAGAGCGCCCCCTTCTGTTTCTTCTCAGAGTTTTCAACCTCGAGCAGAAGACTTGGAAACTCCCACAAGCCTGCCAACAAACCTGCAGCCCACCCAGACAGATTTACTTACTTTTACCGTTTTTTATGTGTGTCTGAATCAAGCTGCACAATGACTGAGACATCTACCAAAATTATAGCCTGCATCCAGACCAATGCATCACTCCTAACACTAACAGTTTTCTCAGTGATTCAAGCAGTCTGATTCAGTCTCGTTATCAGGATAGAATTGTGCACATTCTGAATCCAACGCTCGACCAGCACAAGCTGATGTTGCAATCAGTGCTAACCTTTGCTTGGCCTCTGTATGAGCAGGAACCTTTCTTCCCCGTCATCTCCAGGCCTCTTCACCACACAGGTAAGAGTTCGTTCCACTCGGGGTGGCTTCTTCGACGGCTTTCTGGGGAAGTTCTGAACACCCAGCTCATCATCCCAGGGCTCCGAGGGACACAGGGGACATGTCACACTGTTCGCTTCACATATAGAAAGATACTTTTAATTGCAGGACTATACAGACATCTGAGAGGTCTGAAGGGGAGGAGACTTACTGCAGTCTTCTATGTCAGGCAGCTCTGAAGTCTTTGTACCCAGCTTCCCCAAAAGCTTCTTAGAGTTTTGCTCTTGTTTGACAAAAACCTGTGCAGACACACGACATGCCTCATGCCATTAACTGGAGAGAATCCTTTCTAATCTGTGTTAGCATTGTCTTCTTCTGTGTTCGCATTATCGGTCCTTAGTGGTACCAGCCGCAATTTGAAATCATCCCAACCTTGTGATAAGAGTGGCAGTGAGACTGCACGGGGCACTGACTGCACAGTGGCCCTTTAGGGGTGCAGACTCGTGCTCCCAGCTCCATCATGGCCTGGTTAAAGTCTCCAGGTCTCTCAGGATCCACCAGCAAATTGGCCAGATCCCTTAAACACAAGAGAAATAAAAACATTCAAAAGCTTTCCGTTTACATATTATTTTGGTTTGGAGGTGAATCTCACCAAAGTGCCTCTGTCACTGCTGGACTTGTGCTGTCAGCTCCAATCGCCCTCAGGCGACACAGCACCCGAATGACATTACCGTCCACAGCTCCGGTAACCTAGACAAGAGAGATCACATCACTTATGAGTGATTAATAAGAGAGTACCTAAGACTTTGCTCTGCTGCAGATATCCATGTCTAATGACCCACCAGCCCCTGTGCAATAGAGCCTATAGCTGCAGCAGTGTAGCGTCCCACTCCAGGCAGCTGTTTGAGCAGGCTCTCAACCGTCTGAGGCATCTGTCCCTTTAGCTCTGACACCACCTAAAGGAACATATAATGAACACCCAAACACAGAAGGTGTGAGACTTCTCCGCAGACAGACTGTTTAGAAGTGTTAGAAAAAGGGAAGAACACAATCAGACCTTCTGCGCTCCTTCATGCAGCCTTCTTCCACGGGAGTAGTAGCCCAGGCCTGCCCACATCTGATTCACCTCCTACCAACCAACACAATCAGTACATTCAAATTGAAAACATCATCATTTTAAAATCATTGTATGTGCATTTGCTGCTTTAAGGCATCACCTCTAGAGTGGCAGCTGCAAGATCCTGGACTGTGGGCCACCTCTGCAGCATAATAAATAGAAGCTTTAAGTTGCACACAATGAAATCAGTGTCACAAGAAGTCCAGTGCACAAGAAAGCTACACGATGCACACCTTCATCCACTTGTTGTAATAGTCTTTTACTGTGGCAACCTGAGTCTGCTGCAGCATTATTTCCGAAACCCATACTGGAAAAAAGCACATCACTTTAAGCAGCAGTTAAAGATGTGTACATATGTCAAGAATGCACCCAACTCTTCTCACCTCCATATGTCCTGATGTTGATGTCTGACTCTGTTATAGCCTGTAGAAAGTAAAGAAAGGCAACGCTACAAATTTCCTCTGAGAAAAAGACTAAAAATACGACAGAAACCACCAAAACACTGACATGGCTGAACCGTTAACTTTGAACCAACCTTATTTCTATATCACATGTTACATTAATGTATATTAATGATGACAACGAAGTAGTATAATATAGTTTCTTTTTACCAGAGTCCTCCATGGCAGCTCTCTCTTCTCCTTGTTGTACCAGTTAAGGAGTTGAGAGCGAAAGCGGACGACATCAGCAGGATCAGGGAAAGTGTGGTACGGAGATGGTGAGGAAGCATCTGTGGTTTCCTCTGGAAGACCAAAAACACAATTCTCACTCAGACTAAAGAAATCTCACTGAAATCATATCTGTCTATAGTGCAGTTATTAAACGTTTCTATTGTATACTATAATAATTATGATTATTAGATTGAAACAAGTCCCATCAGACATTCATGCCATTTCTTGCAGCAGTATCAAACTTTACCCAACACGAGCCTGCAGGTCCCGGTTTGGCTGCAGGACGCATCTGTACTGCTGTAAATTCTGAAGCTGCTAAAACATTCTGGCACTGCTTAAACAGTTTAGCATCATTTTTAGCATCACGGAAAGCGATGTGTTTACTTTCAAGTATGCAATGAAAGCTGAAATGTAGATCTCTCTACGACGCGCAGATATTAAGTAACAGCAGCGTGGTTGGTTGCTACCTTGTTTCACTGCTGTCTTCTTCCGCTTCGGTAATGCGCTTTCTACCACCTCCACTGCGGCTCGCTTGCCTTTCTGCATCGCTGACCGTAACCTGCTCATAATCAGAAATAATATAAAGCAACCGTTTCTGTTTCTGTCCGCACAGCAGGACCAGACACGTTTGCTTCATGCATTCATTTCTGGCTCCCGCCACGTTAAGGAGCGACGGTCCCGGCTCATCCAATTAGCTGTGAGGAAATCCGTTACGTATGCTAACGTCAACTCCGGTGGGCGGGTCAAAATAAGACTTCAGTCATTTCTTTATATTTTGCTAGAAAAAAATGATAATAGGTGCAACGATTTATTGAAAAATAGGCAAACATACATGGAAATACAGCATATAAGTCAAAAACAGAGTCTTTAACAGCCTCCTTGTCATTTATTTAAGTATCCTTCAGGAATAGTTTTCCAGGTTGCTTGAGCGAAATGCAAAGCTCTTCTCTGGATATTGGCTCCCTTTCTGATCTGTGTCAAGATGATCCCACATTGCTTCAATAACATTAAAGTACAGTCTCTGAACCTGCATCCAATCCACGATTTAGAGAACCCTACTGTGTGTCTTTTGGCTGTGTTTGGAACCATTTTCATGTTGAAAAATGAAGCAGCTGCAAATCCGATTCTTTCCAGATGGCATCACCACAGCCCTACCCAAGGAGCTGCAGGTGTCCTTCTATGCACACTGTGTTGAATCTGTACTGGCATATTGCACACCAGTGTGGGCTGCCAGCTGTCCAGCACTCCAGAAGGTCATCAACACGACACAGAAGATCATCACCTGGTTGAGCCGTTACCCTCGGGTAGATGGTACAGGACAATTAAAGCTAAAATGAGCAGACTGAAAAACAGCACATATCCTAGGATGTTGCAATAATAAATAACAAACAACAAATGAACAGTGTTATGCCCCCTTTGACTCAAACACACACAAACAGCAAACACACGCAGCAGGTAATTATCAAAAGAGTTGCCGAGAGCCAAGGACCACTCATGAAGTGCTACAGAAACACCTGGAATAAGCAGGTTACTGTTTCAAAGAAAACTATAAGTACTGCTGTCAACCACCATGGCCTGTATGCACACTCACCACATACGACTCCATTGCTTAAGCATGCTGAAAAACATTTAGACAACCCTGTGAAATACTGGAAGGATATAGTCTGGTCAGATGAGACTAAAACTGAACTCTTTAGATGCTGTAATACACACCATGTTTGGAGGTCAAAAGGCGCTGCATATCTCTCCAAAAACACCTTAACAACAGTTCACATCATGTTGTGTGGCTTTTTCCAGCATACGTTACTGGCACGCTTCATATTATTGAAGGAAGAATGAATGGAAAAATGTACCGAGACATTCTTGATAAAAATCTGCTGCCATCTACAAGGATGATAAAGATGAAATGAGGGCGGACGTTTCAGCAAGACAGTAACCACAAACACACAGCCAAAGAAACTCACACTTGGTTTCAGAGAAGGAAAATAAAACTGCTAGAATGGCCCAGCAGTCACCTGACCTGAATCTACTTGAAGATCTACGGAAAGAACTAAAGTTCATAGAAGGGACACAAAGAATCTGTTGAGGATTCCATGTCAATAGAAACTTTAAAAATATGCTTAGAAATTGGTGAAGTGTTTAATTGGGGTGTGTGTGTATGTGTGTGTGTGTGTGTGTGTGTGTGTGTGTGTGTGTGTGTGTGTGAGTGTGTGTGAGTGAGTGAGTGAGTGAGTGAGTGAGTGAGAGAGAGAGTTTACTTGTGTGAAAATTGGGGACTTCTATCAGCTCACACACCAGTCAATTGAGTACTCCTCTCCCTTTGGGGACCAAAACACTGTCCCCAATTAGATTTCAGAATCAGAATCAGAATACTTTATTGATCCATAGGGGAAATTATTTTACAGTGCTCCATTATAAACAAACATTAACAGGGACAGACAATACACTAACTAAGAATAGCACAATATATACAGGCATATATATACATAAAAGTCACTTATTAATAAATAGCCGATAATGTTACCTCTAATACCTCTAATAATGTTCAGCATGTTTTAATCCAAAAACCTTCCCTGTCCCCAAAAGTGACATTCTTCTGATATTTTATGTATGTGTATGATGTCTCCCTCACAAACTTTCTCTACCTGTGTATAACTCTATGTTGCCCCTAGTGGAAGAGTATGAAATTGTAAAGATTTGTATGAATAGTTTTATATAAATAAACATTTTTTTCTTGACTAATCAATAGAAGTCAGTACATTATTTGTTAGCAAGTAGTTGAAAATTGGAAATTTGCTTTTTTTCCCCCCTTAATCACAAATACTTGTGTTGTGATAACTATGTGACACTTTATAGCTGTATTGAGAAAAAGAAAAAAAGCCAATGTAAATTAAGCTGATATTACAGCGCATTTATGCTGAAGACACACACTTAGATGTCCTCTCTTTCAAATCCTTCTGTGCTGCCACTGATTTTAAGTATAAAGACTGCCGCTGCTTTCTTATAGCATATATCTTAGAGTCATCTGATAGAGTAGCTGTCATGGACCCGGTTTCTGGGACTCGGGCTCCGTGAGCAGTGTGGACCTTTATTATTATTATTATTATTATTATTGTATTGGATGTATGTTTGTTGCACTGTGCTCTTGTGTTCCATGCTGGTGTGTGTACGTGTGTGTGTGTGTCAGTCTGTGGGTGTGGCTGGACAGCCACCTGCAGGCCTGATGGGTGTGGCCCTGCCAGCTGCTGGTCACGCCTAGGTTCTCACACACCTGCTTCTGATCAAGCTCGTCGGGGGAGCTACTTAACAGAGCGATGGAGCTTCCTCCAGCGCAGGATCGTTGAGTTAGACTCCATGTCAGTGTTTAAAGTGCTGTTAAGTGTTTGCCTGCTGGAGTTGGTGCCGTAACGACTGCGTCTGTTGTTGTTTTTTCCTCAGGAGGAGAGCGGAGCACAGGACAGCAGGACGCAAGTCCAGCGTTTGGGACCTTTCTCCAACATCCCCACGGCTTGCCCTGGCAGACCGTGACAGTAGCAGCTTTAGAGTCAGTTATTAACAAAATTCAACAAGCTGGTAATGAAGGCTGACACTGTTTTAGGTAGTTCTCTGAAACGTCTAGACAACTGTGCAAAGACGTAGAATTTGGCTAATCATTAGGAGGACTTATATACTTCATATTTCAGCTGGTGCTTGATTTTAGTGTTTTTCTCCCCAGAAAGTTAAAGTGTGTTGTGCAGAAAAAGGATTGTAGTGAGATTTTTTTTTTTTTTTTTTTTTTTTTTTTTAAATCTGAGTGGAAGAGAAATCCAAAAATCTTTAAATGAATGAAACTAAATTCATTTCAAAAATAAATGACCGCACTAGACCCGTCTATGTAGCTCCAGTACTCTGTACCTCTTGAGGTTCAAACTACACAACCCTCACTAATAATACAACTATGATGTAATTATTGTTTGATTATACATATACATCTGCATTTGATCTTTTTTTTTTTTTAATGGTATGGCAAAAAACACCCCTAGGCCATACATTACAAATGGAAAATCTCACAATCAGCGTGGCTATAAGGCTTAGGAGGCCACCTGCTCTGCTTTGGCATTATGCCCTGGAAAAACACTTGAAGGTAAAACGAAAAAACAAACAAACAACACAAACACAAATCTTACTGTTGCAAAACATACTAATGGCAATCTTTATTGCTACCAGTTAGTGCCATTTAAGCTATAATCCAGAAGTGGAATTGACCTTTACGTACATGTTCAAAGCGGAACTTTTTCATGTCATTGTGCACACCATGTTTGAAGAAAGACTGGTTCTGCATATCACCCCGAAAAACAAAATGCAAAAGAGCTTTGTATGCCCAAATCGAGAGCTGTGTCTGCGTTCTTGGCACAATGCTGAGCTTGTTCCCAGGGCAGGTTAAGCTATGCCTGGGCTGGCCCTTGTCACCAATTCTGTTTGTGGTTTTTATGGATGAAATTGTGTCTAGTTTGTGATGCTTGTTTACAAGTGATGGTAGGATGTAGCAGGAGTTGGAGGTCGGATTCCACAGTAATGTGGAGGTATCGCTGTTGTGATAAAGAAACAACTGAGCCAAAAAGCAAAGCTCTCAATTTACAAAGGTGTCTATGTTCTGTCCCTACAACACGTTATCACTCCTAACTCTTCAAATATGGACTCTTGGTCAGGGTCCCTCTGCTTCACTTATCAACACGCCAGGTACCTCTCTCGCGTCATGAATTAACTTGCAGGGTACTCTTATTGTATACTATAGAGCACACTAAACGTTGGTAATTGATGACAAGAGCCTGCTGCAGAAGAACCTGTTGTCCCTATATTTATATATTTCCGAAATCACATTGTAGTGACGTATACTGAACACAACAAATTATATAATGTAAACAACTACCTGAGAGAAACAGCAGATAAATTAATTATAGGCTATTACTTTTGTATCAGTTGTTGCATTGATGGAGGGAGTGATGTATGCTGGAAGTAGGAGTTTTGGAGTGAAATGTTTCGTGTTTCATGCAATGTTCAGAAATCTTTTCCTTTTTTTTTTTTTACTTTGTTACAGACACGTCTTCCTGCAACTGTTAGCAGCACTTCAAATGAGCCATATTGCTCAAAGGGGCACAACTGTTGTTTCTTGTTTTTGCACTCAGGAAAAATGCTGCTGTGGTCAGACAACAAATACAGAGTTTTGCACATCATTACCCAACCGTGACTTAGTGTTCTATCGAAATTTAAAACGAATCAAGGCAGGAGATCAGGCAGAGTATAAGAGAGCCCGCTACGAACTGCAGAAGTCCATCAGAGCAGCAAAGCGGGCCCACTCACAACAATTTGAAGGCTACTACCTCAACAACAACACGCACAGGGAATTAAAGCTGCCACAAACTACAGGGGAACCACAACAACCACAGACCCCTGAGACACCACCCTACCAGACAGTGGCGGTCCTAGCCTGTTTGGCGCCCTGGGCGAACACTCCCTCTGCCCGCCCCCCCCCACCACACACACACACACACACAGACAAAACATATTAAGGATTGTACATCAACATAAAACTGTTGTACACACACACATATGAAGAGAGAGAGAGTATGCATAGTATGCAAACGGCTACTATCAGCCATAGCAGCCGTTTGCTGTCAATTAGACAGCAGTCTTTACTCTAATTATTAGAGTAAAGACTGCGAGCCGCACCCTCTCATTCAACATCAGTGTCTGACCTCACAAATGTGCTTCTGGAAGACTGGTGAAAAAACACACTCCTAAACCTTTATTAAAGCCTTCTCAGAAGAGCTGAAGCTGTTATGGCTGCAAAGGGTGAGTCGATATCATATTTAACCCTATGGAAAAAGAATAGGATGCCACTTAAGTTCATATGGCTGTGAAAGCAGGCGAGCAAATACGAAAGTATATCCACACTCTAACAAGTTTCTATAAACTCTGCTGAGTAACTCTGTGGTGTGCTTCTTCCTTCTGCACTTCCTGACTCACATTTTTATACAATCCCAGCAGTCTGTTGTGGTACATGAGTTCCTCCTACTCTACATTTACCCAATAAAAAGAACATATTTCTATTGAGCGGTTTTTATTTGCTGTGTTAAGACAGAATACAAACTCCTCAACCTTTGCGTTTATGTATTTATCTTTTTACAGGACACTAATTATTTTACATACCAACATCAAGAATACAGGCAGTTATGTGATATCTTTTGGTATAAAAAGTGAAAACAATGCAAAAACACCTGAATGTGGGGATCCTACTGCTCACATAGAATGTAATAAAATGCCTATTTAAATATTGCTATATGAGTAAACACACAATGTGACAGACCTCAAGTCTTTGCTGTCACTTTTGTTTGTGCTGCATGTGTTGGCTCATGTAGAAGTACAGTTATACAGAAGAGTGGCAAAATTTATTGCCCAACAATGTGACAGACTGATAAATTTAAACAAACTCATCCTTTCAAGGTAAAGCTGCTAAAGGTGGTTCTACAAGCTACTGAATCAGAATCACAGGGTGTATTTAGGTTGCTTTTTTAATGTACTTATCCCTCCTGATAGTTTTTTTTTCTTTTTACTATTTCTGCTTTTGGTTAGTGTCCTCGTCGCTCTGGCTGGAGTGAGACGTTACTTTACGCCCATCGGCATTGCACAGGTAGTCAAACATCTCTAGGATGACACATCCGTACATGCCATCACGAGATCCAAGCGTAGTTTCAAGGCAGCACAATGTCTTCCACCCCTCACCCCTCGTAGCAGATGACTACCCCTGCTTGAGCCTGGTTACGCAGGAGGTTTCTTCCTTTTAAAAGATATTTTTTCCTTCCCGTTGTCACCAAGTACTTGCTCATAGAAGGTCATCTGATTGTTAGGGTTTTCAATAAGAGGCACCCTGTGAAGCAACAGTTGAAGTTGATGTGAGATATGGATGATGCAGAAAGATATTAATTTGCAGGATATTAGCAAGATAATTTTTCCAATGACTAAAGGAGACCAAAAAAAAAACCCCTTAATTTGGCAACATCTGCCGTTGCTGTTTTGCTTACAGTATTCAGATTGCACCGTCCAAGGCAGTCAGAACCAGGAGAGTCTGTTTATGGAGCAACACCGGCCCGCCCATACCAATGCCCGCCACTTAGTGTGTTGGCCGCTGTCACACTGCCAGCCAGTCTCCACTCACGACAATGCGTGCCCTCACGAAGGACTGGCAATATTGTCATGGCCCAAGAGCTGACAATAGAATATGTGCATCAACGTTCACTCATGCACATGCATGCGTGTGTGCATGTTCACATATACACGCATGCTTGTGAACATGCACACATTTACCCTTGTGTGCATGAGTATGCACAGCATGCCTCCCGTTGGAGGGTTTAGATTAGCTGATTGCATCATTGAGTAACAACTAACCGTTGAAGGAAAGGGAATGGCACAAAGCCTCTGAAAAAAAACTTCTTGTATTCAGAAACTGTGTTCAACTCGATTCTTGGCTGAAGGCTTTCTAGCAGTTGACTCTTTTATATCATTCCTCCATTAAAAAGCAGACTAGAAAACCATAGCAGAAGCAATACCCTGTAGCTCAGTAGTTTCTATGTTAATGTTATTTCCTGGATGACTATTAAGCAACCTAACATCCAAATGTTATTTTAGGCACTACAGAAAATAGTTCTTCACAGTTTGTATTCATTATAGCTGTGATAAAGTTCATAGTGCATGTTCATCGTTGAGATGAGGAATTTCCAGAGATAGAAGTACATGCTGCAGATGCAGCATGTACTTCTATCAGTGCTAAACAGTCATTCATGTAGCTGCCCACTTGGAATTACCACTCGTGACGCAGAGAGCTTCGACTGATGCAACTTTATTCTCTCCTCTTTTAAACCACCGACAATATGGCACCGTTAAAACTATAAGGATGCACAAACAAATGCCATTATAACATTTTAGTAGAAATGAAGAAATTCACATTTTACATCACAGAAAATTATTTGTTGAACTCAAATCATGACATTAACATAAATCAGCACCTTTAAACAATTTATGTCGCAGCATTTAACAAATTAAAATAAAGACAACCTGTGTCTTAAATAAAATAAACAATCGTTTGCAATCATTACACAAACTTCTGCTTCCAAGAGTGCTAATCATGCTGAACCTGCTAGCAGCCTCCTCCATCTCTTTGCCAGTCTTTCCACACCACAAACCAATGACATGCATGTACAAAACAAAAAGCAATTCAACCACATTGTATAAACGTTCCCAAGTTATAGCATGTGACAGGTAAATAAAGTTCACGGTTTTACATGAATATTTCCAAAAATAAAGGTTGTTCACTCACTCTGAAGCAACGTGTTTGTGTCGTTTCACTGAGAACAGAACAGGAAGTCTGACACAATAAAAGAGGAAGTGCTAAGGTACTCTTAAAAATAAAAGCGCAGGGTAAAGTGGCCTTGCCGGTATTTGCCAAAAACTGATTGCTTGTATTTAAACTGCTATAAATAACTTGTTGGTCTATAATATGTGAAACATATGTCAAATGTATCCCTCATGAATGATATCAAGTCATCTTGAGCAACAAACAACATTCCTATAACAAGGTAGAAGCCGCAATCAGTTTTTGGCAGTGACTTTATGTATCCTTTATTTATGCAGTTAAAAAAAGTTATTGTTGACTTTAAATCTTTTAAGTGGACAATAGGGAGCTGATTGATTATAATGTAAGTACAACAACACAGTTACAAAGATACTTGAGAAACAGGTAATTTTTTAAATTTGATAAATAACCCCTTTGTAATACCTGTTCACCAAAGTCTATTTACCAGCATACGTTACGATATTACACATAAAAAACACACGGAAACATTGGAAATCACTTTTTGGCACAACACCAGCATATACAATTCATATTCTTCACTCAGGAAACCAACATTGACTAAACTCAAAAAAAGAAGCCACACAGACTTTTCAGCGACATATTTTTCTTAAAAACACTTTACACAAACTATTCAATTTACAATTTAAACACATCATGTTGTAAAAGCTTCCTACTGGTTGAGATCTAAAAGTGGAAATTGAAAACACCCACAAAAAAAGAAGAAGAGTGACAGAATCAAAGAGAACAGAAAAGAAAAATATAACCACCATCTGCTTTGCAGTTTTGTTGACTGCTAGTCATCTAGCATGTTGTTTTTGTGTGCGGCTCTAATGTCAGATATTAAATAAATGTTCATTCTTTGAATCTAAGTCTATACCAGATGTTTCTTTTCAAACTTTGAGAAACAATTAAAAAGCATGAAGAGGACAATCATCATCACTGAACACATTATAGCTGGCATTCAGTGAATCAGAATCAGAATACTTTATTAATCCCGAAGGAAATTAGGGTTACAGCAGGCAGCACGCTAATGGCGCATGCGCACTTACAAAGGAACCTTCTGACCAACTTTACACAAACATCACATTGGGGAGACATGTCAGAGAGGTAGGCTGATAGGAAAAAAACAACGAAAATACATAACATGAGGTAAGAGGAGGAGAAAAAAAAACTCCACTCAGACTGAGCTCCTAGTGGGAGAACAGTTTGACAACAGAAAAAACACCTCAGCACAAAAAGCACATGATTATCAATACACCATAGAAACACAAGACAAGCAACAGGGGCGGGTAAAGGGTGAGAGAGAGCCGGTGTAGACAGCGCATCGGGTCCTGCAGCATGTCTGCGCTGGTCCAGTCGACCGCCATCTTCCCCGGTAGGGCACAAGCATCGAAGGCGTTTGGAAAGGGAGGGGGGATGAGTGTGTGCATATCAGTGTATGTGTGTGTGTGTGTCCAGAGTTCAGCTGAGACAGTGTCCTTCGCCCTGCCAGGCTAAGTAAACAGTCTTCCAGCCAACCCAGGTGGCCTTGCATGGAATGGGGGGAACAGTCTAAACACAGTCGTTATCAGGATGTTTTGTTCAGCTCCAGCCTTGAGACCGCAGCTGGCACCGAAGGGGTCTCCGCATGAAGTGATGGTGGTTTTTACTTTAGTGCGAACAACTCATATGAATTTCAAAGCTGTTCTAACAGTCCAACACTGGTCTCTCAATCTCCCGTTGGAGAGCCGTGAGCTTTCTATGATGTTATCCAAACTTACGTTCCGTGATGTTGTCGTTCTTTTTGCTCAAAGAGCAGGTTCTGAGAACTCACGACCGCAGTGCACTTCCCCAAGATCTGATCAATTTGCGCTCAAAGGTGTTATTCGAGCTAGCCCCTCCAGATGTAATCCAGTTTTTCACTCAGAGGTCTTGTTCTGAGTATTCACGGCAGCCGTGCGTTCTCCAAGATCTTCTCCGTGCTGCACTCAATGAGCCCATTTTGAGAAACTCAAAATCCTAGCGGGCAGCCTTGTGGGGGTTTGAACAGCCGGTTCCGCTTCCTTAATTCTTCGATAAGTCAGGGCCAAGCCAGCTCCGATCAGCAAGAACCCTGTTATTATGGTTCCGAATAGGTAGATATCTTCAGCAGTCAGGCTCACCCGAGCCCAGACTTCTCGTTGAGAAGGGGTGTCAATTGCATTCAGAGACCAGTTGATCAAATCCATAATTCCTCTTTTAGGTTTTAGAGAACAGACTGTGAGAGAGTGTTCAGGGAAAAGTAAGTAAAAACACAAGACAAGGACATAAGAGGCTAAGCAGGGAAGCTAAGGGCAGGAGAGGAGAAAAGTGCGACCGCCTTCGCTGAGAGCCAAAAGAGAAGGCTCTGTCTTTGAATCTGACTAAAGTCTGTGTAGGTTTTCAAATGTCTCACATTCCTTGTTTGCAAACAGCTGGAAACTGTCTTGGCAGTCACTGGGACTAAACATAGCCTGAGCAGTTATGAACAAGACTCTTTGTCTTAACTGTAACTTCCAGTTACTGTGGGTGTGCCTGGCTACAGTTTCCCGTCAGATTTGCATAGTCAGAACTTCCGGACAAATGAACTACACTCCTTTCAGCCCTAAAACACTTAAAACAACTGACACAGCACATCTCGCCACAATAGTCAGTTTGCATGACAAACCAAATCTGGGAGTGGCTGATACATTCATCTACATGCTGCAGAGAGGTTATACTTCCATCTAGACAGTAACAGCTGCTAGGCTTTTTTGATTTCTTAAGTGCGATTCGGCCATTTGGTGATGTCTCCATTCCCGTTCGCCTTGGATGCCTCAGAATTGGAACTACACAAATACATCAGAGATGAGCAGGAGCAGGAGTACAGCACAGATGTGTTGAATTTTGTGGAGAGGTATGGGAGAAATCCCAGATGTGAATAGGCCAGAGAGATGGTGATGTTGATGTGATGTGGGGAAGTACCAGTACCTGGCCATCAACTTGGACAACAGGATGAACTGGAAGACCATTGTGAGTGGGTGTATACACAAAGGAGATGAGGAGGAAGCTGAGAGCCTTAAATATGTAAATAAAAACTTTCAGTAGGCTGAGGCGAGCGTAGTGTGCTTGTGGTCTTCTGGGGGAGCAGCATCGCAGTGTGCATGTCCCAGAGTAAAGCCTGCAAATAATGAACTTACCACTAAATCCCAGTTCATGAGCTCTAACAGAGTGATTGCCTCTGGAGGATTGTCGATTCCAGTGCAAGCCTGTGAGAAGAAAGCAAAACAAAAGATGAACTGCAAGTTTTATTACTTTTATTTATTGCAACGACACCTTGGAAACACAAATGTGCAAAATAGGCTAAAAATTTGTGTCACTTATAGTATCAAAGGATTATCATACCAAAAAGTGACCCAGAATAAACTAGGTGCATCTGTAGCTTTAATTATATTTTAGTTTTATCTACCTGAAGGCTAAAGGAAGTCATGTGAGATGTCCCTTCTTTGGAGAAAAAAACATTAAAGGTAACTGAAGCTTTAAATCTAAAATCTTAGCATTTTTTTTCTTTCCTTGTAAGAGACCCAATAAGGGAATGTGCATCGAGGCTAGAGGGAAGGTTGTAAATGCTCTGCTTAACTATGTGGCAGGGAGCAAATTAACAGTTGTATCCCCTGCTCATAAGAATGACCCCAAAGAACATTTTCAAGTACTTGGGAATGACTTTAATGGAAAGAAGGAGACGCTGTAATATGTACAATAATTTATAATATTTAGCTTGTCAACAGCAAAATGTACACATCAGGCAGCTGGTTTGCCAGTTTGAAGAGACCGTAATGCTAATTTGACAAGTACAATGCTTTACTCGTATAATACGTTTATGCTTTCTGTGAAATTTGCTCAAACACACTCACCGGCCACTTCATTAGGTACATCTGCTCAACCTCTCCTTCAGTCAAGAATCTAATGGCATCTCACACTCCGAGCATTTATCCATGTACACATGGCCAGGTTGGGCCACGATGACCTGCTGACGTCTGAGCATCAGAATGAGGAAGAAAGGTGATTAAAGTCACTTTGAACGCGTCGTGATTGTTGGTGCCAGACGGGCTGGTCTGAGTATTTCAAAAGCTGCTGATCCGCTGGGATTCCCCTCAGAAACACCCATCTCTGGAATTTACAGAGACTAGTCCAAAAAAAGAAAATATCCACTGTGCGTGAATTCTCTGCGTGAAAAGTCCGCAATAACTGTCCCACCAAATGAGGTGACCGTAGATGCGCATCTTGTTACAGGAGAGGGCGGCAAAGAAAAAGAAACTAAAAGCACGCAGGCCGTGACGTGACAAAAAAGAAATAGAGCTCTTGCTCCGCATCTGTAATGTCATAATAAAAGGCGCGCATCGTCTGCGCCAGCGCGTCGACGCTTCAAAACATTCACATGGACAATGAATGAAGGCACCACCATCATTACCGTGTTATGAAGTTCCGTTAACCGTCCCGCCTATGAGCCGATGAGGAACCGTCCAATCAGGCCGTCTCCTCCTCTTTGGAAAGAACCTCTGTCGTTGATGTTCACGAGCTCTGGATTCATCCGAGAGGCTTTTTTAAACTGAGAGGAGGCTCGCCTCACGGTGACTGCGCGATGTTTCTAACGAAAGTCATCCCCGTGTCTCGCTCCCTCTTTCATCCTGTAACAGGTTAAAAAACGGAAATACAAACTCGAATTACTTTTGAAAACGAGCGGGAACTGCCAGTAAATGCATCACATGCTTGAAATCACGCGTGGAGGCGACATTTTATTTTTTCTTTCTTTTCTTTTCCTTTTTTTTTTTTTTTGGCTGTTTTTCGGGGGATTTTCAGCTCGAGTCGTTTGGAAAATGTGATGCCACGCACTGAACAGCAGGAGGAAGGTGTGCTACGGTTTTAATCTCATTTAACGTAAGTTTTTATATTTATCTATTTAATTATTTTGTGTTTTTGCTTACTTTTTGTTATTCAGACATCATTGTCACAGTTCTGGCTTTGGTTCCGTTTTTTCAGGCTGCAGGTGGCTTACTGTATCCCTGACATATAGATATTGTGAAAAGGCTCCATGCAGCTTTTTCCATAAACAGGCCCAAACATCACATCAATAAAATGTCTGCACGCAGGAAAATCAGCAGGGGAGCAGGAAAAAGAGGCAAAACCTGTAATATTATTTTCTTTGAATATTCTAATTATGACCTACATGGAGTATATCAGTATCTCGGGAAGGGTGGGAGAGGCATCATATATTTTGCTGCTGGACAAGCATAACATGCTCAAGTAGAAGCTTTAAACATGTAATCAGTGTTGATTTTGACACACAGTAGAGCTGGAGATTTATTGCACATCTTGTTTTTGATGAGTGACCCCGAAACTGATTCTACTGAATTTTAAAAATATATCATTAGGTGCCCAGTCCTTATGTAACATACGTGATGCATGTAATCTAAAACTGTCTTATACCCCCTACATTGTTTTATTTGCTTTGCTTTTGTCTGTCTGTTTGTTTGTTGGCTATTCTTTTAGAACTGCAAACACAAAACTAAGAAAAGACATGACTGAAGAAAGAGATTTGAGAAATTACCGACTGCTCACTAAAATATTTGAAGTGAAAACCAAAAAAGAAGCAAATATATTACCCTCTAACTAATTCTCAACAGGCTAGCTTACTGCCTTAACAATGATTTTTCAGTAACAGCTCCAGCTGCACAGTCAAGGATGATGTAAGGGTGGGAGGGACATGTTTCAGATTTCTCTGTATTTGGCCAGTCCACCATCCTGGATTATTTCAGTCTTCAACACAGCCTGCTGAAAATTGTAGGTGATAAGTTTGCTTCGTATTGCGTTTTAAAGGGACACCTGATATGAGTCTCTCTGACCAGCTCTGCAATGCCTGTGCAACTGGAAATCTATTAGAAATCATAACTTTACTGGAAAATGGAGCTGATGTAAATATTAAAAATGTGTTTAATAGGACTGCAATACAGGTAAGTAATAAAAACCTTTTGAACTGGCTTTTTTCCGAAGTGATTTTAAACATATTTGGACGATTTCAGTCTGTTTTTCTTGCTAGCAGCTTGATTTACTTCCTTGTTTTAGTGCTTTGTGTTAGAGGCTGAGGCCTCCTCACATGTACTCTTCAAATATCCACCAGCTTCGATAATGTCATCATTATACTGAATACAATCGTCTCAGATCGATGTAAATATTTTTTGAAGTGCAGAAATCTGTATGTGGCAGTTCTAAGTTTGGACTCTCCAAAATAGATTTAAGTGTAGTGAAAAAGATGAACAGTTTACCAAAAGTCTAAAAAGCTGAAATTCATGATTTACTATCAGATTTGAATACATTTATAGATTAATATAAATACATATGTGTGCATGAGTGTGTTTTATGGAGTAATAAGATGTTCTGTTATCACTTCCTTAGTTTCACAGTTGTGCTTTCACAGTACAGCTTTTACTTGCGTATCTTGTCCTCTGTTGCATCTTCCTCCTCTTGTCTGTCATTTTTTCTTGGTGTAGTATTTCTATTTTTATTCTATGTGCAGTTGGTGTGGAGAGCCCCCCATTATGTTGTACATGTACAATATGAATAAAAGCCTATTCTGTTCTGTTCTTATATACTATTTATTTATTTAAACACCAATACGCTAATGCAGATGTCTGTCAGATCAAAAATCAACAGAATTCTACAAACGCATCCATTTACACAGAGAGGATGGTACTTTGCATTTGCTGCTTCTACGTTTATCTGAAGAAAAGGCAAAAAAGAAAAAAAAGACAGTGTCAGACTGCATGTCAGGTTATATCAGGTTAAACTGTCACCCTCCTTACTGCTAGTGGCCTCAATCTAGACAGAGGAGGGCTGCTATATCCTGAGCTGCCTGCTGTAGTCCTCTTTATTTCTCTTCAGATAAACTTTCCTTTCTCCTGGTATTGTACTTTAGTTATCAAATGCAAAATCAATACCACACGTGACAATTAAGTATCAGTATTACAATAATCCATATTGCATACACATGTGAATATATATATATATTTTTTTTTGATTGATTGATTGAAATACGTTTTAATAATCCTCCATCTATCCATCTACCTCCTTCATCCTTCCTCACTTTAGCGAGGGCGCCTCCAGATAAATAATACCAATACAAATATTGGGTATCGCTACATGTCAATGGAAGATTGTACTTAGTAGTCAGTATAAGCTTTTAATGATATAAGTGTACATGTGATAGAATACTGCATGATGACCTTTTTATTACTTAGAACTGATTGTTCTTTATAAAACTTGTTCTGATATTTTTATCTGAATCTTCCCACAGCGATAGTAAGAAGCTGAACAAGCAGTTCTGAGCTCTTACCAGGAAAAAGGGCTGCTTCCCACATTCTAACACACACACACAAACACACAATCACATACGCACATGCTCACGTATCAACATTCCACTGAACAAATGTATTCATTATTGTATTACTTTTCTTGTGTATAAATAAAGACAAGTGCAAGAACAGAGCGTGCACATCACAGGGCCCCCACTTTGGTGTGAGCGCTCTGCCCTGCAAGTAAAAACTGCAGCGTGTGTGTTTCTACTCTCTGACTCTAAGCTGAAGAAGTGTCTTTAGAATAAATCTCTTGACACTGCAAAAACAGAATTTTATGCTCTTGTCAAATATAAGTTACTAGAAAAATATAGAAAAAAATGAAAAAAAAACAACAACAATTCGATGCTTAGTTAATTTCCTGCTATTAAAGATGATATCACTGAAAAAGTACATTTGAAAACCAAACAAGATTTTGAAATCCATAAATATCTATTTTAATTGCTTGATTGATTGATTAAATTTAATTCTTCCAGGATGGAGTTACCTTTAAGAGCAAACCTGTTCAGAAAGGCAAAGAATCATATGCAGCAGTTTGACCAGAAGGCCTGTTTTTAGCGGAGGTAGCGAAGACATTTAAGTGGGAACTCCAGTCTCATGAAAATGAACCAACGGGCTGCTGTCAGTGCTTGTTAGGCCTGTGCGCAGCGAACCAAAAGTCCGTCAGCCCAACGTGAAAAATGCCCGGTTTGCCAGATTATCAGCCCGTGCCCTGCTTGGATCTGATTTTAAACGTGCTTTTTTGTTTGTTTGTTTTTGCTCGTGCACTGTCTGCGTGTCACACGAGGTTTAGTATGAACGATCATATTGGGTGCAGGCCTGCAGCTGAACGGTCCACTCAGAGAGGAAGCTCCTCCTCGTTGACCGCTCATCCAACATATCGTGTGCTCGCGAGTTCATAATTATGCATAGTAATTTTTGGAAATTCATACATGCTGACATGTACGAGTCCAGACGAACTGGTGAAGACGTTTTTCACCTATCTGTATGACGCAGTCCTTACCTGTCTGCCACCAATAGAAACAGGTCCGCTGATGCTGCTCCAATGGCAGGCGCAGATTTTCCCTGTGACGACAAGAAACGTCAGGAGGAGAGGCGGGGCCTATGCGGGGCCAATGAATTAATAGCAATACACTTATTGAGCATTAAATGCATTAAATTGGGATTTGGTGTCATGGGATCAATTTAATATTTAAATATAAAAATGATAATCGCCAGGCACACCCTGGGCAGCTCCTTAAAACTTCTTCTTCTCCTAAATTATCTCCCGCATCCATTCTCTCTCTCCCTCCATGCTGTGTGTGTGCAGGTAGTGAAGTTGGGGGACTCCCGGGTCATTGAGACTCTGCTGCAAGCGGGGGCAAATCCAAATGTGCCAGATCCCTCCTGCGGTCTCACCGTGACCCACGATGCCGCTCGTGAAGGATTCGTGGATTCTGTGCGCGTGCTGCTAAAATATGGGGCCGACGTTAACATCGCAGATGAAAGAGGTACGGAATTAAATGATTTGATTTACTTCTGTTTTGTTTTCTTCTCGCACCTGGTTTTTATTGACCTATAACTCCATATGAAGGTAACCTTCCGCTGCACCTGGCCGCCAGTAAGGGTCACCTGGAGGTTGTCAGGCTGCTCATTGGATACACCGAGAATCGCGGCGTACGCAACAATGACGGACTCATCGCCGAGCAGCTCGCGCGCGGCAATGGTCACACGGACACAGCCACGTTCATCCAAAACCATCAGTGAGTGGACCAAACTGCACCTTACACGAGAAGAGTTTCTGCTCCCAAAATAATATGGGAGGGATTTTTCCTGAGCCCAGTTAAGTCAAAAACACAAAATAAAGGAACAAAACAAAAGGTTTAGTAAAGTGTGTGTGTGTGTGTGTGTGTGTGTGTGTGTGTGTGTGTGTGTGTGATGTTTAGCAATAAAGAGCCATGTAAAAGATGAAGGCTAATTATTTTACATGTCAGTACAGTGGTTTGTGCTCTGAATATTTTATAACTTTGTGAGTTTTAAGGCTTCAGGCGTGACAGTTTGTTTTTTCTTGTTCTGTTAGTTTTTGTAATTCTGACCTTATTGGTTTAATTATGAATGACCTAAAATGACATTAGTGGACAAATTCCAGCTGCTGGAGCATAACAGTGACATGTAAAAATTATGTCATGTCAATAACACACATAATGGTCTTAATTTTTTTTTTCATCTTTTCAACACTAAAAGATACATATTGTCTCTCTGAAAAATAAAAAATAAAATAACGATAAAAGTCAAATGAAATTCAGTTAAATTTAATAATAAATAACACAGGGATAAGTGGTCGTGGACAGAGTGAAACTATTGTTTCTATCAGCTTACATATAGATTTAATAATAATAATAATAATAATAATAATAATAATAATAATAATAATAATAATAATAATAATGGATTGCATTTATGCTGAAGCACTATAATCTTTCATTTGTTTCTAGAACCTTTGTGAAACTAAATGAGCAGATTACTGTCTGTGGTCACAACATGTGCTGTGTGTTTGAGTCATCTTACTTTGCTATTTCATTAACAATTGAAATCAAATTTGTATTCTGTTTTTCTTTAATATTTAGGTGACATTTACAGTCACCTAAGTACAGTTGTGCTTTCACATGCTAAGCGGAAGTTAGGAAGTAAAGCCATAAGATTTACACCACAGAGAGTAGTGCAAGGAACAATTTTATACTTATTAAACCAGTATGCACCTTTACAGGCTACACAATGAATCTAAGTGTTTACATGTTAATAGTCAAATCGTTAAAATCTGTCAATAGACTCTGAGGAAACACACTGAGCTCTCTGAGGCCCGTCCATTGTGTGCCAGAAAACAGCGTTTCTGAATGTAAAGGAAACATAATGCTGCTGTCACCTTTTCTATGAAATTAAAATATTATTTTCCAGTTCACAGATTGAACTGGTTTGTTTGTTTCTTGTGTTTCCTCAGCGAGGCTTTGAACTCTAATAAAGCGCCTCTTTTTGATACTCAGCTCGAAACATTTAACCGAAAGTGAAACTTAAAATCTTTCGCGTGCAGTTTGAAATTAAACGACCGTCTTGTTGTTCAGTTTTCAATAGCAAATAATTACACCGAGCTTGTAATAACGTAGTGGTGATACTGTTGTTTAACTTATTCATTACCGGAATTAGAATTATTGCAACGTGTATTTGAAATGTGTTAGCCTGAACTCGCGAGCTTTGTTTTTATGTCAATTCGTTATTAGAGGAAACCGGAGGTCGCTGTGTTAAAGCTTCTTTCTGAAATCATCTCAAATCAGCTCATCGTTAATGAGCATGCGCATACGCCGCATCTTCTTTAGTTTGTTTGGGTTTTTTTTTCTCAGACAGGACCGGACAGCTGAACCTGCAACAGAGCGAGCGCGATTTTAACTTCACCTCAGGTCTCCGCCACCACAAAGTCCTCGATATGCGTGGGTTTTTGTTTGTTTTGGGGGGCGTAACTTTAGATTGTGTCTGGGTGCAGATGGAAATAAAACGCACACTGCTGACAAAGCTTTCCAAAGCAATAATTAAGAGACTCTCACGTGACCGCACACGAGAAGCGAAAAATGCCCACATTAGACGAGCCTAGGCAAGAATCGATCAATCCAAGACAAATGACAGCGTTGTGGAGGATTAAGCGGGCTGTTTAAAGGTGACAAACCAGTTTTTCTTTTGCTTCGGGACAAACAGAGGTTTCAATGTCAGTTAAAATTTATCCCAGGGTTAAAATCAAATTTGTGCTCATGCCTCGTGGAGCTGACGACACAGTGAAAATGTTTAACTTTTATAGACTGTAAAACACATTGTAGTTCCACTTATTTTATAATTTTGTCAGGTCTAATTTTAGTTAGTATGCATGAATGCAGAGGTTAAATATGTGACATGAACTTTCACATTTTTCTCCCACAGGTAAGAGGAAAGATGCGATTAAGAGAGCCTGGAATCTGTTTGGAAAGCAACTTCTTCTTCTGATCTTTTGTTTCCCGGACTTTTTTCCCGGACATTGAACACGTCTATACGTTAAAAAAATAAAAAAAATTAGCGCTACAAAAACTTGAGAACAAAAATGTGGGATTTATATTCACAGTCTGGTGGAAAGAATACTTAGCAACACTTGCTTACTAAATGAGAGAATGTGACTCTTTCATATGGTTATTGAAAAACTGTGAAACTGAGTGCATAAAAGAGTTTTTCATTGTTATCTTTATGCATTTACCAAACTAATACCTTACATACTGTGAAACATTGCTTTCACATTCACCATTAGGTGCATCTACACACTTCCAACACAATCACATAAACATTAACTTCTTTTTGATGCTGCATTTTGTTTGGTGGTGTTATGTTCTGGTCATCAATGAAAGCTCTCAGAAAACGCCTGGCACCTTTGTGTCTGGGCTAACATTTATCTAAAGCTTCAAAGTTAGTACAAAGTTATGTTGTACCAAACAGCAAGCATCAAAGTGTATCATCTCATTGTAACCTAAGAACGGTCTTCTGTTTTTTGTGCACGCAAATAAATCACACGTGAAATTTTCTTCTTCTGTATTGTCTGTTTTATTATTTTCCTTTAGCACATCACAGTCATATTTATGCTTATCAACAAGAAAAGGTTTTGCAAATAACCATTAACACACATAATTTATCATATAAGAAAAGCTTGCTCTTTAAATCTTTAGTAGGTTTTTTTAAAAATCCAAAGAATTCACCTAAAATTCCTGTGAGTTTTGGTTATTTTAATTAGAAGCAGGGGCGGATCTAGAAGGGTGGCATGGGGTGGCAAGTGCCACCCTAAAATGATCCCTTGCCACCCCAGTTTTGAATATGACAGTGTTGTTTATTAAAATAAGATAGCATTAACAGTTTGAGTGCAGTTACAGTCAACAGTGAGTATAAATGCTAAAACTGAATATATTGGATAGTGTTCCCCCCTCCACATTAACAAATGGTTCAGCCCATGGCAGGACCGGCTTTTTTCATGTTTTCAGTAGCAAGCGATGTTTATGATGGTGCCAGAGCACATTTTGAACAACACCTTGGGAATTTCGGATTTTACACAGGTAGTTGGATGTTACACTGTGGAAATGGAAGGAAGGTGAGTGTTATTAACCCTCTGTGGTCCACAGACATGCTGCACCTCCAAATCACATGACTATTTTAAGCTGACATAGCAGCAAGCTGCAGCCACGCTGAGTCTCTATTTCAGCCCACATTGAAAGTTCGGACTTCAAAGTTTTTTAAATTTTAATTACAGGCCAGTAAATCCAGAGTTATGATAATATATATAAGCCATGCTTTTTTCTAAATACTGTCATCACGTTTTTGTGTGTGTGTGTGTGTGTGTTTTAAGCGTTTTCTAAGGACAGCGCGAAAACAGTAAAGAAAGGAAAAAAAGACACCTCTTTCCTATCGGTGGAAAAATGCACCATGTCAACCAATTAAAACAAAGTCAACATGTGGGATTTGGTTGTTTAGGAAGAGGTAAAAGTTTTGGGAGTGACAGTAACGGCAGCGAGTGAGAGAGAGAGAGAGAGAGAGAGAGAGAGAGTTTAGATGTGGGAGATTTGTGACGTTTAGTGTGGAGTGTATACTTAGTGTGTTGTCTTGTGTAGCTGTTCTGTTGTGTAGTCGTTTTGTTTTGTGTGTCAGTGAGGGCACTAATGAATGTCACTAAGGCACATTTGCAACGTTAACACTGTCACTAAGTAGAAAACCAGCGGAGTGATACACCTCCTGTTGTCAGGCCTGCAGGTTTATCCCTGTGCTGTTCTGTCTTTTGGTGGACAAACTTTTTTTTTTTTACTGGCACACATCATTGGTGGGGCATCTTATTGCGAAACCTAATTGTTCTCTCACTTTAGTTTTAGTAATATTTTTAAATGGTTGCATAAAATGAAAAAAACGGCAGGTGTATTGGCTGCATTTTAAGATAAATAGTTGTATATGTTTACAAAATGTACAATTTATATTTGCATTTCAAGTTATAAAAATTTACTCAACATGTCTGTGGGGGGTTGTTTTACAGTAAAAAAAAATACTACTAGGATTTTAAGTTCTTTGTGTGATTTCAGATCAGTAATAGTACTATTAATAGTAATAGTAATACTAATGCAGTATGTCAGTGAAAAAAAACAACTAAATTCAGTTGAGCTGAAAAGAATGACACCAAACAAGGCAAGGGGAAAAAATAAAATGAAACAATCTGAGGGTGAAATAAAAACGTAAACTCAAAAGGAGTCAAAAATGGCCGGTTGTATTTCAGACCTCAGTGGGTTAATCCAACAAATCATGAAAAATTATGTTTACATTTTTGTTCATAACAGTGCAGATTTCTGACATTTTGTGTAATTTAAGCATTTAACAATGTGATTGTTTTCTAACAAAAAACAGTGCGAAACTTAAGTTAGACTTGTGTTTGTAAATGAACCATCAGTGTTGTGTAGCTTTCTGGATTTTATACTTATTGGGCTACATATTTATTTATTATACAGGCTATACAGTACATAGAATCAAAACTCACGTTTTATGTAACTAAAGTGTGTAATTATGTGGGCTACAGACAATAATTAAGTTATAGACTATATTTATATGAAAAACGTGCATACTTACTGCATTTGAATCATTTTAACCAAATGTAACCACCTGCATATGTGTTTGGGGGGGGGGAAAGGCTTTGATTTTGCCACCCCATTTGATTTCTTTGCCACCCTCATGCCACCCTACGAAAATTTCTCTAGATCCGCCCCTGATTAGAAGCCCTCACTCTGGGTTGTGACTAAGAAAAACTCTGTGCAGGCGTGCTGAACGGACATGATTCACTTTCCAGCGTTGGGTGTGTTCAGGGATTTCAACACATCCCGTTATAAGTGAAACGCTGAAGCAACGCCACATAGTATCACACTCACAGATGTACACATACAGTGTGGTACATTTGTTATTTTTTGCATATTTGTCACAGTAAAAAAGTTTCAGATGAAAAACATTTTAATGTTGGATAAATGTAACCTGGGTAATTACAAAATGCAGTCACTTCATTTATAAGGGGGAAAAAGGCTTTCTGCGGTGGCCCTGAGAGGCCAAACGGACTGCAACTTCAGAAAACACTTGCAAAAAGAAAAATGCTGCAAAAAGAAAAACACTTGAAAAAAGAAAAATGCTGCAAAAAGAAAAACACTTGTAAAAAGAAAAATACTGCAAAAAGAAAAACAGTTGCAAAAAGAAAAATGCTGCAAAAAGAAAAACACTTGCAAAAAGAAAAATGCTGCAAAAAGAAAAACGCTGCAAAAAGAAAAATGCTGCAAAAAGAAAAACACTTGCAAAAAGAAAAACACTTGCAAAAAGAAAAACGCTGCAAAAAGAAAAACACTTGCAAAAAGAAAAATGCTGCAAAAAGAAAAACGCTGCAAAAAGAAAAATGCTGCAAAAAGAAAAATGCTGCAAAAAGAAAAACAGTTGCAAAAAGAAAAATGCTGCAAAAAGAAAAACGCTGCAAAAAGAAAAATGCTGCAAAAAGAAAAATGCTGCAAAAAGAAAAACAGTTGCAAAAAGAAAAATGCTGCAAAAAGAAAAACACTTGCAAAAAGAAAAACGCTGCAAAAAGAAAAACGCTGCAAAAAGAAAAATGCTGCAAAAAGAAAAACACTTGCAAAAAGAAAAACACTTGCAAAAAGAAAAACGCTGCAAAAAGAAAAACGCTGCAAAAAGAAAAATGCTGCAAAAAGAAAAACACTGCAAAAAGAAAAACACTTGCAAAAAGAAAAACGCTGCAAAAAGAAAAACGCTGCAAAAAGAAAAACACTTGCAAAAAGAAAAACGCTGCAAAAAGAAAAATGCTGCAAAAGAGAAAAATGCTGCAAAAGCACACACAACACAACGGAAATGTTTCTGAGGAGACAATAACCGGACGGACCAGTTGCACGAACCAAAACATGTATGTATGGGAGAGAGCCAGGGACAACAACGTCACATTAGAAAGATATAGTAATCATCCACAACTATTTTCAGTTGCAGATGATAAAGGATTCAGACAGAGAATGTGCATCTTCTTTTTGTTTTCATATTTTAATTTATATTTAATTGTGTTGTGGTTTGCAGTGTTTTGTGTTGTTTCACTTTAAATTTGTTTAAAAGGAAAAAGCTGAAAATTTAAATAGTTAAAAGTTGAAATGTGAATAGTTGGTTTTTGTATCATATGATTTATTTATTACATTTTATGTGGAGTGAATAAATAAATGTCTATTTACGGTGGCCCCTAGAGACAAAGCACGTACAAACTCCAAAACACGTAAAAACTCAAAACACGTACAAAACACAACAGAAGTGATCCAGGATGCTGGGCGCAGTGTTGAGCTTTTGTTACCTAGTGGCTACACAAGCCAGGAAGTACCAACGACCGGATTTGGTGTGTGGTAGTAACAGGTAAATGAACATTTGTTTTTAAATTATTTGAATATATATGAGTGCTTGTGTATAAATACACAAACAATACACATATGCTTTCAATTGTGTAATTTAAGTGATCTAGGTAGCTCTGTTTTGGAAGTTCAGTTAACTCTAGAAATGTGTTTTGGAGTTTGTACGTGTTTTGTCTCTAGGGGCCACCACATATATTTATATATAAACATATATAAATAAAACCACTTTTTTTTACATTAGTAATTCCTTTTGTGCATAATTTTATATTATTGTTAATAATAAATTAATTAAAGCAACAAAACAACCTGAAGAGCCGGTTCTCTAAAAAGAGCCGGAAATCCCACCACTATTAAAAACCAAAATAGAGCCTGATAACTTTCACTTATAGAGTTCTTGCGAAATAAATCAACCAAGTCCAACTTCACTTTCATATCGTCCAGCTTTTTGATCAGTTGTCTCCTTTCAATATCATAATTCTGACAATGCAATAAAACATGTTCTATTGTTTCCTGCTCCCTACTGCAGCCACACTCCCCTGTATAGTGTTTTCCTATTAAAAATAATGTCCTATTTAAACCAGTGTGTCAGAATCTAAGTCGAGATATAACCATCTCCTCTCTCCTGTTTCGTCCTGTACTTCTCATTTCCCCCACTTTCCTTTGGATTTTATAAAACCATCGCCCTTTCCTCTCTTCTTCCCATTGCTTTCGCCACCTTTCCTTCATTTTGTATCGTATTCTACTCTTGATCTCCGTCCTACTCACACTAATATCCATATCTACCATCGGTCTCCTTGTTGCGTCTCTTGCTGTCCTATCTACCGTTTCATTTCCTTTAACTCCATGATGCGCTGGTACCAATAAGAATGTGACCATAAGCCCCATCATAATAACTCTGAATAATGTTTGCTGGATCTCTATCAGATTGTCAGGTCTGCATTCTGAGTGTCAGTCTTGCAAACTGGCCAGTGATGAGCTTGAGTCCGAGCATATTACAGATCTTAGTGGTCTTGTGTCTTCAATCCACTGGACTGCTAACAATATTGAAACCATTTCACCTGTGTATACTGATAGATCATCACTGATCCTTTTCCCTACCTGTATATTAAATTCAGGAACAATAAATGCTATCCCGCTTTGGTTGGCTGTATTGTTTGATGCATCTGTGTAGATTTTGACTATAATACTGAGTAATATATTCCTGCGCTGTATGTGAATGTAAGAGAAACCCCCTCTCCTTGTTCTTTTTGTTTAACAATGTGAAATCTGCTACTGCATCAGGGAGCATCCATGGTGGTATTGTAGGCAACGGTGCTGTTGGACTTATGTTGATCTTGTCCAGATTAAGTTCAGCTGCTTTCTGTCCCACTGTCCACCCAAAGCTCTTCAATTCACGTTTCTTTTTCCCAGCACGGTTGGAAAACAGTTTTTGTTGGATGATCTTGACCATGTCCTTGTAAACTTGCCCAGTAAGTCAGTGTCAGTTGCTCTCTTCTTATTTGTAATGATATTTCCCCCATTTCTACCTGTACAGCTGCTGCAGATGTTGTTTTGAATGCGCCTGAGCAAAGTCTTAGCGCCTGATATTGGATACTATCCAACTTACGAAGACTTGTTCCGGCAGCAGAATTATATACTGATCGAATCAACCCAGTATATATAGCTTTTAAAGATTTCCTATCAACCCCCAGTCAATTCCCACTAAGCACCTCATTATATTTAACACTTTCTTGCGTTTGTCTATTATTTTCTGAATATGTATAGTTCATGTCACCCTTTTATCAAACCACAACCCCCAAATTTAAATTGTTTTACCCTTTCCAATTCTTGTTCAAATAATCGGACCCTGATGTCATCCCCAACTCTTTTCCTTGTAAAAAAACATTATTTTTGTCTTATCAACTGAGAATTTAAAGCCCCATTTATATGACCACTGTTCTATTTCTGTGATTGCCCCCTGTGCTTTCTTTACCAAAAAGTCTAACCTTCGTCCTCTTGCCCACATCGCCCCATCGTCTGCAAAAAGTGAAAACCCCATCCCACCCTCTATGTTCTTAAACACATCTTTTATCAGCAATGAAAACAATAACGGCCTAACTATGCTCCCATGTGGCGTTCCATTTTCTATTGGCAAACTCTCCGAATAACTCCTCCCAATCCTTACTATGATTCAACTTCCTTCCAAAAAATCCTTAATCCATCTGAACATTCGACCATTTATACCCATTTTCCTAATTTTAATTAATAGACCTTCCCTTCACATCATATCATATGCTTTCTCTATATCAAAAAAGACCGCCAGCACACTCTCCTTATTCACTTGTGCCTTCCTTATCTCATGTTCTAAACATTAAGCTGGATCCATTGCACCCCTCCCTCTTCTAAAACCACTCTGATACTGAGCCAAATATCCTTTCTTTTCCACTCAGAACACTAATCTTTCATTTATCATTCTCTCCATTATTTTGCAGATGTTGAATGTTAAAGCTGTTGGTCTGTAGTTTCCTGGCTTTGTATCATCCTTCCCTGGTTTACGTATCGATATTATCACTGCCTCCTTCCAGCTTTGTGGCAACTTCCCTTCCTCCCAAACTCTATTATACAGTTCTAATAAAATGTCTTTAGCTGTGTCACTTAAGTGACTTATCATTGTGTAACAAATCTGATCCTTCCCAGGTGCTGAAAGGTTAAATTTCCTAAGTGATCGGTTCAATTCTGTCTTTGTAAACGCTATATTCAATGAATCATTTGTGTCGTCAGCTTGCTTGCAGTATCTCCCTGTTCTCTGCTAGTGTAATTTCTCTTCCCCTTTGACCTTCTTCACTAATATTACTTGAGCTATGGATTTTAACAAAGGTTTTTGCCATCATATCTGCCTTTTCTTCTTCTTTCACCGCTGTGACTTCCCCTTCACTTATTACTGGATACCCATATTTACTTGTAATGCCATTCATCCTTCTGATCACTGACCATACCTTACCAATGTCTGTCTCTCTCCCCACTGAATTACAAAAGCTCCTCCAACTGTCCCTCTTTGCAGTTTTAAGGGTTCTTCTCACAATAGCTTGTGATTTTTGATATTAAACAAAATTCTGATAACTCTGATTTCTTTTTAACATCCTAAAAGCTTTATTTCTGCACTTAATTGCTGCATCACATTCCTTTGTCCACCAGGTTACAATCTTCCTGTTTCTGCCTCCTTTCAGCTTTAATTCAATTCAATTCAATTTTATTTATATAGCACCAAATCACAACAACAATCGCCTCAAGGCGCTTTATATTGTACAGCAGATCCTACAATAATAGATACAGAGAAAAACCCAACAATCGAGCCCGTTCTCACTCCCGAGGCGTAACATGCTGACATTTTGTCACGTCCCGCGGCGTTCCTGAGGAACGCGAAAGGTGACCTTCCGCGTTCTTATGGTACGCGCCGGGTTATGGATGAAATCCAGTGGAATGACGCTCCCGCTGTAATAGACGTTCCAGCCCTGTATTCCAGCCCTAAACCTAACCTTATCCCTAGGCCTAACCATAACCGTATTCCTGACCTTAACCAGGACTTTAATGACGTTAAATAGCATGTTTCCAAGAGATTTGAAGAAAAAGAGTGAACATGTGTAGATTGAGTCCAGACGGTTCTCACATTTCCTCATTTTTCTGAGGTCGTCATTTAGGAACGTGGTGGGTAGCCGAAAACGTAATATGTTGACGATTTGTCACCTAGCGTAAAATGTTACACTTTGGGAGTGAGAACGTGTTGAACAATCATATGACCCCCTATGAGCAAGCACTTTGGTGACAGTGGGAAGGAAAAACTCCCTTTTAACAGGAAGAAACCTCCGGCAGAACCAGGCTCAGGGAGGGGCGGGGCCATCTGCTGCGACCGGTTGGGGTGAGAGAAGGAAGACAGGATAAAGACATGCTGTGGAAGAGAGACAGAGGTTAATAACAGCTATGATTCAATGCAGAGAGGTCTATCAACACATAGTGAGTGAGAAAGGTGACTGGAAAGGAAAAACTCAGTGCATCATGGGAATCCCCGGCAGCCTACACCTATTGCAGCATAACTAAGGGAGGATTCAGGGTCACCTGGTCCAGCCCTAACTATATGCTTTAGCAAAAAGGAAAGTTTTAAGCCTAATCTTGAAAGTAGAGATAGTGTCTGTCTCCCGAATCCAAACTGGAAGCTGGTTCCACAGAAGAGGGGCCTGAAAACTGAATGCACTAAAACCAGATCGAGTGTGTGGCCACACTGTTGCGTTGGTGCAGGCACACATGGAACTAAATTAAAAGAATCAGTAAGTTTTGTTTTTTCTTATTTCCGTTGTGTTTTGTGTGCTTTTGCAGCGTTTTTCTTATTGCTAGTGTTTTCTTAAGTTGCAGTCTGTTTGGCCTCTCAGGGCCACCGTAGGGTTCACCCAGCGAGAACGCCCCACCTGTGGTGAGTGTGGCCGGCAATACTGCATTTCTGACTGCTGCTAATACGTTTCGAATTGAAACGCTGAAAAAGCACAGCGTATCCAGAAAACACATTATATTCCACGATACAAGCACTGCCCCAGTGTCCCCTCTCCCTACTGGCTTTCAGCGACAGGCAGCAGCAAACAGGTCATCAGAGAAGGCCGAGTTTAACATCACCTACGATAATGTCAAAGAAGATGTTCCGTTCACTAAGTTCAAGTCCGAAATAATTCTTCACAAGAAAAATGGCTTGAACGTAAACCCAACATACAGTAATGATGCCGCGAGCACCCAGTTTATAGGTGTCGGCGCAGACACATTGAAAATAAAAGAGAAAAAAGGCAAAATTACAGGAGCTGACGGTCTGAGGGGCATGTGACTGCAGTGGAGGATAGTCCATAAGATATCGAGCTGCTCAGATATTGAGATGTTCAGTTTGAAGCCTTTGAGACACTTTGAGGTCCTTTTAATTTAGATTTTCCTTTTATTTAATATATCTTGAGATGTTTTAAGTTTAAATTTCAGCTCAGAGAAGCACTTTAAGCACAAACACTTTTCAGTAACTTATCTTTCTTTTAGAACTGGGCTCCAAATAAAGAACTTTGTGTTGACAAGATTGTTATTTAATCATTTACAAATCAATATTGTCTGTATGGACAATCTTGATTTATCTTGAGCTTTTGTTTTATTGTTCTTCATTTTGTCATCTCTATTATGTGTTTTATTCTATTGTTAAGTGTCCTTGGACTCAAGGTGCTTTTTAAAGGTGCTTTTTAAATAAAATCTATTATTATTATCATAATTATTATTATTATTATTATTATTATTATTATTATTATTATTATTATTATTATTATTACTTAAGTTATTTCTTTATTAAGCAGATCCGGCAGTAATCAGACCAGCAAACATGATATTTACGTCAAGTTTATGCCATTTAAAACAACGGTGTAAAAGCAAAATGTACACATCAGGCAGCTGGTTTGCCAGTTTGAAGAGACCGTAATGCTAATTTCACAAGTGCAATGCTTTACTTGTATAATAAGTTTATGCTTTTTATCTATTTAATTATTTTGTGTTCTTTGCTTACTTTTTGTTATTCAGACATCATTGTCACAGTTCTGGCTTTGTTTGCGTTTTTTCAGGCTGCAGGTGGCTTACTGTATACCTGACATATAGATATTGTGAAAAGACTCCATGGAGTTGGGCCCATAAACAGGCCCAAACATGACATCAACAAAATATCTACACACAGTGTTACAGCCCTTGGCCGGCTGTGTACTTTTTTTGTGCTCTGTCTTTAAGTCTCTGCAGGTCCCTGATTGGAGAAGCTGACGGCGGCTGATTGGTCCAGCAGTTGTGCTGGTATTTGGATGATTTCAGTCTGTTTTGCTTGCTAGCAGCTTGATTTACTTCCTTATTTTAGGGCTTTGTGTTAGAGGCTGAGGCCTCCTCACATGTACTCTTCAAATATCCATCAGCTTCGATAATGTCATCATTATACTAAATTAAATCCAGTGGCTGCTGGAGGCCCAGGATCGTCCTGCAGCCACTAGGCCCAGGATCGTCCTGCAGCTAGTAGGCCCAGGCTCCTCCAGCAGCCACTAGGCCCAGGCTCCTCCAGCAGCCACTAGGCCCAGGCTCCTCCAGCAAGGCACCAACAAGTAAACCAACAGTGACTTCAACGGGCCATCACAAGGTAACACCAATCTCACCATTTTCAAAATGCCGCCTAAAAAAGCAAACCTAGGAGTTGAAGAGGAGTTGGAGGAGATTATTGCCTAATTTCATGTCTGATGAACTGAGCAAAGTGGCTAAACAACAAGGTATGCTACATGACCTAATGGATGAGATAAAACAACTAAAAAACTTGATAAAGGAGAAGGACAAGAAAATAGACAACTTGGAACGACGAAATGAGGACCTTGAACAATACACAAGAATGGATCACTTAGTCATAAGTGGACTAGAGACGCAACACCGACCCTACGCCAGAGTAACAGCTGGCGGAGGTAAAGACGTTTGAAGATGCCTCGGTAGAGGAGCTGCAAACGCTTGAACAGCAAGTGATAAAATTCCTTCAAACGAAGAATGTAAGTATTCAGAGCCATCATATTGCCGCATGCCACACGCTCCCCAGAAAAGACAGTAAAACAAAGCCAGAAATTATTCTTCGGTTTGTGAGTCGCAAAACAAAGATTGAGTTACTGAAACAGGGAAAGAAGCTAAAAGGGACTGGTGTGTATTTAAATGAACATTTAACGAAAAAGACTGCTGAAATTGCAAGACAGGCACGCAGCCTGAGAAAACAAAATAAGATACAAGCGACCTGGACGAGAAACTGCAAAGTAATGATAAGACTAAATGGCACTCCCGAAGAAGCGAAACTTAGAGCAATATAAATAATCAGGAATCTGCTTTGGAATCTATTGGAAAAGTGACGATTGGATAATGAACAATGGGTATGGAAAGTGTTTCTGGCCTTATTGTCATGGTCCGGGTGAGTACGGGGTTTTTCCACTCCGCTGGGCTCCACCTTCAGGCAGAGACTCCAATCAGCTTCCACACCTGGTTCCAATCAAGTCACCAGCATATAAGACCAGCATTCACAACAGACCTCTGCCAGATCTTCTGCTAACTCACGTTAGTGCTAGGCCGCCAAGCCCTTGCGAGAGCCCTTAACTACTGCTTTTCTCCTCACCGTGTTTTCTTTGTCATAGGACCCACCTGGCAGTCGCACTTCCCAACCTAAACTACTCACATCTCCGCCTGGACGCTGGTTCTGTCATCTGGTTGCTTCCTTTCCATCATTGGACTACACCTGCCTGCCTCCCTGCCAAGTCCCTCCCTCCAAGTATATTCTGGATCCTCTCTGGACACTCCTCACCCGGAACCCCTTGGACACCCCCTCCTCGCATGACACTTTAACCTGCAACATGTAAGCCCTAACCACCATAGTCTAATCCTTCAGCTGTGATTCACTAGACTGCCACTGACTACTTGTCTCCTCTCATTATAGTGACTGCGTACCTCCATCCAAGCCGCTGCCCCTTTTTCCATTCCCAGGATCCATCCATGAAATCTAGCACCTAGTCATAGCACTCAGAGTTTCATGTTCATAGTTTGGCCTCACAGTTCTCAGTTCATAGCTTCCACAGTTCATAGCATTCTCCGTTCATATCATTCATAGTTTCCTGCTTTGTAAGTTAACTAGGCACTGTAAATAAAGCACTGTGTTCACGCCCGTTTTGCCTCCCTCTGTGTCTGCATTTGAGTCCACACCCACAGCCTGGCCCTCTCGGCCCCAACACTTATGGCTCAAAAAAACAATGGAAAAAACAACAACAAAAAACACATACATGACAAGTTTGGACACAGATTATAGGTTTCCATTCAGAGATATTGAAGAGGAAGAATTTGATTATGAAAAGGACTGTGAAGGTGGTTATTTTGCCACACACGCTGAGAAAACGCACTTCAAAACGTTTAACTATGCAGAGCACAACATGCATGACCCTGAAAGTAACACTGACCCAGATAACCACTTCTACAAGAACAACAATAATACTTGTGAGTACTATACAGACGACCAATTCAATATGAATATTAAAATGGAAAATGCATTGTCGGTCATACATTTCAATAGTAGAAGCCTATATAAAAAAAACAAAAACAAAAATTACAGAATGTTTAAGTAAGTTAAAGTTTAATATAATTGCAATATCAGAAACATGGCTCAATAATGAGAAAGCTAGTGAAATGGAAATGGAAGGATATGAATTATTTACAATGAACAGGGTGAATAAAAAAGGAGGCGGTGTTGCTTTATATGTAGATAAAGTTTTGAAATGTAGTCTGACTGAATGTATGTCAAGCACCATAGATAATGTATTGGAATGTGTTACTATTGAAATCCATGTTGAAAAAGCTAGCAATATAATTATAAGTGGCATATATAGGACACCAGGATCATGCCTTGACACATTCAATGAAAAACTTGCTGCTATGTTTAGCAACCTAAACATGCATGTCCCAGAGTAAAGCCTGCAAATAATGAACTTACCACTAAATCCCAGTTCATGAGCTCTAACAGAGTGATTGCCTCTGGAGGATTGTCGATTCCAGTGCAAGCCTGTGAGAAGAAAGCAAAACAAAAGATGAACTGCAAGTTTTATTACTTTTATTTATTGCAACGACACCTTGGAAACACAAATGTGCAAAATAGGCTAAAAATTTGTGTCACTTATAGTATCAAAGGATTATCATACCAAAAAGTGGCCCAGAATAAACTAGGTGCATCTGTAGCTTTAATTATATTTTAGTTTTATCTACCTGAAGGCTAAAGGAAGTCATGTGAGATGTCCCTTCTTTGGAGAAAAAAACATTAAAGGTAACTGAAGCTTTAAATCTAAAATCTTAGCATTTTTTTTCTTTCCTTGTAAGAGACCCAATAAGGGAATGTGCATCGAGGCTAGAGGGAAGGTTGTAAATGCTCTGCTTAACTATGTGGCAGGGAGCAAATTAACAGTTGTATCCCCTGCTCATAAGAATGACCCCAAAGAACATTTTCAAGTACTTGGGAATGACTTTAATGGAAAGAAGGAGACGCTGTAATATGTACAATAATTTATAATATTTAGCTTGTCAACAGCAAAATGTACACATCAGGCAGCTGGTTTGCCAGTTTGAAGAGACCGTAATGCTAATTTGACAAGTACAATGCTTTACTCGTATAATACGTTTATGCTTTCTGTGAAATTTGCTCAAACACACTCACCGGCCACTTCATTAGGTACATCTGCTCAACCTCTCCTTCAGTCAAGAATCTAATGGCATCTCACACTCCGAGCATTTATCCATGTACACATGGCCAGGTTGGGCCACGATGACCTGCTGACGTCTGAGCATCAGAATGAGGAAGAAAGGTGATTAAAGTCACTTTGAACGCGTCGTGATTGTTGGTGCCAGACGGGCTGGTCTGAGTATTTCAAAAGCTGCTGATCCGCTGGGATTCCCCTCAGAAACACCCATCTCTGGAATTTACAGAGACTAGTCCAAAAAAAGAAAATATCCACTGTGCGTGAATTCTCTGCGTGAAAAGTCCGCAATAACTGTCCCACCAAATGAGGTGACCGTAGATGCGCATCTTGTTACAGGAGAGGGCGGCAAAGAAAAAGAAACTAAAAGCACGCAGGCCGTGACGTGACAAAAAAGAAATAGAGCTCTTGCTCCGCATCTGTAATGTCATAATAAAAGGCGCGCATCGTCTGCGCCAGCGCGTCGACGCTTCAAAACATTCACATGGACAATGAATGAAGGCACCACCATCATTACCGTGTTATGAAGTTCCGTTAACCGTCCCGCCTATGAGCCGATGAGGAACCGTCGAATCAGGCCGTCTCCTCCTCTTTGGAAAGAACCTCTGTCGTTGATGTTCACGAGCTCTGGATTCATCCGAGAGGCTTTTTTAAACTGAGAGGAGGCTCGCCTCACGGTGACTGCGCGATGTTTCTAACGAAAGTCATCCCCGTGTCTCGCTCCCTCTTTCATCCTGTAACAGGTTAAAAAACGGAAATACAAACTCGAATTACTTTTGAAAACGAGCGGGAACTGCCAGTAAATGCATCACATGCTTGAAATCACGCGTGGAGGCGACATTTTATTTTTTCTTTCTTTTCTTTTCTTTTCCTTTTTTTTTTTTTTTGGCTGTTTTTCGGGGGATTTTCAGCTCGAGTCGTTTGGAAAATGTGATGCCACGCACTGAACAGCAGGAGGAAGGTGTGCTACGGTTTTAATCTCATTTAACGTAAGTTTTTATATTTATCTATTTAATTATTTTGTGTTTTTGCTTACTTTTTGTTATTCAGACATCATTGTCACAGTTCTGGCTTTGGTTCCGTTTTTTCAGGCTGCAGGTGGCTTACTGTATCCCTGACATATAGATATTGTGAAAAGGCTCCATGCAGCTTTTTCCATAAACAGGCCCAAACATCACATCAATAAAATGTCTGCACGCAGGAAAATCAGCAGGGGAGCAGGAAAAAGAGGCAAAACCTGTAATATTATTTTCTTTGAATATTCTAATTATGACCTACATGGAGTATATCAGTATCTCGGGAAGGGTGGGAGAGGCATCATATATTTTGCTGCTGGACAAGCATAACATGCTCAAGTAGAAGCTTTAAACATGTAATCAGTGTTGATTTTGACACACAGTAGAGCTGGAGATTTATTGCACATCTTGTTTTTGATGAGTGACCCCGAAACTGATTCTACTGAATTTTAAAAATATATCATTAGGTGCCCAGTCCTTATGTAACATACATGATGCATGTAATCTAAAACTGTCTACATTGTTTTATTTGCTTTGCTTTTGTCTGTCTGTTTGTTTGTTGGCTATTCTTTTAGAACTGCAAACACAAAACTAAGAAAAGACATGACTGAAGAAAGAGATTTGAGAAATTACCGACTGCTCACTAAAATATTTGAAGTGAAAACCAAAAAAGAAGCAAATATATTACCCTCTAACTAATTCTCAACAGGCTAGCTTACTGCCTTAACAATGATTTTTCAGTAACAGCTCCAGCTGCACAGTCAAGGATGATGTAAGGGTGGGAGGGACATGTTTCAGATTTCTCTGTATTTGGCCAGTCCACCATCCTGGATTATTTCAGTCTTCAACACAGCCTGCTGAAAATTGTAGGTGATAAGTTTGCTTCGTATTGCGTTTTAAAGGGACACCTGATATGAGTCTCTCTGACCAGCTCTGCAATGCCTGTGCAACTGGAAATCTATTAGAAATCATAACTTTACTGGAAAATGGAGCTGATGTAAATATTAAAAATGTGTTTAATAGGACTGCAATACAGGTAAGTAATAAAAACCTTTTGAACTGGCTTTTTTCCGAAGTGATTTTAAACATATTTGGACGATTTCAGTCTGTTTTTCTTGCTAGCAGCTTGATTTACTTCCTTGTTTTAGTGCTTTGTGTTAGAGGCTGAGGCCTCCTCACATGTACTCTTCAAATATCCACCAGCTTCGATAATGTCATCATTATACTGAATACAATCGTCTCAGATCGATGTAAATATTTTTTGAAGTGCAGAAATCTGTATGTGGCAGTTCTAAGTTTGGACTCTCCAAAATAGATTTAAGTGTAGTGAAAAAGATGAACAGTTTACCAAAAGTCTAAAAAGCTGAAATTCATGATTTACTATCAGATTTGAATACATTTATAGATTAATATAAATACATATGTGTGCATGAGTGTGTTTTATGGAGTAATAAGATGTTCTGTTATCACTTCCTTAGTTTCACAGTTGTGCTTTCACAGTACAGCTTTTACTTGCGTATCTTGTCCTCTGTTGCATCTTCCTCCTCTTGTCTGTCATTTTTTCTTGGTGTAGTATTTCTATTTTTATTCTATGTGCAGTTGGTGTGGAGAGCCCCCCATTATGTTGTACATGTACAATATGAATAAAAGCCTATTCTGTTCTGTTCTTATATACTATTTATTTATTTAAACACCAATACGCTAATGCAGATGTCTGTCAGATCAAAAATCAACAGAATTCTACAAACGCATCCATTTACACAGAGAGGATGGTACTTTGCATTTGCTGCTTCTACGTTTATCTGAAGAAAAGGCAAAAAAGAAAAAAAAGACAGTGTCAGACTGCATGTCAGGTTATATCAGGTTAAACTGTCACCCTCCTTACTGCTAGTGGCCTCAATCTAGACAGAGGAGGGCTGCTATATCCTGAGCTGCCTGCTGTAGTCCTCTTTATTTCTCTTCAGATAAACTTTCCTTTCTCCTGGTATTGTACTTTAGTTATCAAATGCAAAATCAATACCACACGTGACAATTAAGTATCAGTATTACAATAATCCATATTGCATACACATGTGAATATATATATATTTTTTTTTTTGATTGATTGATTGAAATACGTTTTAATAATCCTCCATCTATCCATCTACCTCCTTCATCCTTCCTCACTTTAGCGAGGGCGCCTCCAGATAAATAATACCAATACAAATATTGGGTATCGCTACATGTCAATGGAAGATTGTACTTAGTAGTCAGTATAAGCTTTTAATGATATAAGTGTACATGTGATAGAATACTGCATGATGACCTTTTTATTACTTAGAACTGATTGTTCTTTATAAAACTTGTTCTGATATTTTTATCTGAATCTTCCCACAGCGATAGTAAGAAGCTGAACAAGCAGTTCTGAGCTCTTACCAGGAAAAAGGGCTGCTTCCCACATTCTAACACACACACACAAACACACAATCACATACGCACATGCTCACGTATCAACATTCCACTGAACAAATGTATTCATTATTGTATTACTTTTCTTGTGTATAAATAAAGACAAGTGCAAGAACAGAGCGTGCACATCACAGGGCCCCCACTTTGGTGTGAGCGCTCTGCCCTGCAAGTAAAAACTGCAGCGTGTGTGTTTCTACTCTCTGACTCTAAGCTGAAGAAGTGTCTTTAGAATAAATCTCTTGACACTGCAAAAACAGAATTTTATGCTCTTGTCAAATATAAGTTACTAGAAAAATATAGAAAAAAATGAAAAAAAAACAACAACAATTCGATGCTTAGTTAATTTCCTGCTATTAAAGATGATATCACTGAAAAAGTACATTTGAAAACCAAACAAGATTTTGAAATCCATAAATATCTATTTTAATTGCTTGATTGATTGATTAAATTTAATTCTTCCAGGATGGAGTTACCTTTAAGAGCAAACCTGTTCAGAAAGGCAAAGAATCATATGCAGCAGTTTGACCAGAAGGCCTGTTTTTAGCGGAGGTAGCGAAGACATTTAAGTGGGAACTCCAGTCTCATGAAAATGAACCAACGGGCTGCTGTCAGTGCTTGTTAGGCCTGTGCGCAGCGAACCAAAAGTCCGTCAGCCCAACGTGAAAAATGCCCGGTTTGCCAGATTATCAGCCCGTGCCCTGCTTGGATCTGATTTTAAACGTGCTTTTTTGTTTGTTTGTTTTTGCTCGTGCACTGTCTGCGTGTCACACGAGGTTTAGTATGAACGATCATATTGGGTGCAGGCCTGCAGCTGAACGGTCCACTCAGAGAGGAAGCTCCTCCTCGTTGACCGCTCATCCAACATATCGTGTGCTCGCGAGTTCATAATTATGCATAGTAATTTTTGGAAATTCATACATGCTGACATGTACGAGTCCAGACGAACTGGTGAAGACGTTTTTCACCTATCTGTATGACGCAGTCCTTACCTGTCTGCCACCAATAGAAACAGGTCCGCTGATGCTGCTCCAATGGCAGGCGCAGATTTTCCCTGTGACGACAAGAAACGTCAGGAGGAGAGGCGGGGCCTATGCGGGGCCAATGAATTAATAGCAATACACTTATTGAGCATTAAATGCATTAAATTGGGATTTGGTGTCATGGGATCAATTTAATATTTAAATATAAAAATGATAATCGCCAGGCACACCCTGGGCAGCTCCTTAAAGCTTCTTCTTCTCCTAAATTATCTCCCGCATCCATTCTCTCTCTCCCTCCATGCTGTGTGTGTGCAGGTAGTGAAGTTGGGGGACTCCCGGGTCATTGAGACTCTGCTGCAAGCGGGGGCAAATCCAAATGTGCCAGATCCCTCCTGCGGTCTCACCGTGACCCACGATGCCGCTCGTGAAGGATTCGTGGATTCTGTGCGCGTGCTGCTAAAATATGGGGCCGACGTTAACATCGCAGATGAAAGAGGTACGGAATTAAATGATTTGATTTACTTCTGTTTTGTTTTCTTCTCGCACCTGGTTTTTATTGACCTATAACTCCATATGAAGGTAACCTTCCGCTGCACCTGGCCGCCAGTAAGGGTCACCTGGAGGTTGTCAGGCTGCTCATTGGATACACCGAGAATCGCGGCGTACGCAACAATGACGGACTCATCGCCGAGCAGCTCGCGCGCGGCAATGGTCACACGGACACAGCCACGTTCATCCAAAACCATCAGTGAGTGGACCAAACTGCACCTTACACGAGAAGAGTTTCTGCTCCCAAAATAATATGGGAGGGATTTTTCCTGAGCCCAGTTAAGTCAAAAACACAAAATAAAGGAACAAAACAAAAGGTTTAGTAAAGTGTGTGTGTGTGTGTGTGTGTGTGTGTGTGTGTGTGTGATGTTTAGCAATAAAGAGCCATGTAAAAGATGAAGGCTAATTATTTTACATGTCAGTACAGTGGTTTGTGCTCTGAATATTTTATAGCTTTGTGAGTTTTAAGGCTTCAGGCGTGACAGTTTGTTTTTTCTTGTTCTGTTAGTTTTTGTAATTCTGACCTTATTGGTTTAATTATGAATGACCTAAAATGACATTAGTGGACAAATTCCAGCTGCTGGAGCATAACAGTGACATGTAAAAATTATGTCATGTCAATAACACACATAATGGTCTTAATTTTTTTTTCATCTTTTCAACACTAAAAGATACATATTGTCTCTCTGAAAAATAAAAAATAAAATAACGATAAAAGTCAAATAAAATTCAGTTAAATTTAATAATAAATAACACAGGGATAAGTGGTCGTGGATAGAGTGAAACTATTGTTTCTATCAGCTTACATATAGATTTAATAATAATAATAATAATAATAATAATAATAATAATAATAATGGATTGCATTTATGCTGAAGCACTATAATCTTTCATTTGTTTCTAGAACCTTTGTGAAACTAAATGAGCAGATTACTGTCTGTGGCCACAACATGTGCTGTGTATTTGAGTCATCTTACTTTGCTATTTCATTAACAATTGAAATCAAATTTGTATTCTGTTTTTCTTTAATATTTAGCCATAAGATTTACACCACAGAGAGTAGTGCAAGGAGCAATTTTATACTTATTAAACCAGTATGCACCTTTACAGGCTACACAATGAATCTAAGGATATAGAAGCTGCTTTAAATTCTAAACATCGTCATAAACTGCTATGCTCATAGATTAATACAGGCAAAGATGTCAAAGCTTTCAGACCAGCCTCAGGAGCTGATGCAAACAGATATATGGGGTACTTTCCAAAGTCACACAACTTACCACAATAGCTACAGAAAGCACCGAGTTACTGTTAACCAAACAATCAACGTAAGCTTGAGCTTGGCCTGATTTTACATGTTAATAGTCAAACCGTTAAAATCTGTCAATAGACTCTGAGGAAACACACTGAGCTTTCTGAGGCCCGTCCATTGTGTGCCAGAAAACAGCGTTTCTGAATGTAAAGGAAACATAATGCTGCTGTCACCTTTTCTATGACATTAAAGTATTATTTTCCAGTTCACAGATTGAACTGGTTTGTTTGTTTCTTGTGTTTCCTCAGCGAGGCTTTGAACTCTAATAAAGCGCCTCTTTTTGATACTCAGCTCGAAACATTTAACCGAAAGTGAAACTTAAAATCTTTCGTGCGCATTAACATAATAAAGGCGCGCGCTCCTGTTTTCATTTAGTTTGAAATTAACCGACCGTCTTGTTGTTCAATTTTTCATACCGTGTTCTTCTCATTTCTTAACGCATTTTTTTTCTTTTTCCGGTTTCTGAGGCATAAACACAGAGCTTAGAACCGGCTGATTTTTCGGGCCAGTTTCTTATAAATAGCACCACAGTCATGGTCGACAGCAGACTGTAAGGCCAACAGGCAGGGGGGCATTGGCTCGTCTCATTTTGCTGTTCCAGAAACGCGCGTAATTACAACAACAATATGCGCGCGCGCACGCCACAGATTAATGTAGCCACAGTTATGAGAGTGCAAACATATCTGTTAGATCGCAGATGAGACTAAAAGTTGGAATAATTGTATTTAGGCGCAGGTATGATCACCCAAACTAAAAACTAGCCGCACATGAACGACGATGAATGACTGGTTTTAGGTTTCAGAGAGACGTGAGGGGTGCTTCCCAAAGTCTGAGCTGCACAGTCATGTTGGTCACCGCGATCGCTGCAGAAGAACTAAACTGCTGTGAAGCAAATAATTACACCGAGCTTGGAATCACCTGCCGGTGATACGGCTGTTTTTAGTTCTTCATAACCAGAATTTGAATTAATGTAACTTGCATTTGAAGTGTATCAGCTGAGGGGCACGGCCTGAGCTCACAAGCTTTTTATGTCAATTCATTTCTAGAGCAGTTCATGCGCACTCGCCGCATCTTCTTTAGCTTTTTTTTTCTTCTCTCAAACAGGACCGGGCAGCTGAACCTGCAGCAGAGCGAGCGCGATTTATTTTAACTTCACCTCAGGTGTCTGCAACCACAAAGTTCCCGATATACATGGGTTTTTTGTGTGTTGTTTTTGTTGTTTTTATACACCCGGGGCTTAGCCCTAAAGCAGGGGTGTCAAACCCAAATGCACAGGGGGCCAAAACTCAAGGCACACTTTAGGTCGCGGGCCAAACAAGATAAACATTTATTGAACACACTAAAACAATGTTTTTTAAACATAAATATGAATAAAAACAGACAGGAATATTATTCCAGAATAAATAAACTTAAAAAAAACTTTTAATATTTTGCTCTTCATAAAAATATATCCTGTCAAAATTATGCAAGTTAGAAATCTGAACATGCTGCCAAACACCCCAGAAAAAAATAAATGAAAACATACACAAGGTTGGAGCCGCATGTAGACGGAGCTGGGCATTGCTTCAGGAATGGAACTAATAAACTGTGCGGGCCATTCAGGGTTGTACTTTGCCTCGAGTTTACCACTACACTGCAGTTCCATCTGAATCTGCACAGGTGCAGTTTCCACGTAAATGGGTTGCGAAGCAGCTCGAAATTCTCTTTTTGTGCTTTAAAGTAGTGATGGGATTTCCAGCTCTTTTTAGAGATCCGGCTCTTTCGCCTCGACTCACTAAAAAGAACCGGCTCTTTCGGCTTCCAACCGGCTCTTCAGGTTGTTTTGTTGCTTTAATTAATTTATTATTAACAACAATATAAAATTATGCACAAAAGGAATCACTAATGTAAAAAAGAAGTTGTTTTATTTATATATGTTTATATATAAATATATGCGGTGGCCCCTAGAGACAAAACACGTACAAACTCCAAAACACATTTCTAGAGTTAACTGAACTTCCAAAACAGAGCAGATCACTTAAATTACACAATTGAAAGCATGTGTGTATTGTTTGTGTATTTATACACAAGGACTCATATATATTCAAATAATTAAAAACAAATGTTCATTTACCTGTTGCTACCACACACCAAATCCAGTCGTTGGTACTTGCTGGCTTGTGTAGCCACTAGGTAACAAAAGCTCAACACTGCGCCCAGCATCCTGGAGCACTTCTGTTGTGTTTTGTACGTGTTTTGAAGTTTTTACGTGTTTTGGAGTTTGTACGTGCTTTGTCTCTAGGGGCCACCGTAAATATACTTTTATTTATTCACTCCACATAAAATGTAATAAATAAATCATATAATACAAAAACCAACTAGTCACATTTCAACTTTTAACTATTTAAATTTTTAGCTTTTTCCTTTTAAACAAATTTAAAGTGAAACAACACAAAACACTGCAAACCACAACACAATTAAATATAAATTAAAATATGAAAACAAAAAGAAGATGCACATTCTCTGTCATATGGGCCTGCATGAATAAACTTTCTGAATTCTTTATCATCTGCAACTGAAAATAGTTGTGGATGATTACTATACCTTTCTAATGTGACGTTGTTGTCCCTGGCTCTCTTTCTCTCTCTCTCCCTCCTGCTCTGTTCCTGTGCTACTGCGAGTGTAACTACCGCCCCTCCCTCCTCATCCCAGAGCAAGCACAAGGCTTGCGTGCGGAGTGAAGCGGGAAAAAAGTGCGAGAGAAAGGGTGAGATAAAGAAAAAAACAAACACGGCTCGCCATAAGCAGCCGGCTTGCGTCGTTCACATCAAAGATCCGGCTCTAAGAGCCATTTCGTTTGCAACTGACACATCACTACTTCAAAGTCCCCAAAGCGCCGCAAACTCAGTGCGCAGTGCGCTCAGTTTATCAGCAAAGTCCGCTGACTTGGTTCAACATTAATCGGCAACAGGGAAAGTGAGGCAGGTTGCACTGGTGCATTTGTGACAGCTTCACTTGAAATGCCTTCACCGCATCATACATGCCATATGTATGCCGTCATTCACTTCCTACATCGTTCCCTCGCTCACCTGGAGACCGCTGGAAGCACTGTGAGAATCATGTTCTTTGATTTCTCCAGTGCCTTCAACACTATTCTTCCCTCGGTTCTAAAGGACAAGCTGGTGAACTCTGGAGTGGACCATCACCTCACTACCTGGATTTTGGAATACCTCACCGACCGACCACAGTATGTGAGGACTCAGGGCTGTGTGTCGGACAGGGTCGTCTGCAGTACGGGGGCCCCACAGGGAACGGTTCTGGCTCCGTTCCTCTTCACCATCTACACTGCAGACTTCTCCCACAATTCCACCCAGTGCTTCCTGCAGAAGTTCTCTGATGACTCTGCAATAGTCGGCCTCATCACTGATGGGGACGACAAGGAGTACAGAGGACTGACCCAAGACTTTGTGGACTGGTGCCAGCTGAACTACCTCCAGATCAACACTAGTAAAACCAAGGAGCTGGTGGTAGACTTCTGCAGGCACAAGCATCCTCCACTGCAACCACTGAACATCCAAGGTATGGACATTGAGACTGTGGACAGCTACAGGTACCTTGGTGTTCATCTGAACAACAGACTGGACTGGACTCATAACTCAGACGCCCTCTACAGGAAAGGGCAGAGCAGGCTGTACCTGCTGCAGAGACTCAGGTCGTTTGGAGTGGAGGGCCCACTCCTGAAGACCTTCTATGACTCTGTGGTGGCTTCTGCTATCTTTTATGGTGTGGTCTGCTGGGGCGGCAGCATCTCTGCCGGGGACAGGAAGAGACTGAACAGGCTGATCCGAAGGGCCAGCTCTGTTCTAGGATGCCCTCTGGACCCAGTGGAGGTGGTGAGTGACAGGAGAATGGTGGCTAAGCTGTCATCCCTGTTGGACAACATCTCCCACCCCATGCAGCAGACTGTGACAGCACTGAGCAGCTCCTTCAGTGGGAGACTGCGGCACCCACGGTGTGGGACGGAGAGATTTCGCAGGTCTTTCCTCCCCACTGCTGTCAGACTCCACAATAAAGACTTTAACTGATCAAACACACACATCCACACATGTGCAATAACACTAAGTGCAATAATCTTTTCTGTCATCGTTGTATTTTTACTCAGTTGTATATAGCATTTGTATTCTATTTTTATCTTATTGTATATTTATTTTATTTTATTCTACTGTATATAGTATTTTATTCTATTCTGTACAGTTGTGTACTGTATTTATTCTTATTGTATCCTAATTTTTGCCTCATAACTTTTGCACTGTCCACTTCCTGCTGTGACAAAACAAATTTCCCACGTGTGGGACTAATAAAGGTTATCTTATCTTATCTTATCTTATCCATGAACTGACAGGTTTCCTTGCTGAGCTCAAAAACTCGATTGAGAACTTTTATCCCAACTCAGCCAGCGGACCTCTGTATGATAAGGAATGTCGGCAAACTCTGAATCTATTTCCCACATAAAAGACTGAAACTGACGGTGATTTAAACCTTTAGCTCAGATAAAATTTGCGGTTTGCTACGGTGATAATTACATGCTCCTAACCCCTGATTTGTCTATCTCCTCTGCTACCAACGCAATTAAACTTGCTTTCACAACAGCTTCACTTTGTGATTTTGCTCTGGTGACAAACGTCTGCTGAAATGTCAGATTCTTCTTTAGTTCTTCTACTTTCTGTTGCTTCTGCTCTGCATTTAGGTTTTTCAGCTTATCCTGATGTTTTGTGTCGTAGTGCCGTCTTAAATTCCTTAATTACAGCCACATTAGCTCCACTAATAAGACACATGGGTTTACCAGCATGTCTGTAAACATATATTCAGTCTCCCACTGGCGCTGAAAGGCTCTGCTTTCAGAATCAACTTTTCTCTCCACCATTGTGAGTGGCTAGCTTCGCAATAACAGAAGTTTGACTTGATTGAGCGGGAATGTTCCCAGTTAGCCTAGCGTTCAGCAGGGAGGCTGCAGCGCTGCATTATGGGATCTGTAGTTTGTGTGTTATTAGCACCTGGCCATCACTGGGCCATGCATAACAATAATACGTTTGACACATGTGCCCACATGTTGAAGATTTATTAGGCTGTGTTTTGAGTTTTGTTCGAAAAAGAATAATATATATATATCACATATGCAGGACACCGTAAACTAGTTTTTTAATTAAGGAGCAAGGCAGAACAAAATCAGGGCTGTATCAAGACACGAGGACTAAACCCCAATTCAACCAGACCCAGAACTGATCTGGAATTAAAACAGGACTACAACAGTTCAAAATCAGGACTATTTAGGACTTAATCAAGACAGAACCAGAAAACTAGATGATAGTAGCACTGAAAATCATCATAGACCTGCACGACACTGACAACACCTCTTTATTGTGGTAACGTGAGACTCTATCTTCAAGGCTTGAGTTTTGCTTTTTCTTTTGCTTCGGGACAAACAGAGGTTTCAATGTCAGTTAAAATTTATCCCAGGGTTAAAATCAAATTTGCGCTGATGCCTCGTGGAGCTGACGACACAGTGAAAATGTTTAACTTTTATAGACTGTAAAACACATTGTAGTTCCACTTATTTTATAATTTTGTCAGGTCTAATTTTAGTTAGTATGCATGAATGCAGAGGTTAAATATGTGACATGAACTTTCACATTTTTCTCCCACAGGTAAGAGGAAAGATGCGATTAAGAGAGCCTGGAATCTGTTTGGAAAGCAACTTCTTCTTCTGATCTTTTGTTTCCCGGACTTTTTTCCCGGACATTGAACACGTCTATACGTTAAAAAAATAAAAAAATTAGCGCTACAAAAACTTGAGAACAAAAATCTGGGATTTATATTCACAGTCTGGTGGAAAGAATACTTAGCAACACTTGCTTACTAAATGAGAGAATGTGACTCTTTCATATGGTTATTGAAAAACTGTGAAACTGAGTGCATAAAAGAGTTTTTCATTGTTATCTTTATGCATTTACCAAACTAATACCTTACATACTGTGAAACATTGCTTTCACATTCACCATTAGGTGCATCTACACACTTCCAACACAATCACATAAACATTAACTTCTTTTTGATGCTGCATTTTGTTTGGTGGTGTTATGTTCTGGTCATCAATGAAAGCTCTCAGAAAACGCCTGGCACCTTTGTGTCTGGGCTAACATTTATCTAAAGCTTCAAAGTTAGTACAAAGTTATGTTGTACCAAACAGCAAGCATCAAAGTGTATCATCTCATTGTAACCTAAGAACGGTCTTCTGTTTTTTGTGCACGCAAATAAATCACACGTGAAATTTTCTTCTTCTGTATTGTCTGTTTTATTATTTCCCTTTAGCACATCACAGTCATATTTATGCTTATCAACAAGAAAAGGTTTTGCAAATAACCATTAAAACCTTACTTACCTTACTCTTTAAATCTTTAGTAGGTTTTTTAAAAATCCAAAGAATTCACCTAAAATTCCTGTGAGTTTGGTTATCTTAATTAGAAGCCCTCACTCTGGGTTGTGACTAAGCAAAACTTTGTGCAGCTTTGTGCTGAGCAGACATGATTCACTTTCCAGCGTCGGGTGTGGGTGTGTTCGGGGATTTCAACTCATCCCTTCATAACTGAAAAGCTGAAGCAACACTCACAGATGTACACATACAGTGTGGTAAATTTGTTATTTTTTGCATATTTGTCGCAGTAAAAAAGTTTCAGATGAAAAACATTTTATGTTAGAACACCCAATGAATCCAAGGTCCACAACTGATGATGCGTCTTAAAAAATATTTAATACTTTAAATTAGAGATGGCACGATACCACTTTTTTATGTCCGATACCGATATCATAAATTTGGATATCTGCCGATACCGATATGAATCCGATATAGTGTGTTTTAATCAATAAAACTGTTTTTTTAATATCTTGCTGCTTTTTGTATAAGTTCATACTCAAGTTTAAATAAACAGCAACTCTAAAGCTATTCTGTTATACCTGTATGTAAAAAATACACTGCACCCAAAATATTTCATAGTTCAGCAAAACTGATCAATCTAATAAAGTTAAACCTGCACCATCCTCCCTATTCTGGTATTTTAAAGAGTAAGCAACCTAACCAAGGGTTCTAAAACTCCCAGCAAAAAAAAAAAATAGGGAACCACCCCCCACCTCATGATGCTTAATCGACGTAATAAACTTTAATTTGATGCAGTGTGAAAACAATTCACAGAAATCAATTATTTTTCAAGAATAATTAAACAGATTCAACATCTTTCTTCAACAGAACTGCAGACTGCACAGATGGTGCCTTCCCAAAGGAAAGAGTACTATAGCTTACTAGGGTATATTAGACTTAACAGTTACTATATACAGTAATGGACTTCTGTACATTTTACATCAGATTAAAACTTTGGGTGTAAGATTCAGATAATTAATTATTAAAAGCTACACATTTTAAACGAGAATAAGAAAGAAAAGTATGTCTTTGTGCCCCCTTTTCCCTGTTCATGCCCTATCGGCCCCCCTGGCTAAACTTTGCTAGATCCGCCCCTGCACAGTTACCAGCCGTCAGCTACGTAGAAAAAGATCCTGGTGTAGAAAGTAATATTAAATAAGTATTAAGTAATATTAAACAGCTTATCAAGCTTAAACGTGCTGCTGTTGTTCAGCCGCTGGTTTCCTCTTTCTGGCGCGAAGTGGGCCAAAAACAAACAAGAGAGACGGACTCGCGACAGAAAAGCTGATCAGTGATCAGTTTCATGATTGAAGTAGCAGCAGGAGAGAGAGAGAGAGAGGCAGTCGCTCCATATATTGGTTGTTAAGCTTAACGCGGGAATGCTTTACAAACATTCAGAGATTCAATTCAATTCAATTCAATTCAATTTTATTTATATAGCGCCAAATCACAACAAAAGTCGCCTCAAGGCGCTTCATAGATACAGAGAAAAACCCAACAATCATATGACCCCCTATGAGCAAGCACTTTGGCGACAGTGGGAAGGAAAAACTCCCTTTTAACAGGAAGAAACCTCCGGCAGAACCAGGCTCAGGGAGGGGCGGCCATCTGCTGCGACCGGTTGGGTCGCAGCAGATGTAAGAGATGAACTTACACACTTGCTTTACTTCTCTCTGGGATCACTTCCTCGGAGATGAAATGGCGGTTTGGTAGCGAGGCTACAAATACACACAGCTGCTCTATCACGTGACCACACTGCTCCGACGTGCTACGGTTATGAGCCGAGTTACGCTGTGTTGTAAGTTTTGTGAGGTGCTTTTTTGATATTTAATGGATCGGATTACATTTTTTATTTCTCTCCGATATCGATCCAGTAATTTACGTCAGTATCCATCTCTACTTTAAATATTATACTCTAGGTCAGATTTCTAATCCCTAAACCTAACCATGGAAATAAAAAGAAACTGGAAAATGAAATAGAAACTGGTAGAAAAATTTGTGATAAAAGGCCAAAACACCCTGTGGCATTCGGTCACAAAACTGATGATGTGTCCCGCTGTAAAGTTTCCAGACTGCTTTTTCTCATAGTCAGTAGCGGTTTTAGATACGGGCGACACGGGCGGTTGCCCGGGGCGGCATTGTGGTGGGAGGCGGCATCACGGGCATCGGCAAAAAAAAAAAAAAAATGCTCGTACTCATGCTGCACGTCAGTCAGCGTATATTGGGAATGGTGCAGAAACCGGTCGGTTTTCTATCGCCCATTTGCTGGGAGCAAGGGCGCCCTTCGTTTGCGAGGTGCGCCTGCTGCTTGCGGCGCAGAGAGGAGAGGGCGGGGCGGCGGGGGATTTTCTGACCGGCTGGAGCAGCATCTAATAACCAACTCGCAAAGTAAAACAAAATAAAATGAAACCAACAAACACGAAAAGACCAGACATTATAATACAGACTTGTAATTTGCACCGATGTTTTTTCGAAATTCTATACACGAAAAGTGAGCGCGAGAGCCCTCGGTGCGCATGCTCGCTGCTGAAGTCAAAGTAAACTTTATTGTCATCTCCGCTACATACAGTCCAGTATATAGAGACACGAGACGACGAGGCTCCAGTTACAGCAGTGCAAGTAAACAAAAAATATATATAAGAAGAGTAAGAAAATAAATATACACTTTAGGACTCGGGGTAAAGGGATCAATAACAATTTAAAATTAAAGTTTGATGATTTAAAGTCTCACACACAACCCGTCGAAAGGGGAGGGGGGCGGCTGCTTCCAAATAGAGCACATTTCATTTATAATGTTGTAAATCAAAGCCCATTATGTATTCATGATTTGAATCCTGGGTTGTGTGAAATCTCAGAAATGCACCCTAGACAAAGTGAATCTGTGAACTAAGGTGTAGGTCTATTAGGTTATGTTGTGGTGATCCTCGAGTTGGGGGATGGGTGTTCATACTGTGCAAAATTAAAACCAGTGGAAGATGGACAAGAAAAGTTGAAAGTCATCAGGTCCTCAGTTTAGAAAAAAGAGAAAAGAAAAGGACGAGAAATGAGCAAAAGATACAGGTAAGCAGATGTGTGATTGGATAATGGCAGGTCATCCTGAAACAATCATAATCAGAATACTTTATTAATCCCTAAGGAAGTTATGTGTGTTACAGTTGCTCCAAGAAGAAATGGTAAAAATAGCAACAGTAACAGACTAAACTCCAAACAATACATTAGGTTACAGATTTTAATATTAATGAGTCATTGTCAATTGTTCGCCTGAACAATTGACAATTCGCCTGGGAGTGTTCGCCCAGGGTGCCAAACTGGCTAGGACCGCCACTGCTCATAGTAGTCATCCCTCAAGACTTTCCATTTGAAGCAACGCATTATCAGGGATTGTAAGATCCAGTCCTTTTTATCGGATTTATTAGGGAAAAAAGGCTTCCCAAACCTACATGGCCCTGTGTGGAAAGTACTTCCCCACCAAGAACTTTCACATCACTGTGGAGGAATTTTGGTTCACTATTTTTTGCAGAATCGCTTTTTAGCAGTAATGACCTGTTTAAGCGGCACCAGACCTTCACACTACCACCACCATGTTTGACTGCTGGCATGGTGTTCTTTTTACGAAAGGCTGTTAGTTTTACGCCAGGTCTAATGGGACAAAAACATCCAAAAAGTTCAACTTTTATCTCCTTAGTCAATAGAATATTTTCCTGAAGGTCTCGGGAATCATCATGGCGGCTTTTGGCAAATGTTAGGTGAGCCTTTTTGTTCTTTTTTTCCTTCGAGTTCGGCCATGGATGCCATTTTTGCCCAGCCCATTTCCTATTATTAAATCATAACCTTTAACTGAAGGAAGTGAGACCCACAGTTCTATGTTGTGCTGGGGTGTTTTGTGGCCTGTCATTGCATTCTTGGCTCATGTTTGTTACGCCACTCCTGGGAATGTTCGTCACCATTCTAGGTTTTACCCATTTGTGGATAATGTACTGTGTGTGGCTAGTGAAATTGAACTCAGCTTCCAAAAACAAATGCAGTTAATTACAGTTAATACATCATTAAACAAAATGGTGCAATTGCTTTTTTGGATAAGGCTCAGGAGAGTTGGATAGCTTTTTTTGCCCTAATAAATGCATTTTGTAATCTACTCTGAAGAATTTATGTTTGACACGTGCAAAAAAAAAAAAAAAAAAAAAAAAAAAAAAAAAAAACTGTGACCAAGGAGGCAGCAAATACTTTTTCATGGCACTGGAGCTGCTGCCAGTGTTGAATCAGGAAACATGAACTATGGTTCCAGACCAGACTAGTGTTGGTGGAAAACGGAAGCTGAATGAGTTACGATGGCACATTTATAACCACAGTTATTGGTCAGCTGCACTTGGGTGTGATCAAGTTCATACTGAAACCAGAGGATATGTGTCATCTGCTTTTCCACTGCAAGGAGCCGCAGATCGAAACGTGCTTAAGAGCCAGGAGGAAACCAAAGAACCACGATACACACACAGTTCATTTATTAGTTTGTGACAATGTACTGGGACATTTTCTGATACACCTCCTGTAGTCTTCATTACATGACATGTACAATGTCTGACAGCTCAGCAGCAGCATTTGCAGTCTGCCTATTACCGCCTGTGCTCACATTTTAGCAACAGATATCAACCCTTCACTTATGTGTAACCTAAGGCCATGGAGCTCCACCTTAATGATGGACAATTTAGAACATAAAGAGTTACGTACATGACAGTACTGTGCAAAAACTAAGCCACCGACCTGCCCACCCACCAAATTTCGCAAAACACAAAGGTCCTTGAAAAGCATTCACAGATCACAGAGATCTGTATGCAAGGGGAGCTTAAAGATCAACCATTTTCTGCAGGATTTACATTTACAGACTCACTCACATGCTAACATTAGCTGGGGAAGGACACTGTCAAAGAAAATGTTGTACTTCTTTGTGCTTTTATTGTAAACCTGGTGACTTGGGCAATGGACATTTTATACTGCGGCAAAGAAATCCTGTACAGAGGACTCAACTCAATGCCAAGAAAATGAGAATACAAATGCACAGAAACCGAACATTTTTAAACTGAAACCAAACATAACTGCATACTCCATCATTATGACCACATCACTCTTTCACCGCCTGTTTTGGAGGACAGGAAGTTGATTTTCCAAGCACATTAAAAAAGCCCAACCTTGTCTACGTTTTAATTTTGTCTTCAGCACAAAGAACAGGGACACAATCCTTGGAATTAATTCAGTAGTTTGGTTAATTTCTATAATAAATTAAGTACTCTGCTCCCGCTCCACAGAGACAGTGGCTTTCATTACAAATAACTGCAGTGGTAAAGAGGATGCACATAAAGCAAATCAGATACTTTACATTCACATAATTACAACTGCATGTGGTCCTCTTGTCTCTGGTCTGATTAGGAAGTGCAAATGTCTCGTGTGTATTTATGGTTTGTTAACTGGTCTACTTGTGCTTTGGCCAATAATGTGACATCTCACTGAATAAGAAGTCAAGACCTTAACAGCAAAACTCTACCACAGCCCATTACATCAGCACACACTGCACTTCCTTTAGTCATGTCTGTGTTGGTGGTAAACACTGGTTAACAGAGCCCTTATGCTGCCTGACAAAACAGATTTCACAAAGTCACCGGACAGTGAAGCCACCGAGCTACTGATCTCATTTTTCTCAGGAAACGTCTGTACAGAGACGACTCAAGGCCCGTCTGAGAACAGGCCTCGGGTACGAGTGCAGAATAAATCGTAAGTTAGCAGTCTAAAGTCTGATGTCCATCTCTGGCAGTCTTAAAATCACATATCTGTTTCTGCAACAGTTCTTCTGCAGCAGTTTTGACAGAGAGGCATATGGCAGCATTTCTGAAGGATTCGGAAGTCCTGTCTCCTCCGTCCTGCAGCGTGGCGTTACAGTAATCAGGTGTGAGCAGTCCTGCAGTCTCTCTCAGGCTCATTCCAATCACCGCGCCCAAAGTTAAGGAAGAAGGTGCGTGTATCGCAAATTTAAAACCAGACCTTGATAAAGTTTCTGAACCGTAACGATGAATCCACCATCCATTGCCTTCGATGCCCCGTTACAACGCCCCTGTGCATTCCACCACCCTCTGTCGTCTTTCCTCAGTCCTGCTTGTCCATACCACAAAAAACCCTTCATTCTTCCAGTCCTTTCCCAGATGTAATCCTGTCCAGCAGGCCAACTGAGGAAATTGTGCACACACAAACAGACAAACACTTACGTACACCCACACAGAATTCATTGTACATCTTTAACATAATCACTGCTTTTATAATCGCCATCTTACTAATCCAGGATACAGCAAAGATGGAAGTGTTGTGTGTATTTTCATTTTTATGCATAATTCATGTCCGTGTTTGTGTGAGCGTATACATGTGTTTGTGCGTGTCCGGTTTAGTCCAAAGGGGTTTTGTGTCAGTTGGTCTCGTAGGAGGAAAGCAGTGCAGCATCCACAGGCTCCATGCACGAGGGGCAGGTGAAGGATCTCATCAGCCAGTCATCGATACAGTCCATGTGGTAGATGTGCATGCAGGGCAGGAACCGGATCGGGTCTCCATAGACAAAGTCCATCATACAGATGACACACCTGCAATGGTGAACAACATTTGTCTTATTAAAAACACACTAGTCATTGGTTGAACAGCACAACTACACAGGAAACAACAAAACAAGTAAAAAATACACAGACAGACCTTCAACTATGATAAAGGATTACTTCTCAATTTAAAGGCACATCCCTGGAATTTGGAATAAAATAAAATGCAGAATAAATAATATGACATTTTTGAGATAAAAAAAAAAAATTATTTAATTCAAAACATTTGATCTAAAAGATTAATCTCTCAGTCAGAACATGCTATATCAGGTGGAAGCTAGCGAGCTAGCTAGCTAGCTAACTTCCTGCTAACTTCTAACTCAGTTAAATGTAATAAATCCTGTTTTCATGGATGCCTGGATGTTAAACTTCATTGTTACACGTGGTAAAGCAGCAACGCTGATCATTTTATTAAAGATGAAAGAATTTACTCAGTTTAAACTCTCAGTGTTCGTTTGACTTTGGGACCTGGAGTTGAGCTCCAGATCCAGGTGACCGCAAGTCAAAATGTCAACCTGTCTATGTCCCGCAGCAGCCTGGATTCAGTTTGAATATTGCTATGAACTGATAATGATCAGTTTATGTCTTTTATTCACTGTAACATTTAACTTTTGGGTGACGGCACAAAGACAGAGGAGGACAGAGAGGAAGAGAGCAAAAAGAAACAGGTAAGAGTGGACATGTGATCAAATTCACCAAAAATGATAAAGCTGCAGCTTCTGTTTCACCCACATTCACTGATTCATTCATTCATTTGAGATAACTAAGCAGTGTGCTGTACTGTTATCGATGCTCTTATAATAATTATTATAAGATTATATCTTTGTCATTTTCTAGTTTCTAGTCAAGTGAGGAGGATGGCGAGAGAGGATCTACTGCAGTGTCTGTTCTTAGACACTACAGTAGGTCATCCAACTAGCGTATTTTTCAGACTAAGGCACACTTAAAATCCTTTAATTTCCTCAAAAATTGACAGTGCGCCTTATGGTCCGAAAAATACGGTAATTATGTTGCTTTTGAAGGTAAAACTATAATGTTTATCCAACTGAATTGAGGTTTGCAAATGTCAAAAGGACTGATTACAGTTGCAAACAGCACATTGCATTAATATTAATTACAAGGCACTGCTGAGATTATGATTGGCAGCTGAGCCCCCCTAAAAGTTTGAAACTAGAACTGCCCCTGATAATAATTACAGGACAGTCTGGGCAATGAGAGCGCGTTCTGTCATTTTACACATGTATTCTTACAATTTAAGCCCAAATGCTCATGCTGACAGACTTATTTAGTTTACTATAGCAGCATTTCTTTATCATGTAGAAAAACTGAGACATACTGTTGAAATTGCAGTTATCATATTCAGATATCTAAATGTGTAGTAAAACTTCTTTACACTGGGTGCCACTTTAACTAAGGCGACCACATGCCACACAGCTGGAGTGCAGCGGCCAGATTTGAGTCCAACCCACAACCACTCGCTGCATGACTTCCCCTCGCTCTCTCAGCGTTGCTGTAATTTGACTGCTGCACTAACCAAGGACAGAAAAAACTCCTTTGCACAGACAGAAAGGAGAGTTTTACTTATCCAACCCACCGAAAATCAAAGTGGGCGGCTCCCCCCAAAAAATATCAAGGTTTGTGCTGTACTGTAACTACACATCTCTGTATCAAAGCAATGTTTTCATGCTAATAACAAGAATTTATTATATTCTGAATTTTAGTGGAATGTGCCAACATGAAGCTGTGTGGAAAACCAAGCAGTAACTCAGTGAATAAACTCCTGTTTGAAACGTATGTAACTCTTGAATTCTGCAGTGAAGCAGTATTTGTGTTTGCCCACTCAGAGCTTCTACTCACTCTCTGATCTTCTTCTCGGATCCATCCCTTCCCGGGTCATACACGCCCTTTGGGAGGTGCTGGATAAGCCCGATGCGTTGAGCGATTCGGATCTGCTCCTCTTCGGTCAGCTGAGTGACCAGTCGGGTTTGGCTGGGCGTCGGATGGTAGACAGGCACATGGATTTGCTCCTGCAGAAAGAAAAGAGACAACATAAAGAGGCTTAACACTGTTGAGTAAGTCTACTTTACAAAATCTGTAACATGAAAGCTGTGGCAGGGGAAGAATTGATGAGAAGTGCAAATGTCTGAAAAATACACCTCAAAGTTGGCCTTTAAAAAAAAAAAAAAAAGTATTGTTTGAGAGGATATCGTCACCGAATCTCTCAGCAGGCTATATCTGTGCTGGATTTACTTTAACAAAGGAAGATTTGGGTCTTCTCACTTTCAAAAAGGAAAGAAGAAAAACTCCTGATTATGGCACAAACTTATTATGTGAGCCGGGACATAAAAAATAAACTCTGCCAGTACAACACTGATGAGGCTTATCACATAAAATCCCTCAGCTTAACAAGCAGACGGGTTCATTCACTTTAGTCCTCTACAAAATCAAAGTACTCGAGTGCAACAATCTCACAATCCAACAAAGTCTCCTAATATATAACTGTCAGTGTCGAGAAGCCGGCCCAAAATAAGACTCACATCCTCACAATATCCATCGTCAGTATCTAAAGCAGTCTATTAGGCCTGGATGTCTAGACATGCTGTAAGCTAATGATTTCAGGCAGTAGATGGTAGTGTTTCCTCACACCCATAAGCCACTGCAGCCGATACCAACATGCGATGGGAAATCTTACTGTTCTAGTTTACGTCATTAAAAGTAACTTTATTTATTTAACAGTATTTCTAACTGATGCACATTTGCCTAACAAATAAGGATCCCAGCAGGAAACAAATCCATGTGGGTTTTGAGCATTAACAGTTTTTTTAATACCAATTTAAAGCAGCTCATATTTCTAGCTCAATAATTTTCTGACTCAAACATCAAAGCAGCCTCAGTCGAGAGAAGTGTGAAATGAAAAGTCTGTCATTATGTCTGGGATGGGTTTCTTTTCTTGTCTTTGGTTTTTTTTTTTTTTTTTAAACACTGGCCTGGAAAACCACATAAGTGAAAGATTAATGTGTCATCAAAGTAACAGCAAGTCAAAGTGAACGGGTTTCAGTATTAAAGAGTCAAAGCAAACATGAGAGGCACAATATCGTCACACCAAAGCATGCACTGTATTCTGACTATCCTTACAGTGTAATATAATGTTATTTTCTGACAGTGATGTTACTTCATTTCCTGTTCCAGCGTCAGTCACATCAAACTACGTGCTGCACACAATCACGTTTGTGTAGATTGAGAAACCCTCAGCATACCTGAATACCTCCACAAACAGACACAACCACAGTACCATAAGTTCACCATTAGAAGCTCGGAGCAGACCAACATACCCCGAGTTAGCTATCTGAACGTGCCAGGTTCAGAGTGACAACACTCCTGAACTCTGAGGTATCTGAAACGCAGCATAACCGTGCAGCCTTCTTACTCAGCTCTGAGTTTATCCTGACAACACAATATTTCAGAAAATATTTATATGAAGACTTTCAAGCTTTAAACCAAACCAACCAGCCACAAAGCAAATCACGGCCATAACAAAATGTGTTCAGGATCAAAAACTAAAACAAAACAAAAAACCTTTGAAAATCCTTTATTGCTGCAGTGTTGTTAAAAACTGAACAGAAAGAGATTTGGTAGTTCATGTTGTGTGTGTATGTAAATGATAGCTTAGTTATCAGTACTGTACAGTTGTTCCTGACCTCAATCACCGCTCTACCAGTTTCTGACATTTGCATGGTAACAGCGATCTCCACCAATCAGGAATATCACTATTTAAATTCAGGATTGTGGGTAGTGTAGTGTCTTTCTGTCACAATGTGAATTAAACAAACCACGATTGGTATCATACAAAGCTGTGGTTTCTACAGGTATCACAGTGTTGTCGTTCATGCTAATCCTTTCTTTAGTGCAAGACACTGACTTTCTTAATGACATTGCCCACTGTGCTGTCTATTTCTTTTCATATGTAGTCCACCCAATTAAAATCACAGCTGGAAAGTGGACGACAACATATTCGATTAAACAGATGATGCCTGGAAAAGGCCTCTGTAAGAAGTCAAAGAAGTGTCAAAGGTATTGTGAATGTACCTTCAGGGGCAAGATTGCTTTTTTGTTTTGTTTTTAAGCATGAGAGGTAACACACAGACACACACAAGCAGTCTACTTTTTAATTTGTTTGAAATGCTATCTTTTAAAGCTAAAGAGTTTTAACGGGACAAATGGAGATGCTAGCTAGCCTCTCAGCCTCTCAGCAACATTTAACCCATGAGTCAGCATAATTTTAGTAGTCGAGGCTGTCTGTTCCTCCTCTGACAGCCATTTTTTTTTAGCCAACTCTAAAAGCCAGGCAGCGATAATAAAAGCTGCAGACGGGGCCTCTTGGGGAGGGGTGTGTGTGTGTGTGTGTGTGGGGGGGGGGGGGGGGGGGGGGGGGGGGGTAGCAGCAGCTGCACTGTGTGTGTTTAGGGTCTTCAACTGTGCAATGGTCAGCAGTGTAATTGTTGTCATATGTCAGCTGGGCTGACAACTGTTTATTAAGTGACCTCAGTGGTACCAAAAGGGTGAAAGGGGAACTAATGAGGGGGGGTGGACCTTGGTTCTCTCTGCCAAGCACGCTGTAGGTTGCTGAGCCAAGCACACAGCAGCTACAGCAGCGACTGTCAGCCTGCCAGGCTCAGGCTGCTAATGGTGAGCGGGAATCAAGGTGATGGTAGCAAGTAGGGGAAGCAGATGCACACAATAAGTGGAAGGTTTCCAAAAGAAATCAGCTGGGGGGGGGACTATCTGCATCCTGCATCAAGCTGTAAGGGAAGCAACACCTGAAACATGAAGCGTTCGCAGTCTCTGAAATCTTAGCTCTTCTTCTGTGCCCTGCAAAGTAACAAAATCTCTGAACGAGACCTGCAGACACTTGCACACAACGCAGGGCAGCATGCACACCGGCAGCAAGAACAATAACGGGGGCCGAATGATGCGCTTTAGCATCACAGGATGCGTTTTGTGGTGCGATAACAGGACAAGACTCAAAGTGTGCCGACACCGGTAAATGACCTCATCAATCAAGTTGATCCACCGATGCTGGCCAATGATATTATAACTAATATTAAACACATCCCCAAAAAAGAAAAACCCAAACATATGAGAAAAAAAATGCCAATATGAAGGGAGAAAAACTAAGTAAACTAAAACAAACACCCTTCATTACCATTTTAACTAGCAGCTATACACTTGCAGACCTAGAGCAGCATTAGCCAATTAAAAAAAAAAAGCAGAAGTGCCTTAAATCTTTCTAATGGCTAACTGGGGTAATGACCCTGGCTGAATACACGTATCAAAAATTAGTTTCAGGTCTTAATGAATACAACTGGATGTTAATTCTTATAAATGATGTCCCCATTAGTGTAAAAAAGGGACGAAAAAGCAGTTTCTCGGCAAAAACTGCCCCAGTCAGCTTGACACGTCTGGTTTCTAAAGACAAGCACGTTCAAGGCAAAAACACTCAGCTTGAGGCTTTAATAGGTGATGTCATGTTGGCGACACCCATCTTTAAACACATAGTTTGTACCACAATTTAAAGTCCTGCATGAACATTAGTTATGCCTCTGTAATATACTAATCAAACCCCCCCGAGCCATCTGATCATCATTACTTGTAGCTCGGCTCTCACTTTTCAGTCCGAGGAAAATGAGAACTAAACTTTTGGATGAAGTTGTGAAGAGAACAAAAGAATTTACTTGTAGCTGAGTCAGGGCTCTGTGATAAGCTCTGTGTTGGAGGCAAAGCCCACGTCTATGTCACTGACCTGCAGTACAATAACACGCTTGTCAGCGCGGTTTTCTCCACGCCCCCAATGTTTCTGTAACCATATTAGGACAAAATGTAGGTAATCAGAGGCTCCTCCAGTGGGGTTTATTGCCGCCTTCCTTACAAGGCTAAAGATCAACATCATGTAAGAATGAAGTAATGTAACCCTTACCTTTGATTAAGGCCGAGGACCTAAAGTTTAGCTCATTACCATTATCTGGACACAATGAAGAAGTTTGGACACAATTTTTCCCGTTTTCCTCGACTGCGACACATGCACACTTTTCTTAGCATGTTTGTGAATGTAGTCTGGGACATTACAATATACTTTCAAAAATAAATAAATAAATATACAATATTCTATTACATGCACCGAAATCATTCAGAAAAATACTTTTCAGTTTTCATTTCTTATTTTTTCTCGGCTCCATCACATTTGAAGGCCAATTAGAAACTGCCACCAAAGCAATCTGGCTGAGCACACTGTGTTTAAAGCAAACTGCTGGCGAGCCCTCTCATCCCAACAGTAATGCAGCTGGTTGATAGACTGTGCTCCTCTTGTGTATCTACTACAGTGAGAGAGCATATTAAAACCTCATCAGGAGAAACTTTATGACTGGTTCTTATTTGACATGTTTCCGATCCTCTTTGACCCTCCTGTGCTGACAGACTGAAGACAGAAATATATCACCTGTATTAGATTTGCAGACAGATGGGTGACAAATTAAAACCTGAGATCGTTGACATCATTTTATACAAAAAACACTAAAATTGATCATAACTCCAACAACAAAGAGTGAAAATTTCAAAGTCTGCAAAGTGTCTCAGCCAATAAGATTTAGCTATGAAACAAGCTGAAAGTAGGATATAGGCCAGACTACATGTGATCAATAAAAACACTTGTCACTGCTTCTATCAGGACACTCTGGTGTTACAGCAATATCAGGGAGCAGAGAGTGCACACACATATGCACAACCCCCCCCTCTAAAACACACAGGGGTGCCTTATCTCCTGTGGTCCAGACCGAGATGAGTCAGCTCCTGTCTCGCCAGCTGCTGTCCAAATCACCACAGTCGACACACACACAGTCTGCAATACACCCGTCTGCACACAAATACGCAGGCATAAGCTCACAGCTACAGCCCAATACTAAAATACTAAGAACACACACTGAACTGCACCTCCCTCTCCTTTGTTTCAGTTTATAAAAACAACTGACGCAAACACACAATGACTCGTTTTGTTTTGACAAGAATTTTAACGGTATGCTAGGCTAAGTGGCCGGCTCACAGGACTCATGTCACCTGCTTAGCTTTCTAAATCCATCCATCGCCCATCTATAGCCAGTGACAGCACAGACTGCAAATTCTTACATTTGGCCTTTAAAATAACATTATACTAGGAGTATTTCCTTATCTTAAACAATCTGAAATGAGGCAAATATAAGGAAATTTAATAGGTGTGGGACAATTTATACTTTAATGTATCCTTTTCCAATACTGCTCCAAACAATTTGACTCAGTAGCGTCACTACTTCATAACTATTTCTGGTGGCATTTGAAAGAATGAGGGAAGTATACAGGAGTTACAGAGATGAAGAAACTCACAGCGGAAGGAGGAGGGCAAGCAAATGCATCCATCCATTTTCTGCTACTCATCCAGAGTCAGGTCACAGGGGCAGCAGCCTAGACAAAGAAACCCAGACCTCCCTCTCTCCAACCAGCTCCTACAGCTCATCCAGGGGAGCACAGGGACGTTCTTAAGACACCCAAGAGACACAATTTCTGTAGCATGTCCTGGGTTCAACCTGGGGCCTCCTCCCAAAAGGAAATGCCTGGAACACCTCACCCAGGAGGCATCCTAGCCAGATGCCAGAAAGACCTCAACTGGCTCTACTCCAAGCGCTTCACAAATGACTGAACTCTTCACCTTAATTCTAAGGAAGAGGGCAGGCTCTTCCTAGAAAGCTCATTTTCACCGTTTGTATCCTCAAACTCGTTCTTCCGATCACTACCTTGCTTGTGACCATAGGTGAGGATATGGATGTAGCTCAACTGCTTTGCTTTTATGTACAGCTCTCTTCATCACAATGGACTGATACCACATCGCTGCATATGCAACCCCAATCCGTCAATCCTCCATTCCAGTCACTCGAGAACAAGACCCGAAAATACTTAAACTCCTCCACTTAGGGGACTGACTTGTCCCTGACCCAAAGTGGAGACTCCAGTCTTTTCTATCTGAGAACCATGGACTTGGAGGTGTTAACTCTCATTCCAGCCACACTCTGCAGTGAACCAGCTCCCCTGCTAGCTGGAGGCAACCACCTGATCAAGACAACAAAACCACATCGCCTACGAAAAGCAGAGGCGAGATCCTGATACACCAAAGTGTAAGCCTTCCATCACTTAGTGCTGTTCATAAATATTTTCAGTTGGATGTAATGCAGGATAAAAGTTTTTTATTTTTCACCTGTGGCCTGAGTGTCTGTGGAGAAGCAGGGACTGGTGAGATTTGGCCTGTATGTCGTATTCTACACCCTTCTTGCAGCTGTAAACAAACGCTGATTAGTGCATCCAATAGCACTCTTCCTCTCACCTCCCAATCATGGCCCATGTCTGCCCCTCCATGAGCCTGGCTCATCCATCAGCCTCTTCATGTTAAATTGAAATTCTTCCTCCCCGCTATTGCCAAATGTGTGCTAACAAGGATCACCGGATCCCTGGATTTCTAACTATAATTTTATACACAAACACTAAATGACTGAGCATGTTTTGGATCAAAACTTACAAACAAAATCTAACTGAGTCACCTGACAAAGGTCAAGTACAATCTGTATGTGTAATGTAACAATTATAAAAATGAATCCCCCATTCCTCTTTACAAGGATTTTGCAAAAAATTAGCCACAACATTTTACCCCAGAGGTAACTTGAGAGAGAGGAGTCGGAATAAAAACTAACAAAAAAAACAAAATTCCCTGAAAAAGGATTATAATAGTATCTTAACCATTTCATGGTTCTCTATAGCATCTATGTGAAGTGTCCACATATGGAGTTGTGAATGTCAGATCTGTGCACTGTCTTCATAAGCCATGAAGTTATTCAACAGCCCCAAATGCAGGCTACTACCATACAGTCGACAGAGCCAGTTCTTTGGAAATCACTGCTGTCTGTGGATACAGAGCATTCATGATCCAATCAGTTTAACATGCAGACAACCTCACGAGGTTGTTTAGAATCGATGGGGAAACATCTGAAGAGAGGTATGCACTTATAAAATGTTGCATTTGTTACAGATGTGCTTGGGCACTATTTACAGTTTCCAGGTTGGCTAAAACTCAGGCGAGGTATAACTTAAGCTACAGACAGAAGCGAAGTGTTAACGAATCTTAAATTGGAGACAAATCCATTAATCATTTCCTGTTTTTCAATTTAAGGGCTTCAGTGGGCATCCTAACCAAAGTGTGCTGATTAGACTGTTATGTCTCGAGTATGGCCCACATATGAAAATGACAGAAGGCAACACAATTCAACATTTAATTACATTAGAGCCATCAACAACAGCTCCAGTGTGACAGATTGCTTTTCATCGATTAAATAAATCCTTGTCAATGCTTATTTGACAACTACACAAAAGCTTCCCTTTCTGATTCATTTTGTAGCATAAGCACAGCTATAGCTCATATTGTCCTTGTTTTGGATTTCACTGTTGCCACTGCCAGCATCAAGTTTTGCACCATGACTTGCAAATCTCACCCTCTGTATGGAGGACAGACCTCCAGGCAGTATCCAGAGTACACATTTGCACTCAGCAGCATGTGAAAGCTTCCACAAATGCAACAAATTAAATTTTAAATGGAGCATTTGGGAGAATTTAATACCCGTTCCACCACAAATTCCCAAAGCGTGTTGATGCCGAACAAAAAACGTGTGGTGAAGGTGCCGATTACTGTGGTCACCAAGGAGAAGCTGGCTGTTCTGAAAGAGTTCTTTATAAGGAGGCTTTAACTAGTTAGTTAACCCTCTTGAGAAACTCTGCCAGTATAAACACACTGCACGCAGACTTGCTGAACAACACTGAAAGCTTAGTGAGAGCTCTTCCAGAGGGCCCCTAGCAAAGATTGTGTGGTTTATTACAACATTCATCATCTATGATAACACAGCTGACTGCGCTGACCTAATTACACACTGGTGTATGCTGGACAGAGCTCACACAAGGACATGAACAGGGGAAAAATACTCAACCTGTCCAAATATAATATTGACCGACTCGGACACAGTGTCTAAGAAACGACAAAGCTTATAAATGAGAGGTTGAATGTGTTTGGGCCAAGTTTCCATGTCCCAATTCTGGTTGTCTGATAGGAAGCTACTTGCCATAGCGGGAAACAGATGCTCTTCATGCAACCCCAAAAGGGAACAGGGTCTTCTCCCAGAAATAAACCAGGGATCTTTAGCTTGTTAGACAAATGTGCTAACCATTACTTTTGTGCAAAAGTAATGGTAATAGCTCCTTTGTTATTTTGTACATTCCCCTCTTTTGTTTTTAACACCTAATGTACAAAATTCATTGTAGTTCTACCAATTCATATGAAGATCTATAAAAAACAAAATTTACCTAAAGATTTCCTGATGAAGCTCAATTAGATTTTCAAATAATGCACCAATAATCAGTGTTCGTGTTTGTATATTCACATTAATTTCAAAAACATTACTTTTCAAGATCCAGCTAGAAAGCCCTTGATGTTAATTTTTCTTTTTAAATGTTAGGACAACTTGGCAAAGTCTCTCCTTTAGGTTTTCACCCCTAGTGTGATGAAAATAAAACATGCTTGCCTGAATATAACATTACATTATTTAGCGTCCTACAACACAAGCTCTCCTTCTGTACCGACCTGATGTCACCTTTAGTTTCCCATGCTTTAGAAAAATCCTTATCTTAAATCTACAGATAAGGCACGGCTTAACCTAGTAACAGCAAACTGTCTGCCAAGGCTTACATAACACATACCAGCTGTCTCTTAACATTGAACTTGCTGGTCTGTATTATAGAGAAATTACAAAGGAAAGATAAGTAACACCGTGCATCATATTTACAGTTACAGCGTGGCCTGGTCAGTTTGTGGATGATCTAATTCAGGAAATAAGGTCATCATACAAAGTTGTTGCCCTGAAGGAGATTAGTCAAAAGAAGCAGTAAAGTTATGAAAGTCACCAAGTCATAATTCTCCTACACATGGAGAACTGGGCTCTGTTTCAAGTTCACTGTTAATGTGTACCACAGGCCATAACAGATTTATGTGCTGACTTACATGAGCCTAAATGATTTGGTTCAGAGTTTCTGAATGAGCAAGCCGTGCTGCTATTGTATCAGTGAAGCCTGAATCAAGATATGACTTCAGGGAATTGACGGACAGAGGCAGGACCATCGGACAGAACAAAGCGGATTAGTGTCAATGCTATGAAGGGACAGGGTCACCGAGTCGTTCTGCCGCCCAAGGGTGATGTTGGATCTGTAAACAGCTGATCTTGCCTTCAGCTGCATAAAGGCAGACGTTTTTGGGCCGAGCCCGTCACACATTATCAGACATTGTCCACGCTTCAGGTATTTCATGAATTTTGCTCATGGCAAAACATATCTACGAGCTCATTTTCCCTGAAACTGTTGGTGAAAGTTACCTGATAGGGGGGCGGTGGCTCCTGATCGGGATCAGCACCATCTCCGTAGCTGGCCCGGTCCGACTGAGATTCATGTAGCAAAGAAATGTCATCCGATGTGGGAGATTTCAGACAGTTTCCCATCTCCTCCCTCTTCAATCAAACTCTCCCCTCTGTCGTCTTCGCTTTACTAATTTCAAGGGTCACTTTCACAGACAATGGGAGAGGAGAAAAAGGCGTCGATGGGGCGTTTTTTCCATACACAGCTGATGATTCTCCTTCCCAGACGACAGGAGGGCTGCCCAGTTTAACAACAACAAAACATCGCTCGGCTAGCTGCTAGCCACACAAAGAGCTAGCCTGCTAACACCAGCTAGCATTCGAAAGGGAACATCTAATCGCCTAGCTAAAAATAAATTAATTAATTCAGAGCTGAAACAGTCAGCTAGAATTGTATGTTTATTGACGCATCGAAGGGAAGGAAAATTCAAAACCCCTCAACGCAAATCACAACGCTAACAGCAGTTTTCCTGACGCGGACCTCTATGTCTGAAGGGGACTTTCCAGTTTGCAGACAGCAGCCGAACAACGAAAGCTGGTGATGTAGCAACACAAAGCACCGCCCCGCTGAAAAAGAACCAATGAGCTGTTACCTACTTTGAGTAGGCTCTTTTAAGCAGCCAATCAGATTCGTGATCAAATTGCCCTTCGCTAAAAACATAAACACAGCCTTTGTGATAGCTTTGTAAGTGTATTTGTGTTATTCCTCTTGCTGACCACAAAGTAGTACTTGATCACCCACTTTTTAGTTTTTCTTGCGGCTGGATATTTAAATATTTAAAAAATAATAATTTAATTCTCTTTGTGTGTTTTCGATAGATTATGACGTGTTACAATAGTCCTTGTTTTCGTATCCCTGACTGCCAGAGTCTCACACTTCAACAAAATAAGATGACTTTATCTAACAGATTAGATTATATAAGGGCAACAGATGTACAATCAAGTTCTTTGTTCTGTACCTAACACCACTTCACTCTGTAAACTCTGTTTTGTTATGCTTAAATGGCTAAAAGGAAAAACCAGACAACACAAAATTGGATTTGTAGTTGCTTTTCATCATGTTAAATTACAACGGAAACATTCAGTATGTACAGGAATGTCATTCCGTAATTTTGGTAGCCATGCCCAGTAAAATATGCAGATAATGCCACTACATTAGTTAGAATTTGACTGCAGTTGTAAACCCAAAGAGCAAAAAATGAAAATAATGTTATTTGAAAGTAAAACATGAGTGGTTTTGGGAATATTCTGGAGAGCAGCTGCTGTTAGAACAATAAGAATGCATTTCCTTCACCATTAGAAAAAAAGAACTTCAAGCCATCTTAAATCCTAAACCGAACTCTAATCATGAATAAAACAACAGTGCTCTACTGCTCTAATTCCAACACTTGAGACAACATGTGAGTTCAGGTTTATTTCTTTTTTAAACTCACTATTGCAAGTACGCAACCTTTCCAATAACCTAACCACCAACCATGTTAGAGGTGACCCCTATTTATCCATAACCAGATTACTATATACAGGAAGTGATTACAACATCCAAGTGCTTCAATAGATGTTTCTGGGCAAGCATGTAATATACAAGAGCAGCAGAAGATGATCCTGAAGCAGGAAGACTGTGGTGGTTGCGATGCTTCTGAGCTCCTTCACCTACTAAAGATGCAGCAGGCGGACAAGCACGCAGCACTTTGCCGCTCGCCATGAAAGGCCCATTTGTTCGAGCTCAAGTACTGCTGGAGGCCGTCCCACACACCAGGAGGGGAAAAGAAGGGAGTCTGCCTTTCTAAAAGACACATTCATCTGTCCTCTTAAAACGGGACAATTTGTGTAAAAGGTGCCATTTACAGTATATAAATGTCTTAGAGGAAGTCTTAGAGGCATTTTTTTTCTTTTAATCTGGAGAGGTTGCATATCTGGCTGACTTCCAAAGCTCTGTGCAAAAAGCCATTAAATGCAACTATAAATAAAACAAGATTTTAGATTTGATCATCTCTTCAAAGGGAAACTCAGAGAGAGCTATCTCACAAAATACATGTGTGTCTACCACTGATGTAATATGTTTCAGAAAAAGGGGAAAAAAGGAAAATGTGCAATAAAACACTCACTCTCTCTGACAAACAGAATAAACCAAAGTTTAGTGTAAAAATTTAAACAACATATCATTTTTGATTATATTGCTGATCAGTAACCAATTACAAGGAATCTCCTAGTTCTCAGGGACTTAACAAAACATCACTGTGTGTCATTTTTATTTTTAAATAATCGCTCATTTATATTCTACACAAAAAATGGGAAACTCTGCAGCAGCCAGATCAAATGACTTGGAGAAGCTAGTGTCAGTCATTTCTGTAAAGGTTGTTTGGTACTCTGGCTCCATCAAATCGCAGACTCAGTACCCTGCACCGGGAATGTTCTACCCTCGGGGTATTAGCAGAGGCAACTTAGAATATACACCAAATAAATCTGATTGTGTTTTGTACTCCAGTGCACCACTTACAGGTGGCCACAGTGCTAGACAGACGACCCCGCTAGAAGCAATGTTTCATAAATATAGGCACATTTCATAATTAGTCTCCATTTTAAATCAGAAGGAAGTAAAGTTCATGAGGATATATCTCTGGAAGAGGGCAAATCCACCGAAGCCAGTCAGAGCTGTGGTTGCCTGTAAGGGTGGCACACATGAGAAAAAGCCTCTTCCCCTAGCCTCTCGATGAAAACTAACAAATTATTCCCTAATAATCAGGTCTGTCCTGGTCTGTGTGTTGGCATGATGAGACTGTAGGAGACAAATGCTGTCTTTCCTTAGTGTGCCGTCCTCTGTTTGTTATGGGCTGGAGGGCACATGGATACCGTTCTCCCCGCTGCCTTTGGCCTTGTGCAAAGCAGCCTGTATACGAAAGTGTGTCCGTGATTCCATCGAGTAGTTTTTGTAATTTTGCCTGAAACAGAAAAAAAAGAAGATCAAGAAAGTTCAACCTGAACCCCAGAAATCCAAAGTTTATAGCAAAGTCGAGTAAACTTTATCTCGTATCCTAAAACACTCAAATCTGAGTGAAACCATGAAGATGAATGGAAGACGTATTTCAAAACATCAAAAGTGGAGATTCTTAATGAAAGGTTTCATGTGTACAGTCATGTAAAAATGAACATTTTGGCTGGACTCTACGTTATCATATAGAAGACTACATGTTCCTAATCAAACAGATTAGTTGATCATCAGCAAGTGTGACCTGGAGCATTCAAGTGTCTCATGGAAAAGCCCAGGAAAAGCACCCCAAAGTCAGACAATGCAATGCTGAGAGAGTCTCAGCATTTTTAGTGACAAAGTTCATCACAGTACAATTAAAGATTGAAGAAGTATGGTTTATTTGGAAGAATTGCCAGGAGGTAGAGCGTAGCAGCATGACTTAGGTTTGTTGTCTGAATAAATTACAAGGATATCCTTTGGACAAAACAAGACCATACACAGCATATCAGCACACCCCGTATTAACTGTCAAGCACGGTGGTGGAGGCCAGGGGTGATGATTTAAGGTTGTTTTGCAATGGGGAGTCATCTTAACACTAGGGCTGCCACAAACGATTATTTTGATAGTCGACTAGTCACCGATTATTTTTGCGATTAGTCGACTAATCAGATCATCATCCACTGGACGTAAAACATACAGCTTATTGCACCAGCAGCATCTGCTCTTATATAACTATCATTAGCTTACAGCTTTAAGTGTTTAAGGTGCTAACTAAAAATAAAGACAAGATGATAGTTTATTAAATTTTAATGAAATTTGCAGATTGTTTCAGTGAAGTTTAATAAACTCCTTGCTATCTAAAATATAACAGGACACCGGAGTAAATTCTCGAGCATCTCACACTTCTGATGATCAGTTGTCTGCTTGACGTTTATTCAGCTGTGTAAAAACTATAACTTTAATCTCAGCCAAACCGATTTACTCAGGAACAAATAAAATACTGGAAAAAGCCAAACAATAACATTTTTAAGTTATCTAAGTGACTTATATACGTTTAACCTGAGTAGCGAAAGACGGCGGTGGGTTTGAAAACGATTTGCCGGGTGTCCGGCTCTAGTGAGCCTTGCCCCCGGCTAGCTATCGAGCTAGTGGGTAAGAGACGTCTCCGAAAACGTCGGAGCGCTTTTGAAAATATGTGGTGTCTTGATAAACTGAGCAGATATTTGAGGTTTACACAGCTACATTCTCGCCTGAAAATATGTTAAACGTTTATTTTGTGACCCAGAAAGAATAATAAGAGTAATATTAAAACTAACTAGCTGCCGCCATTGTTGGAAACTGAGCTGGGCCGCGCTATGAATTCTGGGACAGAGCTTCTTCTTCTTCTTCGGGGTTTAACGGCAGCTGGCATCCTTGTACATGCAGTGCTGCCATCTTCTGTTTCAGTCCGTTATTACACTCTTAAATCCTACTACTTATTCCTGCGTCTTTTGTGATCTTACAAAGCTTCAAACGACGCGTCGACTATTAAATCAGTCGTCGACGATTTTGATAGTCGACGTAATCGTGACTAGTCGACTAATCGTGGCAGCCCTACTTCACACAATAAAGGTAATTATGGAGGCTCCACAGGCTTCTGTGCTGGGATCAGTATTAATTCCATTTACATTATACATGCTTCCCTTAGTCCTTATTATTAGAAGGCATTACACATTTTCATTGCTATGCAGATGATACCCAGCGTTACCCATCCATGAAGCCAGATGACACATAACAGTTAGTTAAAGTGCAGGCATGCCTTAAAAAGGTTTGGGTGACCTCTAATTGCCGGATTTCAAATTCAGATAAAACAACGTTTTTTGCACTTGGGCATAAATCTCAGAAATATGGTGTTTAAACTCTGGATGGCATCACCTGGTCCTCTCGTAACACTGCGATGGATGTTGGAGTTGTTTTTGACCAGCCTACGTCCTTCAACATCCATATTAAACAAATAAACAGGAAAGCGTTCAGCTTTCAGGCGTCTTCTGTGAAATCAGCTCCAGTTTGGATTTGGGGAACAGACACCTTCTTTACTTTGAGACCACGCTTAAAACTTTCCTTTTTGATAAAGCTTATTTTTAGGACTGAATCGGGTGACCCTGAACCTTCCCTTAGTTACGCTGCCATTCAATTCAGTTATTGGTGCTACCAGCTAATGAATCATGGAGTATACTGTGAAAAGCGTTCTTTTTCACATGACTGCATAATGTACTGTTAACACTCGATTACACTGCAACAAGAATGTGGGAGAGTATCTGATTTATACATATTCTATTAAGTACAGATGACTTAAATATGCTTTGCTGGTTCAAAGACTTACTTTGCTGTTTCTAGCAGTTTGATAGCGTCATCTTTTCTGCCTTGCTGCAGACACAGCAGACCGTGTTCCAGCAGGGCATTGGGGACCAGGTAGTGGTCATACTTGATCTGAGTTTCACTGAAGACGAGAACAAAAATCAAATGTCAACCTGTTTTCACCAGAACACAACTGAAAGACTGAATCAGACGACTCTGTAACTGAAGCACTTTGAGGAAAGAGTCTTACTTGCAGAGGACGAGGGTAAAGTAGTGCTCTGCCTCCTCGTGGTGACCCAAGTGTTTGAGACACAGTCCCTTCAGGAGGCTCAGCAAACACTGATCATCTATGGAGAACTCCGTTCCTAAAAGTCGGCACCAAACAGAAGACAGACTGGGTCATTCTGAACAAACAATCTCAATTATATCTACATCAACACCCGTCTCTAATATGTTTGGATTAATTTCTGTAATATAGCATTTATTTCAATCAGAATTATCTTTGTAAATGTGCTTAATGGATTTACATACTTGGTAGACTTTCAAGTTGAGCCTGTGCCTCATCCAGTGTTTTCAGCATGCCTTCAGTTAAGTCTTTGTGTTTGCCAATGACTGTATAACCATTCCAGATGTACATCATCTCCTAGAAGACAGACAAACATATGCACAAAATCATGCACGGCTAACAATCAATAATAATCTTTTACTACAGGTTGACAAAAAAAGCATTTCCTCTGCAGTGAAACTCGGGATAATCACCTTTAGCACTATGGGCACAGATGTGCAAACTGCTGTGGCATTTGACAGGTTCAGCCTGTGCAATGTGCCCCACTGGTGAAATAACAACCCTCGATTACCTCTTTGCTAATGCTGCTATGGTCAGTCACTAGTTTCAGTGCTTATTTGACACGGCGTAATGTTTATTTAGTAAATTATGATCCTATTTAGGGTAGAATAGATGACACAGCAGGTTGAGTTAGGGAGTGACTAACTTCTGATTCATACGCCACTACTTGTATGAATGTGCAGTCTCAGTCAGGTCAAGCAAATATAAAAACAACCAAAATTACAAAGTTGAGGTTTCAAAATTATAGTTCACAAGTTCACCTATTATATAAAGTCTGTGGATAGAATAGCACAGCTGTCTGAGCTATGAGTCACACATATAAACTGTCCATTCTGATTGGCTGAACCAGTACATTCACGTTTTACAGGGCTGCACCGCAGGGTAAATAGGAGGCAAATGTCAAATAAAGTCTTTGGCTTTACTTTAATTTAATTTATGTTTACTGGGCAACATGCATGATGGCGTCATCCAGTGCTCACCAGCGGAGGAGCAGGAAGAGGTACGGGATTTTCTGCCAGGTAGCGGCGGGCTTTCCTGATAGCAAACTTCTCCGTTGGCAAAGACTTTCCTGCTATTTTCTGCTTAAGCCCTGGGACCTGCCTGAAATATGAGATGCATTTAGTAATTATATATCCTCCAGACAGTTTTAAAAGCCCAACAGTCTAAACAAATGTTTTATCATGGAGCACCGTTAATGGTGTGTTTTACCATAAAAAATTAGAATATCTGTGACACAAAAAGAGTTTAATGTCAAAAACACCAGTTTAATTTCTGTCATATTACTCCTCTGATACACCTTATACAGTATTCTTAAATATTAGCTCATATTATTTACCAAGGACAGGCTCTTTGGGGAAGATACGATTATGGCATTATTGATACTTTCACAGTGAGTCATCTCTGCTTTGCTGAGTAATTTCAGCAGCGTCTTAATTCCTACCTGAACAGACTAAGTGCTGTTTCCCCAAAGGTTAGGCAATCATCCTTAGTCAGCATACTGAGGTAGGCTGCTTTCATATATGCATAGGTAGCCTGAGGGAAGGAAAAACGTGGTTACTAATGAAATCTCATCCTTCCTTTGAAAATGAGATAAGGAGGGAAAAAAAGACAAAAATCAAAAGTTGGACATCCACATTTGTGGTGCTTTTATATGTTGGAAGGATTTTGGTTCTTGTGACCTGAGAACAGTTCATGTCTGTTTCTGCTAAAATAACTGCACAGTTTAATTCGAACAGCCCCTGTGATGCATTTGCAGGCTGTCCGTGGTATATCCCATCTCTCAGCCAATGACGGCTGGGATAGGTTGAAGCCCCCCCACACGACCCTGAACTGGATAAGCCGAAGAAAATGGATGGATGGATGGATGGATGGATGGATGGGCGGACGGGTGGATGAATGGATGAATGGATGGATGGTCTGATGATGGACCTGCAGCTTGTCTAGGGTATATCCCACCTCTCATCCAGTGACAGCTGAGATACGCTCCAGCCCCCCACGTGACCCTGAACTGGATAAGTAGTTAAGAAAATGGATAGATGGCTTTATTGACTCTTTGCAGTCACTCAACAGCCAAAGTCTCCTGTGGCCCTTAATCATCTCTGCTTTCCTGAACTTTTGAAATGGAATTTGTAAAGAGTTTAATTAGAAGAGGAGACACAAACTCAACCTCATCGGGTAATAAGACTGAACTCCTAGTGCCTTTGCCAGATCTGAGTATATGGGAGGGTTGAGTCAAAAAGTAAAATCTGTGCCAAGATTAAAAAATAAATGGGAACCAAAGGTATATGAAATCAAAAAGTGTAGCACTGCAGCTAAAGCCTCGGAAAAAATGTAAATGTTTTGTTATGTTAAAATTGAGTGTATAGAGGAGCACCTTCAAAGCTCTGGGATAGCTCCCCTCTCACATTAAATATTCCTTTTTTAGTAAAACCTTTATGAAAAATCTTAATATTTATTTGCTTGAAATTGTACTTAAGATTTAATGTATTATTTACTGTATTTAATCATATTTACATCAGAGGCAGAGCTCAGACTGAATAGTTAAAGAGGGAATGTGCAGAGGAGGGACAGTGGATAATCTGGTTGAATATGGAGCTGCCACGCAGGAGGAAAAGAGGAAGACCACAGAGGAGGAAGCTGGAGATAGGGAGAGATGGAGGCAGGTGATTCTCTATAGCGACCCCTACAGGCAGCAGCCGAAAGAAAAGAAAGTATTTAACTGTATTTAATTGCATTTCATTTGACTAAGAACCAGTCTGATCCGTATTCTATCCTGGTAATGTTGTTTTTAAGCATATCATGTTTGTTTTATTTACAATGATTTTTGTTTTTTGCACCACGGTTGTTGTTTATTTATTTTTTATCTTGACTTCACTAACTTTTACATTTTTTTTATTACTTTGCCCGCTCAGATTCACATCCCACATTATGGTGGCCCACCTTGGACCATGAGTTCTCCTTGCTGAGCAGCTCAGCGTAGAAGTAGGCCATCTTCCAGTGCCTTTTGTATGTGAAGCACCACATCAGCTCCCAGTAGCACATGTGATGGAACTGCTTCCACTGCTGCTGAGCCTCGCAGCACTCCTCAAAACGCTTGATAGCCTGGAAGAAAGGCACGTAAAGGTTGAGAATCGCTGTTTGTCAAACATATGCCACTAAATTATGATACGAATATGTTTGATATGATATGTTTGCAGAAGAGATGATTTGACTTTATCAGTATTTTAGTTAAGGACACAAAACTGGCAATCAATATTTAGAAAAATGAGCAAAATACAGAAAAAAATAGTTATGACCTTTATTCCACATGAGGTGATTTGGTAAGTATTTTCATTCTGGTACTTCACATTTTCAACATTCGGGATTTAAGACTTTATTGTCATTATGTAAGGATTAAAAGATGAAGGCAATACTCTCTCACATGGTGCAAAAAACATAAATATACTGACATAAACAGAACTACAAAATACAAGATTTAAATACATTACTGATATGCATTAAAAATACACACACACACACACACACACACACACACACACACACACACACACACACACACACACACACACACACTTTCTCCAAGGGAAAATAAATTACTCACAGCATCCAGGTTGCCTTTGATCTCTTCTATCCGACCAGCAAAGAACAAAAAGATGGATCCCTGGATGAAGACAAACACAGTATGTTTGTGAGAATGACACAAACAATCATAGCAACATTTGAAAAGCACACACAGTCATTCATTCTGACATACCTTGGGGTATTTTTTAAGATATGGCTCCAGCAGTTTTTCTGCATCCTCAACGTCTCCTTCTCCAGTGCCTTTGCGAGACAGTCAGAAGGAACCCAGCTCAGATTGCATCTTTTAGTGTTAATTTGCAGATGCGCGTGTGTGGGTGAGTTGCTCACCTAGTATGAAGCTCATGAACGTGTGATAACAGAGGAGAAGCATGTTGCACAGGAAGGACCTGAATGTACTTTCTACTGAGCCCTCTTGAAGCTGCTGGAGACCAAACTCCTATATAAACACACACAATTGTACACATTTTCTGAGTTTGCATTAAGTCTTCATTTGTGGAAGATCTATCAGCCAATTAGCAGTAAAACCAGCACACAGAGAATACACTAAAGTAGTTATGGGAAAATCTTCTGTGTTTAGTCAGTGTGTTCTGGGGATAAAACAGCGTCTGCTTGTCTACCACTTCTCTGACTCACAAACTGGCCTGTGTGCAAAACGCGCAAGTACAAAATACAAGAAATGCAGTATTTGCATGTTCATAACCAGAAGATAAATCAGTCATGATGATAATATTCAAAGGTCAACCGAGGTGCTGATATGATGGCTTGATGTAATTACAACTGGCGATCACAATTTAGAGAAATAGTCATTGCTCATTATTATCAAAGCAACCATCATTTCATTGATGGTTGCAAGTTTCATTTCACATTTCCATGAAAAATAACACAACAAACTCATCTTAGTAGTAGTGTGATGAGTTCTACCACAGATGCACTTACAGTTCTCGAAACACTTCTCAGTCTCTGATTCATAAAGAGGCATTTCAAACAGAGCGGAAGGGTGTATCGGCTCTCAAAATATCGCTAACCAAAGCTGTTAGAGAGCGCCATGTCAGAAGTCTGACTTCTCAGAAACGCTTACCTTATTACCAGAGAAACCGACAAACTCCAGCAGCTTGAGTGTCCGAGTAGGCAACATGGAAATCATCTGCAGGAAGCAAACAAGCAGTGGAAATGAAAAGGTCAGAAACATAATTACAGAGCATTTCATTGTTATTACAGATGCTGAACAAATTATGTTGGATTTCTTGCAGCTATCGCCATGTTAGGCTGGAGCAGCTCTTAATTTATGCAAATCTTCTGCTCTTCTGGTGTCCTTTTTGTTAACCAAGCATCACAAAATTAAGTCAATCAATGAGGCACAAGTGCAAACTATTACTTACTAGATTAAAAGCTCCCACTCCCAGTTTCACGCCACCCTCAAAATGCCCATGGTTGTCACCATGAGTGTATCCGGAGGACTGCAGGACTGTGTGAAGCTCTCTGAGGGGGTTAAGATATAAGAAAATTAAGGGGAATAAGCTGCGATGAAGTCCTGATGGAAGAATAAAAGGTCTTCCAGGAAACAGGGATGGAAACATGGATATCCTGGAGATACTCACTTGTAAGTCTGGTAGCTGTTCCTCACTTTGATTCCTCCTTTGATAAAACTGATCATGTTTTCATCCTGAGCACGAATGAGTTTAAAAACACAAAACAGAAAATGAGTGACGGTGGCAAACACATCAGTAGCACTCGCTGCTGTAAGCCTCCTGACCTGAAGGAAGGTGAGCGCTGCCCTCTGGAGGAGACACTCGGCGTAACAAACTTCAGCATGGAGCTCCTCTGAAGTGAAATCGATTGTACCACAGTTATCGCCAATCAAACACTCCCATGGACACATGGGCTCCAGCATAATGACCAAACACACACATGCACATGCAGAGGCACATGCAGAGGCACATGCAGAGGTACTACTTTAACATGGAGCAAACACTGAAACATTTAAACACTTACAAAGTCTAAACATTTTAATTATTTAGAATCATTTAATGATCATCTAATAACTTTATGCTAAAGTTATTAAAACCTCAACGATTAAACTGGACTAAAAAAAAATACAAGCAGGTTTCTCTTTTTAGGGAAACCTCTGGCTCGAGCATATTGTCAGACTAACATCTGTTTCCTTGGTTTGTTTTTAGGAATAACACACAGACTCATTTGTAAGCATGACTGTACCGACCTTCTGTGAAGTTTTTTGAAAAGGAAGACTTCTTGCGTTGCCTGATGGAGAAACACAAAACGACATCACCCAATATTCTAATCAGTTTAAAACACACACACACACACACAATCCTACCTTATGTCGCATTGCCCTGCATTTCCCCTCCTATCATGTTTCCTTTCAGATACGTGACTCAGCCTTATTCATCTAAACACAGGATGCTGAGACGCTGCACGATGAGGTTGCTAAAAGAAAAAGGGCTGAGTGTGCGGTAAGTTTCCTATGAGCAGAGAAACTGCAGCTCTGACATCAGATTGGCCGAAATAAACATGTATTTATAAGATGACTAATCATATGTGGTGCCCTAAGAAAAGCCTCTGCGATGGATTCTCACAGAGGCTTCAGTAATATTGTTTTTACTGAGCTGGAACAGTCTCAGGATGTTACTACCGAAACTAGAGCTCATTAAGTTGTTCAATTTTGGGTTGAGACAAAATAAACTTCCGCAGCTGACTTGGCTAAAGAGGAACTAACAAAAAAAAAGAGACCCTGTCATTGTTAGTCAGCTGGTTATTATTTTATCAGTTAACTGACAAAGTCTCACCTCTGGCAGATAGCCTGTGCCTCCTTCATGGTGTTCCCTGCAACTAGGATGTGTTGAGGATCGAAGGTCATCATGGCCTGCATTTCTAGAATGGTGGCGTAGGTCAGAGCGTGGTACATGCTGTCTTTGTTTCTGTAAAACAAACAAACAGAAAAAAAAATTCTGTTGTGATGCACAGGACGAAAAATATTAAATATTGCATTGTTTTACAATCTTTTACAGAACAACACATTAACATTTAGTTGCTTTAGATTTAGAATAATAAAACTCGACATCCTGGTTACATAAAGATTAAATCAAAAATATTTCTCATTCTGCAAAAACTTTTTTTAAATGATTGAAGACATAAAATATTAATAAGCAGTCATCTGACAGAACAACAGTGTCGCCACTAAATGACGAATAACTGCTGACAAGAGACGGGAGATACTGAACACAGTGTCTGTTGGCTTTCACAGTGACAAGGACACCGAAGTACTTGGAGTGGGTACCACGTGCACTTTCCCCACATAAATACCGAAATACTTGTTCAACTTGTTAATAAAGCTTCCTGGTCCTGATCTAAACAGTTAAACAGCTACTAATTAATCAAAACAAGTTAAAGATATACAACATATGTTTGTGCTATTAATAAGGAGTCCTACTGAAGTTATAGCGGACGGTTTAAACAGCCGTATGTATCCTGTGATTAACACATTTTCAAGCATGTCTGTTTGTTGGATCATATATTAAGTGACATAAAGTCAGAGGTGTGCAGGCAGGAATGCTGTCAGTCTGCATGGCCAACATTTCGCCAGATTAACTCATGTGACCAGCCTCTGGGATGTTACTCTGACCTCAGACCAGCTCACAATAAACAGATTTTTCACCCCATGAAAACTAGGCCAGCAAATATTAATCATGCTCTACTTCATGTTTCCTAATACAGCTATATCTATATATGTGCACACAAACTGCAAATAAAAAGGGTTGTGAGGCAAACGGAGATAAATGTGACATCATCCATGTGACTTTTTGCCTGTCATGAAAGAAAACTGCAGAATTAAGTAGAGACTTTTGTAAATTAACTAACTACAAGCCTTCAACTGTTTGCTTAAATGAATTCAATCAGCTTTAACTCAGTAAACAAACACCAAACAAGCTCAGTAGCAACCTGGAAACAGAGAAGGCGGAGGCGCAGACTGAGAAGCAGGGAGATTTGCCTGGGTTACATTTCCATGGCGTCAGGCTCGTTTATGTGAGACAGCAAGTGAAACTCAGGCTGGGAAACCTTTTAAGATGGAATGTGATTTAAATTTAGTCACATGGCAGCAAAATATCCGTCAGATCTCAGTGTTGAAAAGGTCGTAGCACCTCTGATAGCAGTAAAGCTGGGTCTCCAACATATTTTCACCACGTAGTTCCATAATGAAAGGGAGGAGCTGCTTTGAGATTCGCAAAAACACGTGTGCACCGACACACACCTTGCATTCAGTTGAAGACGATGGAAGCAGCAATGGTAGTTCTGATGAAATCCAAACATTTTCAGTGATTTCTGCGCAGAAATTTGTGGAAATTTGTCACAGAAACTTGTAGCTGATTACTGATTCCTAAAATAACTCCTTGTCTGAATTAACCCTGATAATTTAACCCAAAGAAGACAACAGTACAGGCTACAGAGAAACAACAGCGCAGGTGTATCGAACACCATCCATGTAAACATCTGCATGTGCCCTCTCAAAATGAAAAAACACTTGACTGGTTACCGTGTCGAGCCATTACTCACGTTTCTATATTTTGCAAGGAAAATAGAAAAATATTTCTCAGTTCTTTTCAAGGACACACCACAGGCCACCTGAGCTATTCATTTCCATATATGGAAATACAGTATATAGGACAAAAACAGAGCTTGAGCAATTCTAATGAGTTTGAAAGTCAGTATTTGGTATGACCTACATCCTTCACCACATGCTGAACTCTCTTAGGTAGCTGTAATTTCTTAAAGTAATATTCGGGAATAGTTCTTCAGCTCTTCTTTGGATGTTGGCTGTTTTTGTGTTGCTCTCTGTCAAGATGATCCCAGACTGCTTCAGTGATGTTGAAGTCCGGGCTCTGAGGAGTGTGGTTGGGCGACTGGACGAATATATCGACGATAGGCTGAGCCCATTGTCGATGGTTTTTACAAGGGCGATTTATTTATTTGCCCATGAGTACGTTTGCTAATAATGATGGAGCTAATAGAAGCAGCCAACATTAAAAAAAAAAAAAAAAAAAAAAAAAAAAAAAAAATAGCGCTGTTTTAACAGCACCCTCTTTCATCTGCAAGCAAATGCCCCCTCCTCAGAGAGCGCCCAAATGCTTGTTGATGCAGCTGCAGAAGCTGGTGATAGCCTAGCATACTCAGCCGGATGGTGGACACGTGCATGCTCATGCAAGTTAGTGGTGTTTGAGTACTTTGCTCGCACTATACGTCTGCACAAGCGTTTACATCAGGTTTACCTCTTTCATCTGGTTTAAAGCCAAAGAAATCCAAAATTGGTGACTTTATATTTTTTTAGTGCTGTCAGCGTTAACGCGCCGTCATCACGACTAATGCGATTAACAATAAACCCATCTGGAGCGCAGATGAAATCCCTGAAATGTGTGTGTCAACGCATTTCGGGTAGTTTGTCCAAAGTTTGTTCATTCTGTGCTCCAGGCGGGCATCAAAAATCGCGTTAATCATGACGACCGCGTTAATCGTGACGACTGCGTTAACGCCGCATTAACGCGTTAACGCTGACAGCCCTAATTTTGGGGGGAAATTAGTTCGTCCATGCTTGGACTTCTTCTGTATTGTAAACGTGCTAATCAGTCCGTGCATGATTACATTGCTCCGCCCATCAAAAAGCCTGCGCATGCGTGAATATATCGCCCATCGTCGATTATTGGACATGATGATTGCCGGTTGGAAAATTTTTGCATATCGCCCAACCCTACGGGGGAGGCCAATCCATGACTGTGTTTTTCTATCCAGGTATGCTCCTTCTGCACTTGCAGTGCCTTTGGGATCCCTGTCATGCTGAACAATGAAGCAGGTCTATCAGATGCTTTCTAGATGGTGGCTCAAAATCCGATGGCAGTTTTCTGTGTTGGTAATTCTCTCAGTGGTGAGATACCCAACACGAGTGGCTGAAATGTTGCCCCAAACCATGAAAGAGCCTCCACCAAGTTTTACAGGTAGGTGTAGACACTCAGTACTGTCCCTCTCTCCTGATCTCCTCTGTACATATTGACGATGATTTTAACCAAACCAAAAACTTCACACTTTGATTCATCGGTCTGTATGACCTGTTGCCATTAATTTTCACTCCAGTTTTTAAAAAAAGATTTTCTCCTTGTTTCCTTCCTCAAGGTTGGCTTCTTGAAGGCCATCGTTCCACTGAGACCATTCGTATTGATGCTGAAGGGCCAGATGGATCTGAAAGTCATGTCCTTTTTCATCTGCAGTACATAGTGTTTATGCCTGCCACTTCTTTTATCATCCTCCACTTGTCCACTTTCCTCAAATTTTAGCTAATAGCCATTTGGTAATCCCCCTTTTGTTCCAAAAATATTATTTTCTGCCTGTCAAACTGTGTTATCTTTGGCATTTTTAATAGATTCAACTAAAGAAATGGGAATAAATTATGTATTTTTTATGACAAGCTTCTAGCAACAAAGTGCCTGAAGATATAATTCAAAGTTAGTTCTTTGCTAAGTTGTCTGACATGTGTAGACACAACACTGGTTCGTTGGTTGACTTGAATGATTCATAGGTCTGAAACAAAAAAGAAAACATTTCTCTGAAAGTGCCCCGGTATAAGGATTGGACTGAAAAGGAGTGAAAACGCTGCCAAGTCCTTCGTAATACCCCGAGAACTATTGCTCAAGACCACAAGAAAGGCTGGCTCATTGGAAACGAGTGCAAAGAAATGAGGCTTGACTCAAGGATTCTGACTTCTAATCATAAACTACAAAACATGAGGAGGTCCTGTGACCTGAATCCCAGCTAAACTACAACACAGCATCTAAAATTAAAGGAATAAAGAAATCAGTGATCCAGTAAGATTTTCAGGACAATCGGACGCTTGAATATCTCCACAGACCTGCAATAAGTTAACCAGCTGCACGATGTACTTCTGCTACTCCTCAGCTGCTATGGTTCGTTTGGCTTGGTGTCTAGCCTCTTCCTCTTCTGCTTCATCTCGCCCTCCAGCTGTCAGTCCACTTATGGTTTTATGCTTTTAGCTGGATCCACTGCTTTTATACCAGTTTATTTATCACTGCTTTCATTGATTGTTCCACTGCCTCCTGATATGACGCACGTTTTCAGTAATTTGACATGTAGTTTGCGGTTTTTCTATCACCTTTAATGGCCATTGTATTTCTCGTAAAGTAAATCAAGTTTCCAGTTTTACAACGGCTTTCAGTTAATGAGTGAAGCATAAATCTACTGTCTCCTGTGTTGAGCTGTCCAGCTGCACAAACAGTGCTTAAACCGAGTATTGGTCCATGCTTGCTAACAGCGCACTAGTTCCATTTGTCTGTAATAACCGACCCCGTCATAAATAACTGCGGCGGAGGACTTTAACGCACGAGTCTCACTCAAGACCAAAGTTATCCAAAAGATTCAGGGTGATTGACGATATGGTGACAGTGACTGTAAGCCACTGACTAAAGTCTCTACAAACACAATATTGTTCCACAGTCAGATTTCCAATTAATATGCACTTTGTATAAACGAGGTCTTGCTCCCAATGCATCCTGGGACGACCTCCAACTACCTGTGACCATAAACACGAACGTAGGGGTAAATGTAGCAGACACAAGATTGAATAAATAGAAACTGTGTCCACATATGTGTGTGTCCTTGCCCCACATGGCTGCGTCAGACTACAGCTGACAGGTGGAGGAAAACAAAGCAAATCCTGCCTGCAAGCAAAGGTGTGAGATCTAAAAGTCTGAAACTAATGCTAACGTCAGACACAGAGCTGCTCTCTGAGGCCTCAAAGTTCAAGGCCGAGCAAGTGGAAGGACACAAAAGCTGCGGGATGCAAAGATTCCCAGGCTCTACAACACATGATAACTCCAGAAAACATCCCCGCTGATGTGTCCAGATGCATTAAAATGATATACAGCATGCTGAAAGCCCAACAGCTGTCATTTCCTCTCATAAAAGCTTTTTCTGAGGAGAAAATGAGGTTTTGGGTGTTATTGGGTTGTGTACAAAGCAAACAAAATATTAAAAAATCAGTTTAATTGCAGTTCTGCATTTAAATGGAATAGAGTCGGCTGCACGGGGAGAAACCTTTGAGGCAGAAATCAGGACACCAACAGGAGTGTGAGGTTTTAGATTTATCCACATCGTCAGCACGGTTAGAATATTTCCCAAATCCAAGTTTAAATAACAAACACCAGGAAAGACAGATAAAAAAATAATAATGTAAAAAACAAAGAGTGTGAGTTCATTTACTCTTAATGTCACACACATGTCACACACATGTCACACACATGTCTCTCAGCAACAACACCACACACCGGTTTACTGTTTCAAAACTACAAACACAAAGTCAGGGCTAAAAGGAAGCTATTGTCTGATGCTGGGCAGCACTGGAAAGAAGAAACTGGGCTGAGGAGTGGCCCACAGTCCCAGAGGACGGATAAAAGCAGCGGCATGATAAAGGTGCTGATAACACGCAGTGGACACGGAGTAACACGATGACTCGGTGTTGGAGTACAAACCTGGAGGTGGCGTTTCTACGTGCTGTGTTATGCTAATGTAACTTAAAGCAGCACATGGTTCATATAACCTGTTCATGTAAACACAACAGAAACAGCAATTACAGTTTATTGGCTTTAATGTATCTTGTCTATTAAGACTTTGACACCTTATTTCTTATATCTATTACAGTTTTAATTCTCTTTTTATCGTATTTAACTTTAGATTCAATTTACTTGCCCACTGTGGGTCATTGCAATGCGGTGTTTGTCCTGCACTTAACAAAGAACCGACAAGAAGCTTGACTTTAACTGCACTGCAGTACGATGGTTCCAGCTGTCACTGATTCAGGACTCAAAAACATCATCTTACAGACTTTATTTTCCAAGCATGTTATGGGCCTGGCAGAGCCTGCTGTGATTTGTCCCAGTTGCTGTGTCATGTTGTCTCTCCAGCTTCAGGTGCCGCACTTTTGTACAGCAAACTCTTCTCAGCAACTGGGTCAGAGCACAGAGGACAGCTCCAGACTCAGGCAGCATTTCTGGTTGTATATGCTGTGGCTGCTGAATGTGGGACCTCTGTGGTGCTTTGGGTGATTTAGCCTTTTTAACTTATTATTTTTACCTGATCAACTTCAGAGTTTTATTATGTTTCTCTTTTGATGGTGATTGTGGTCTGTCCATCTCTTTTAGTTAAACTGTTCGAAGAAACCTTCGCTTTAGTTGCCTCCTTGTCAGTCTGCCCCAGGGCAGCTGTGGCTACAACTGTAGCTTGTCTCCACCAGTGTGTGAATGGGTGGATGACTGGGTGTGTAAAGCGCTTTGGGGTCCCTAGGGAGGACTAGTAAAAGCGCTATACAAATACAGGCCATTTGTCTCCTTTTTCAAACCCGACACTTTTTGTTGTTTCCCCACATAATTGGACCTTCATGGAAACATCACAACATATTAAAAAGCTCCTTCTAATTGTGCAGCAATCTTCAAAGGCTGAATAGTGAATTTATCTTCAATATCTAAGTGTCCTCTTAATTAGAGAAACTGTACTGATCCTGCCACTGGTAAGAATTTAAAGCAGTGAGTGCTCTGAATGCTCAAAACAAATAAAGCACAGCTTCTTAATTCTTAAACTTTTATTGGACATTTAATTCAATCTAATTCATTTAGAGACGGCTTTAGATTTTATCGTGAAAAACGTAACAGTAATCATGGCAGCATGTAAAAAAAAGTGATCATCATCAGAACATTTTCAGAAAACTGTGAGAAGGTTGACAAAGCTAAAAGCTCCAGGTCCTGACACGTCCACAGTGAGAGACACAAACTACTAACAGAGACCTGCAATATTAGGGGACGACTGTCTAAAAGTCCTCCAAGTCACCAAAGATCCAAGAAAAACATTCAAGGAACTGCAGCAGGGTTAAAATAGAAGAGCGGCGAGGTGAAATCACCGCAAATCTCAAAAACTATTAGGAATCCTCTGAATGATGCCTTAACTCACATTTATGACCTTCATATCTTTTGATAAGAGTTCTCATGAGTAAGAAGCGTAAATGTTTGGGAGAGGGTCATCATCATCATCAAAAAAGACGCTCATGAAAAAACATGGTCAAAGTTTCAAATAATGAGGCAAAAGCTCAGATTTTGGACTGCTGTCAGTCTGAACAGAAGCTCCGCCCACCTGCTGTTCAAACCCTCTGTTTGAGAGGGGGAGCCAATCAGCAGACAGTTGTCTTAAGGGAAGAGGAACTAAAACTAAACTTGTTTCAGACAGAGGCCCAATATCAGACAAATAAGAATTATTTTGAGCCGTGAAAGTTACTGAGAACACTCGAAAGGTCAAAGCCCGGCGAGAACAGCACCCGTAGCAGGTCGTTACACAGGTGGTGCTCCTACCTGCATCTGAGCCGCGCCTGCGCCTCCTCAAAGTCGTTTCTGAGGAACAGATCCAGGGCGGCCATACAGTCCTCGAGAGCCAGCGTCAGGTCTGACCGCGAGCAGCTGCAGAAACAAAACAAACAGCAAATCTAGATGAAAACATGCTGAAAATACATCATCGTCAAGTCCAAACACAAGGATGTAGCTGTGATCAAAGTGTACACAAAACAGGCCTGTGTCATATAAGGCAACCCTAAAAAGTGTTTGTGTCTTTAACTGGGCCCCAAGTATAAAAACACAATCTAAAAAACATTTTGTCCTACAATCTTCTTAACATATTCATAAGTTATTAAATTCTCTGCACTCGAGACAGAAACCAGAAGATGAACAGAGTGAGCCAGACGAGCAAACCGGCTGGAGGGAGTGCTTGTGGCGGGGCGTGGCCTGCGGTGCCGTGCGGAGGAGGCGGACGCACCTGCACGGCACCGCAGGCCACGCCCCGCCACAGTGCTCTTTGCTGTTACTGCTGCTGCTATTTGCATTACAGACATAATCATACATTTAGACAAGGACAAGCTCCGGGAGCAGTTTCTGAATCTTTTATTAAAGATAAAGAACAGATGCGCTTCGTGGCTTAAAAAAAGATCACGTCACCTTGTATTCATCGCACGACCCACATGAGCATCACGTGACGGGCGTGTGTACGACCTGGAATCGTCCATCTTTGATTTGACCCGCTGTAGCCATGAAACTTTAAACGTATGTTTCACTTGTTAAACTAAATGACGTCAATCCCTGCCATGAAATATGCACAGCTGTTGATTGTTTTTACATTAAGTATTAGCTTAATTAGCTTAATGTAATACTTTGAACCTTAAGGCCACTTTATGCCGATCACACATACATCACACATCGTGATGTAAAACATTCAGCCATCAGGTTTGTCTCAGGAAACCATCCCGACTTTTTAATATTAGCCTTAAAACGTTCTTTTGTGATAGAGCTTACAGTTAAAGATGGATCAGGTGAGCCTTAGTTATGCTTCTATAACCTGTACCAGGACCCCCTTACTATCCATCTACAAAGGGTTACATGGTTGTTTCCACAGAATTTAAAGTCCATCATTCTGCAGTGAGAAAAATCATCCCGAGAGGAAACCACCCGAGCAAATTCACCCCCAAGGGTCAGAGAAACTGCAAAGAGCTACATTAGCATGTTAAATGTTAAAGTTCATGACAGTACAATTAGAAAAAGACTCAACAAGTATGACTTGTTTGGAAGGGTTTCCAGGAGAAAGCATCTTCTGTCTAAAAAAACAAATTATGACAGAACTTGTGGAACGATGCTTTCAGATTCGACCAAAATGCAGATGTTTCACCAAAACGCACAACACCACCTTTGGCAAAAAACACCCACAGCACATGGGTGGATGGGAGAGGATTGGGGCTTGTTTTGCAGCCACGGGACCGGGGCACCTGGAGTAAAATCTAAAAACGCTTGAATAAAAAATTATTCAAGAGTCAAATGTGAAGTCAACTGTCTGAGAGCTAAAGCTTGGTCAAAACAGAGTCATTCAACAGACAGAGATCCCAAGCAGAGCAGCAAATCTGCAACAGAATAACTGGGGGGGGGGAATCAAGGTGCTGCACTGGGCCAAAGTCCAGACCTCACCCTCGTTAAAATGCTGTGGTGGGAGTTTAGGAGAGCTGGGTAAAAATGAATGCATGAGAGAGGCTGATACATTTAGACAGGAAATGATGCTATAAGCATTTCCACAAGTTGGGGTGTTCTTAGATAAATAAATAAATCACAACCTGGTCTGAACAAGATTTTTTTATTATATCCTGATACGTACAAACTTCAAATTGAAAGAGGGTGTACTCCATTTTTACGAAGCTAGAAGCCACTATTGCGTGAAATGACCTCGCTGTCTACTCTCTCCCGTATTTTGTGCTGTCTTGATTGTGGTTTCTTGTGTCTTTCTGTGGTCTTGATTTCCCCCCTCGGCCCCATCCAGTCTGGACAGATGGCTGCCCTCCCAGAAGGTTTTTTATGTAGAAAAAGGCGAGTTTCTTTCTTGGATCAGTGGCTTTTTCTCTATAACACCGTTAGCTCTTTACCTTACAACATAACGTCCCTGAGGGCAACTATCATTCCCATTTAAGTGCAGGAACACACTCTGTCAGTATTACCCGTTTAGCCCATGTCAGCATTAGACAGCTGCAGAGGAATAAAAGAGTCCAACTGAGCACTGAGGAAACGCAGCTACAGCTAACGTGTCCAACACATTCCTGTCCATTAGAAACACAAAGAAGCCATAAACTCACTTCATACATACACATACCACCAGCAGCATGATAGAAAGAAGCACACATACTGGTGCAGCTCTGCTAATGACATGCGGGTGACTGCTGTGTTCACCATATGACCGGCAGGCAGCTGAGCTCCCTGCTAACAGAAACCTCCTCTCACTGGTGCACATACTGGTCCGTCTCTGTGTAAAACTCAGGTGACTTTAAGAAATGCTCTTTGTTGTCAGCAACAACACACACACACACACACACACACACACACACACACACACACACACACACACACACACACACACACACACACACACACACACACACACACACACACACACACACACACAAAATAATGCAACCGAAGCTATAAACAGCATTATATAGGCTATAGGCTATTTTCTAATTGAGTGTCCACAGATGATACTTTAATATGAAGATCAATAATAAAATCCAAGAGCAGCACATTGTGCGCACATTTATGTTGTTAATCCTGCAGAGTCACATGTCTTCCACCAGTGGCCACTGAGTGAATCCAACCAGTCCAACCAGAGCTGTTGGTACAGTCCATACCGGTTTTCTGTACGAGTAAAGGTGCAGCGACTACAGAGTATTCAACCCCGTAAGCCACAGACTATTAGTCAATATTCTCACCTGCAAAAATCCCCAGATATAGGCAAGAACAGATGAAACAATAAACCTGCAGCTCACTAATCCAGAGTGAAAACTGAAAACTCAAATACTGACAGAGTACTTCTGCATTAAAGAGAGAATAACACACATATTACACTGAAACAGTGACGCTGACTGTACTTAACCTGGTCTAAGAGTTATGAACCTGCAAGAAGTGCAACATTAATTTTAGTCACAGTAATACCCTGTGACCTCTCGGTCAAAGTCCCACCTTTAAAATATAACTAGGGCCCAGTTCAGAGTTTAAATGACAGAATTAAGAAATGCTAATACTTACACCAAATGTACAGCTTAGCCAAACATTTATTGTAACCTTACCCTAAATCTTTACTCGAGGCATGTTTAGTTATTATTTTAGATTTTAGAAAGTTGCTTTATATTGTAAGGTAAAGACACTACAATACAAGACAGAAAACCCAACAATTAGACAGTATGCTATGAGCAAGCACTTGGTGACAGTAGGATGGAAAAACTCCTTTATGACAGGAAAAACCTCCAGCACTTCCAGGTTGAGGGGGGGGGGCATCTGCCACGACCGGTCAGGAGGGTGAGGGGGAAGAGAGGAGAAAAAGGGAGAGCATAGGGAGACGGGACAAAACACTGACTATAGAAAATTTAATAGCATCCAGAAATGGAAAGATACAAGCATCACGGGATGCAGCCTGAGCCGATTGCAGCATAACTACAGGGATGGTTCAGAGTCACCTGATCCAGCCCCAACTATAAGCCTTAGTAACAAAGAAAGTTTTCAACTTAAACTTAAATTAGTGGAGTCAAATTACCTGTTAGACTCAGACCACAATGATACTGAGGTAGATAAGGAATCATTAAAAACTGCAGTGTGTCAGCAGTGTGTCAGCAGTATTAAACAGACGCCTTACGCAGCAGGTTTGTGTGCATGTTACATAAAAGAGGGCTGATTTTAATAATAAAACCACATTTTTTGTGTTACTGGATTCCTGTTGTTCATATTTTTTAGATAAAGGCTGAAAGCTGTGTCTGCAAAGCTGAGGACAGCAAAGCATCAGTGGATATATCATTTCCTTATAGGTGGAAACCGACTCAACTGGTACCGGCTGACTGGAAAACAAGATTTTGGCACCTTAAACGCAATCTGAGAAGAACAAAAATAAAGGAAATGGACTGTGTGAAGGAAAGAAAAGGCAGAAAGAGGAGAACAGCGAGGTTCAGGCTGTGCATACCACGCATTGTCCAAATAATTTAATTAGGTTCAAGTCAGCAAGTCTCAAATTACACAATGATGATCATTATCAGGCAAAGGCACACACACACACACACACACACACACACACACACACACACACACACACACACACACACACACCACTGCATGTGCTGATGCAAACCAATAAGTGCACACATGCACCCACACAACCACGCACACACCCTTTCCTGGAGTGACAAAGCATTAGTTTTATCGACTGTGTGTCAGAGAGCTTTCAGCACATCAGACAGGCTGGTATAACATGTTCAAAGGCCTTGTTACGGCGAGCCGGGAAACAAAAGAAGCGAGCAGCTCCGACAATAAATCGAGCGAGTTTGTCCACATGCCTGAGAGACAGGAGTGGAAAACACAAACGTCACATGAGAATGGAAACACGGCAGGAAAAGTCACATTCGCAGAGCATCTCACAGTCTCCCGACTGAATGAGAAACACACGTCACATGAGCGCATCTTACCCGTTCGACAGAGTCTCTTCCTCCCCTGACATTTTCATCTGGCAAAGTGTGTGTGTGTGTCCGGAAGAGACGCAGAGAAAGCGACTAAAGTAAGAGAAAGAAAAGAGCAGAAGTGGCTGTGAGCCCGGGGCCTTTCCAGCAGTGCAGTGCGATGCTGTGTGTCTCTTTCTGTAGCAGCAGAAACAGCAGAAGGTTAGGCAGAGAGAGAGAGGTAGGGACGAATGAATGAGAGAGAAAACGAGGGAGGAACGAGAGGTAGGACGCAACAGCAGCCCTTAATAAGACTGGGATGACTATCACACATGGAGAGAAAGCCTGGCCCACCTCGTCCGATCATCACCCTCATGCTCCACACTGCAGTCTCCGCTCTGATTGGTTAATGCAAAATCAGGAGCGTGGCCGAAATGCCCACTTTCACAGTCAGGGGATTTTTCTGTGTAGTGAGGATACTTCCAAAAACTAAACCCTGGAGGAGCAATGTGCTAAAAGCAGAAGTGTTCATAGTCACAAAGCCATTTTTCATCATAAAAAAAACCACAAACGCTTTCCGCCACTGTAGGTGGGAAAGAAATGTGGCTTTCTGAGGTGCAGCTGGTCAGGGCTGCTGCAGAGGCTGCTCACTGCAGCGGGCAGACAGTCCAGAAATAGACGTCGATGCAGCGCAGAGGCTCCAAAATGTAGACGCACGAGAAATAATGTGAAATCGTGAATGGAGAACGGGAGCAGTGCCAGGACTTGCAGCTGTATTTCACTGTAAACAGCCCATTGCCAGTCATCCATTAGATGTGAGTGAGTGTGAATGGGCGAGAGAGTGCCATAAACACATGTCGGCTGTAGTGTCTCGACCTGCATCTTTAATAAGCAGTTAAAACTACTAAACAAGCAGCAGTAATCAGAGCTGTCAGGCTTTTTGTTTTACATTAAAGTCGAGGAGTTTAATCCCAGTTAGCTGTGCGGATTTACTTTTTTGTCTCAATTACTGAAACTACAAATAAGTCTGTGTCATAACAGGATATCTCACCACTGCATACTCTCTTTGGACCACTTTTGTTAAGCACCGCCTCCTTTTTCTTTCATCCCACTGGCTGTGAAGCCGTGCCCAGATAATGCATTCACTAGTCAGCCACCGTGACCTTTGTGTAGTGTTTCCTGCATAATCGTGGGTGTTGTTCCCAGAGGAATCATGGGTAAACGGTGGGTTCGCCGTGACCACGCTTGAGCAAATATACTTGATGAGTTTCCACCTGTGGCGCTGCACGCGAAGCCGAGGCTGACATTCTTTGTCTTTGTTTCATGCATGACCCCAGTGTGTGCTCGGGTGTGTGGCATGCCAGATACTGTCAGTTTGACCTTTTTAATCTGCAACAGTGTGTTTGCTCTGAAACATCAAGATGCTAAATACATCATGTTTACTGTCACATTAGAAATGATGCAAAAGCAGCAAAATCTCACATCTGACCAGCTAAACCAAGGAGCAGTACTTCTACACTCAAGGTTTATTAAAGTAAATGTATTTTTAGTGAAACTGTTTTATTAGACAGCTAAGCGTTCATGCCACACGATCATATTAACATATGCTAATTTGCTGTTTTTGTTTCCCTTCAAAGGTCTTACGGCGCAATCACAGCATGTTTATGAAGCCACGGCATCTTTGCCCATTAATAAACCTTTAGAAGTTAAACCACCACTCAGCCTGCATTGTTATATAGAAATTGCTTCCTTCCCAGAGGTGGAATGTAAAATACCCATAGCACCTATGTTTACGTACATGATTATATTTTTTATATTTAAATACTTTTTTTCCTGGTCCCAGGTTTTTAATGAGATTACTATGAGATGTAATAGAAATAGTCCTGATTCCTGGTTATTACTACAAACATATTTCTACTACTAACTGGTTTTGCCTCAAAGGCGTAACTGTTCCCGCATATTTAGCCCCAGTTTCTGGCCCGTTATTATCCAGTTACATACATTTCAGTGTGTTTAGTCATGTATAACCACTGGTAGCAGATAATGTATTAATTAGTTCAGTAATTAAGTGTTACTAACTTGCTATTGCCATGCTCATGTTTCCACTAAAATACCCCACTATTACCATGTTATTACCGAGTTTAATAGAAAGGGCCACCAGGTTAAATAAAGTATTCTTCTGAAAGATTTTCCACTGATGATTTACTGAATTATTGCCATCAAATTACTGACAAAACAAATCTGATATAAAAATTCATCTGATACATCTGCATCAGTTTGTTCCTCAACGCTGGAGGAAAATACTGACCGTTAATGAGTCAGAATTACCCGTTTTCAGATACTATAACAGCCACACATATTATTCCTCTCTTCAAAGTTTAACTGTGAACTTTAAAGCAACCGAGCTCCACAAAGATCAAGAGACAGCATAAAGCTTACAGTCATGTGACCACGCTAAGGGCTTCGTACATATTACTGTTTCTGCTCCCATGAAAGCACAATCGCGAGAACAAAGCCCTCTCAGTGTCCGGCGCAGAAACAAGAGGGGAAAAAACATCTATCTTTATAGAGAGTAGTAAAAAGAAAAGCTTAATTGTTGCTTTCATCTCTCGTGTTTGCTGTGAGGAGATCAGAGGGTCATGGGTTTAAATTGAAGATAATTAGATTCTCATTACCCTCCTCATGGTGCAAAAACACTCCTGCACACTGCCCAACTTGCAAAAACACATTCGTTTACAAAGTTTGGGTTTTTCACTTTGATCAGGCAAACAGGTCATGACATATTTAGCAGGTAGTGGGTTCCTATTGGCCACATCTATGCACCTGTCACATGACTGAGGAGTCCAGGCTGTCGCACACGGATGTGAATTTCAGTTCACATCGATGTGCGATGTCTCCGGGGTTTTTGAGGACCCGGTTTGCCAAAATCTAAGATTTCAGAGCCCACAGACATGTGATATAAAACAAATTACAAGCAAATCAAATGTTTAAAGCTTTTACATACAAACAAATGTTGATTTATCAGCACATCTTAACACGTCTTCAATTAAAAACAGCAGATGTTCACTGAAATAAAACCTTTTAAAAAATATTTATAAAACTAAAACTAGCTGCCAGTATTTTATAAATACCTAAAAACGTCCTTTCACTTATTTACGTGCTTCTGATCTTATCAGACAGACACACATTTCTTCTCCAGGCTCTGAACGCTCATCATAGTTTGAATAAGCGATGATTTCACGGTCACACTCAGGCATAACTAAAGTGCTGAGAGATGATGTTATTCTCAGGTTCCCTCTGTCTGAATTATTGATATCACAAGCAGCAGGAGAAGCTGCCCGTGAACTCCTGACGACTTTGTTACCTCAACATGTGCATCTTTGTGTCTCGATGAAACCAAACATTTCTGTAATCTAAGCCTCGGTTTTCGTGTATGATCTGAGAGAGCTCACAGGCCAGTCTTACCCATTCGATGGATCTGTTGACTCCAGACCATCTTTGTCGTCCGGTATCTGCAACCTGAAACACGGGAACAGAATCGGGGCTGTTTTAGAGAAAGGAGAGCAATCTCGAGGGATGAAAACCAGCTGAAAGACAAGCTGTTGTTTGAGGAACACGATCGTGAGAGAGAGAAATATGGACACCGATATATGAGGACACTCCCAGGCCACAATGACTCGCTGATTTCTACAGATATGAACTTGATGACTTTCAGGGAAACCTGTGTGAGACTGGGCTGACGTGGGAGCAAATACTGGTCAAATTTATTTAAGTTTGTTAAATTACATTTGTGAACTTAAAGAAACTTACTTGAAGTCTGTGATGATGGAGTCCAGCTCTGGACTGTTTACATCTGACAACCTGAGATGAGAAATGCAGATGAGTCTGAGCGTAACCGCCTGCCAGAGTTGAACTTATTGTTATGCTGTAATCAGAGCCACGATTAGCAGCGGCTTTATGTTTTCTTTGTTCCTCACAGTATGAAAACATGACGTGTGCAGTGTCACCGTACCGGCTCGGGGAGTCCGGGCTGTCAGGTACGTCTTGTGGATTCATTCCATCCCTGTGAACAGGTCAAAGGTCAGCTTGGGGAAAAAAACCCACAAGACTGAATCTCATTAAGGTAAGAGGAGGATGTTAGCTGAACGTCTGAGGAAAGAAGGGCTGTAGCGAGAACGTGAATTCTAACTTTTGAAATACTTGATACTATTCCAGCATATGACTGAGTATTTTCTTCTTGTCAGCGTCCCAGCACGTTTTTAAATATGCTGCTGGCATCAAATTCATAATGAGAATTGTTAAATAAAACTGACACCATCAATATTCAAATATATATAAAATATATGTAAATAATGTGGAATGCATTCTGATTTACCTACACTTTACATACAGCCTGAAGTAGGCTGCTAATCAATATAAACATCATACAATCAACAGATGTCCTGTAAAAACTAAAGTTGTTTGTTTTGGAGTGAAATCGCTAAAATCGTCTGTTCTAGTTAGAACTTTATTTACACATGAATGTGTAACAAAACACAAAAGAGACCCAAGCTAAGTGTTGGGCCCCTTCAGAACATCACAAACTACATGGATCATGATGATGGATCATATCAGTGGCTAAACGCACGCAAGTGTTACATTATTAGACTTTTCTCCCTTTTTGAAACAAAAAAAAGTATCAGATCCACTTCCCTCTTTGAGCCTCAAACAGCTGTAAAGTACCTGAAATGACCAGGTCAAAGGGAAAGGCAGCTTGAAACCTTGCAAGTATTATAATGGGACACTGGATAATAAACATTCAGTATGAGTTATCTCAGGGAAAATAAGCCAAACATGGGGCAGTAACATAAAACTGAACTGTTTACATCAGCCTGTTAAATCTGACTTTCACTAACAGTAAAAAGCTCGCGTGGTCCTGACTGACACATCATGAGCGTCAGGTTGACTAACAGGATGCAGAATGGGAACACAGACTAACACACTTATAATAATAATAATAACAGCACAGAGAAGGAACACGACACCAAACATCTCAGGAGGTTTCTTCCGCCTCTTCCTTTATTAACTACAGAGACTCAAACACACACCGGTGGTTTGCGTGGTTTATTAAAGGGTCCTGGAAATCTCGTGTTCACAGGCTCCAGTGTGCGCTAAACAATCTCAGCGCGATGACACGATAACCTCAGGCCAGCGCAGTCACATGATGCCTTAGGTTTAAAAAAAAAGTGCGATTAAATCCCAGCAGCCGGCCTGACTTTGGAGACAGACAAGCACGGACACGGCCAACCAAGACGCGCCGTGATCTCCGGGAGCTTTTTTCTTCCACTCACCTTTTGCTGTCATGTTTCTTCACGCTTCGCTTCCAGCTGTTCATAAAACTCATTCCACAGCGCGGGAGGACCAGCAGCGACCGGAGAGGTTTACACAGCGGCTCACACGCACGTCACACGGGAGCAAGTGGGAAGGGAAAGCGGCTGCTGCTGCGCGTCTTCCTCCTTCCTGACGTGCAAAGGTGCGCTGCTCTCATCAACGCAATAATGACTTTCTATTTAAATGCACAGGAATGCAGCCGCTCGCCCCGCGGTCCTAAAGCCGTCCGTGTTAGGACGACGCTACAGACAAGGAAGTAAACACAGGTGAAAATAAAATTCATAAATATGATCTTAAATGCCCAAAATACTAAAAGATATATATTTTTACAAAAACATATATTTAAGCAAATAATGTTTATTATTTTTTATTATTAAAATAATTTTGTTTAAAAATAGATAAATGTTACATAGATTTTCTATAAAATTACAGAATTGCTTTGAATAATTTTTTTAATTACCTAATTAATTTATTTTTATTTATTTGCCCAGCGTGTTTGCAGAAATCCGTGAAAGGTGACAAAAACATAAACACGGGTTGTTTATGAATACTAAAGGTGCTTATGATACTATAATTGTCTTTATAATATATTTACATCGAAATAAAAAAGAAATATCGTGATACTATAGTTAAATATTATAAACGAAATATATGCCCTTGTATTCAGAAATGAGGACATCAGAGGGACATCAGGTTGGGCAGTCAGGAGACTAAATCAATGAGGCTGAGATTATTTTTGGATGAGTAGAGGATGAATCGTGGATATATTGGAAAAGGAAGGTGATTATGGAACTGGCAAGCAGGAGGGAAAGAGGGAGATTCCAGAGAAGATTCGTGGATGTAGAAGGATGGCATGCAGAGGTGACAGAGGATGCCAGGGATAGGATGAGATGGAGACTGATGATCTGCTGTGGTCATCTCGAAAAGTAGCAGCCAAAAGCACGAGACACTGAATCCATGTCACCTCCTTTGTTGTAAATCAAAGTGACATCAGGTGCACAGGAGGCAACAACAAGGCAACTTCCAAAAAGGGAATGGTGTTGCAGGTGGAGACCACAGACAATTACTCTCTCGTTATTCCTCCTGACTGACTTCTCTCCAGTTTTTAAGCTCCTCCCGGAGGTTTGCTGTGTCTCCTGGGATCTGGTGCGTCGTACGAGGAGAAACAGGAGGGGCACTATCACGTGTGGATGACAATATATTAAGAAGATGCTCCGGAAAAAAAATTGCACCAACTGCAAAACTACACATTTTTAATATTTATTCTGTTTCAATTAAATGCATTACATGGCCAAAGCCTTCCAATAATGATTTTTCTTACAAGTTAGGAAGTACAAAATAAAATACAATTAGCCTGAAGCTTAAAAAGCTTTATGGATAAGCCTAGAAACGTACAGTAAGTGGTTCTGGTTTTGAGAAATGTGCAGAATTGTTAAAAATGACAGTAACCTGTTTGAATACATGACAATGAAGCAATGGAACTAGTACAACAAGAGACCTGGAGAGCAGACATGCAGCTGTGCTCTCCCGTATTTACAATAAACTTCATTGTAAGAGAGCGAGAGCTCTCAGTAGGAAGTACTGCATCAACCACAGACAGTACAATGGTTAGACATGAGAAGAGGAAACTATCTTCTTGCTAAACATTAAAGAAGTAAGAACAGGAAGAGCTGTCCAAAACATTGTGCATTATTTGATAAGAAATGAGCTAAGGTAATGAGAGAGCAGAGGCCTCTCGCACTTCATCGTAGCCTTTCCTCAGCAGAAAACCTTCTGTCACGTTTAGTAAAGCTTTCCTGTGCCACCGTGTGGCTGTCAACAGGCCCGATAACACAGTGCAATGTGAGCGTGCATCCTCAGCACATCTGAGGTCTTTTGCAAGTTAAATCCCTGCAGACGTCGAGGTGCACGGCCAGAAAATACACCGCTCTAACGAAAAAGTAGAAACACTTAACAACCTTCACCGTGTTTGTGTAAGACTCTGAAATCCAGGGAGTCTCTCAGAGCGGAAAAGACTCCTGGATTAAAAAAAAGAAAAGAAAAATCGTACAAATGGTAACAAGTGAAGCACCGACTCTGGCACACGTTGAAATGGGACCAAATGTTCACGTGGTAACATGACAACCGCACAGTTGTAGTTATCCATTCAGCATTCAAGCTGCTGAGGAGCCCTTGAGTTTCCCTAAAGGAGATCAATCAGGATTAATGATACAGTTAATGATCAGTTAAGGTAGGATCCACGCTTACATTCATCTATGACAACCTTGCGTTTTGTTACATTCTTTCATGTCGGGCCACAATGAATTGAAATTTTTAGACCGATTTAAAGATCTAAAGTACTTGAGAGAAACTTAGTTCGTATGTTAGAAAATCAGATCGTGTGCTTTCTGTTCTGCATCCTACTGTAGTGTGGCCTAGTTTTTAATGCAAACCAAGCTGTAGTCATAAAATGTGATGGCTGTAGTTTCATTCATTATTACCTCCCCCGACACACACACACAAATAAATGCTTTAATGCTCACGACACAGGTGCTACGGTGAGCAAGGTAGGACTGACATTTCAAAGGAAAAGGTAGCTGTGGCAGATTTGTTCCATTTTAGTATAAATCTACACATTGTACACATTTCACATCTTACAGGAGCCGCAACTTCCAGTTAAACACGAAGAAATGTTGAAATATGATGACCTACTCTAAATGAAGACAAAAAAAATCATCTTCCCTGCACGAGAGTGGGACACGGTCACTCTGTTAGAAAGGGCCTACAGAGTTATAGAACAGAACAAACTGGGAAACAGAATCTCCCCAGTTCACTGTGGTTGTTTGAGAAGTTTAATCGAGAGCCAAAAAAGAAAATTAGGGGAATTCTTGAGTTCTAGAAAATTAGCACGTCTATTAAAATCTCATCACAAAGAGAGCTGAGATTTAATGAAATGTAGCGAGTTTGTTTAGTGGTTTCGAGTGCGCGCTACAATAAATTACATTCTGGGGACTTAATGCAGCGTTTGCTGCCTAGATTTTAAATGAAGGCAAAACGACGTTAACACTAGAACAAGTTTTCTCTTGCACCTTCGTTCTAAAAAGGGGGAAAGAAAAAGAAAAAACGTTACGCTCCTCTTTCAAAACCACGGAGACCAACAGAGGATGGACAGTCGGGGGGGTTGAACGAGTTAGAGATGAGTTTTGAGTCTCTTCATGGGGTCAGCAGGTGATGCTGAATCAGTCCTGTACAATCCCCACTTTGCTTTGGTGCTTTCTGGGCTGGGCCGGGCCAAGCTGTGCCGTGCCGTGCCGAGCCAGACCAGTAGAGGGGAACGGGGCCTCCTCAGGAGAGTTCAGACTTGCTGAGAGCGATGGCCAGCTCCAGGTCTTCTTGCTCCTGCTGGGTGAGCCTGGCGAGTCGCTCCTTTTCCTCTCGCTCGCTCTCGCGCTTTGCCCACTCTATCATGTCTTCCTCGGTTGGATACTGCTCCATGAAAACAGAGGAAACAAAGAAACAGACGCACACAATGGATGCAGTTTTGAAACTTTGAAAACCCACCAGCAGCAGACCTTTTTCCTTCAAAGTGGACACTTTGATTTGTAATCACCATTTATGTGCCAGAAACCAAAGACAGTGAGTCAGGACGCACAATTGTAGGGTGCTAAAAAAAAAAAAAATCATGTATTGGAGTCTAAATTTGTAGTTCTGTGCCCATTCTGAGAAAGGTGCATCGCAATGAGGTCTAAAAGAAATCCAGACTTTTGCAGACCTCCCAAACAAATTAGAAAAAAAGAAAAAAGAACAGGAAAGGCGATTGAAATTGATTTCCCTTTAAATGAAAACAGTCCTCCCTCCAACATATATACCCTTGCAAAGTTCCTGCAGCCACATGATCAGAGCAAAAGCAGGGACTGCGATGCTAGAAAAGCCTGAAGACAAACAGGCACAACTGTAGGACCACAATCACATGCACTGAAAGCTCCACGGTCACAAAAAGAGTAGGAAGGAAACACGGTCCACTGGTTAAATTGGTTAATCATTGCAGACTGTGTAAATATGTTCATTATTCTTAACGAATGACAGACAGAAGCAACAGAGGTCATCCCACGTGCATCCGGCCATGCAAAGGAGAGTCTCCTAGCAACTGTTTTAGAGCCGATAATAACAGGTCACGGTATGAAGAACATGCACGAGAAGACGTGTACAGAATGTGATGGATCTGACAGAGAACATGCACTTATCAGTTTGCAGACAACATCCCGCCAATTCTCTTAAATATGAATGAAATCAAACATAAATAAGATACATGGAAAGAGAAATGGTGCTTTTTATTCCACAGCTTTAAGAAAAAAACTTCATAGTCTTATTTGTTTTTCATGTTAAGATGCTTTAAAGGATCATTGCAGAGTTTTACATGTTTTAGTTCATTTGCTTTACAGCACATCACACTGTAGGTTCTCAGAAATGTGATTTCCTGGTTTCTTTGTATCCGTTTGTCTCGCTGGGTAACAAATATACATACAGATCAACCTGTGGCCAAATGAACCTTCCTTGATATGAATCTATAATGATTAATAACGCACCTAACTTTATTACTGTTGTGCCCATGTGGTAATTTATGTAATTCGCTGAATTACAGTCTCTGTTTGCAGTGGCACTTTAATGCAGAAGTTACAGAGCTGACAAGCAGCAGAGGGGTTTTTATGGGCTGGGAAATCATCCTAAATGCAACACATGCTTTGGGAAGTTATCAACAGTAAGCTGAAGCATATCCAAACCTCTGATAAATGAACTGAACATGTAAAACACTTGATCCTTTAAACTCAGGGATTTACAGGTGGTGATGTCATGGATGCACATAGAAGCCGGAGATGGTGGCCTTGATTCAACACTTTATTAAACAGAGGTGTAAAGAAACACAGAGAGAATACAGTCAATCTGCTTCTCCACAACACACTGCTGACCACACGAGGGCTCGGACACAAACTGATGAATGAATGGATGGATGGATGAACAGAGGAAAGCCTGTATAAATAAACAGCAGCAGAGTAAAGGGGAAAGGAAACTTTGATGATTCGAGAAACGGTGGAGGCACTGGTGTAAGTCAACGAGAGTCAAAGACACAGTTAGTGCATGCAGGTCGGCGACTGACAGGTACATGCGAGGGTGCTCACGTGACAGGAGAGGATCAACAGTGTTCTGATGTGATGCAACTTCACAGGTCATTTCCATGCAGCGTTAAAAAGGGTTGAACTAATAGAACTACTTTGACCACCATGACCCGAAGATTAACCCACACAATCATCTTCCTCTTGGTTTCTTTTATTTATATTATTATAGATATATTAGTTTTGGAAGCACATTAATGAATGAGAGGAAAAAGAAACCCCTCCACCATTCTTTGGGTTCAAGTTTTCACAGCAGCCTGCACTTATTGAATGTTTCGAGGCGAGGTTAGGTGTTTATCCCAAATCAGTGATGCTATAAAACAGCAACTTACTGAAAAACGTTTGGAGGTATAAAGAGTATGAATGCAGTACTCTGCAGCTCATGAGTCAAGGTCAACTGATGCCACTATGCCCCATGGGTGGGGAAAATTTCCCTGAGACAAATTTAGTGTTAAAAGAAGAATAAAAACTCAGATAATTACATCAGTAATTATTGGATTAGACTCTAAACTTGCACAGGAAGTAATGTCAATGTGACAAAGTTGGGATGGCTAATAAAAAGCCAAATACAAGCAGCCTGTCATCTCTCCATTCACTGCCAAACATTCTGGACTTATATAGCATATATAATAAGAATATATAAATGTATCTATAATTTCTATGCATTTCCTCACAAAGTAAGAGTGCATCTTCAGTCATAGAGTTAAATGAGGTGAAATCTCATTATGAATCCATAATAGAGCGGGTGAAAAGAAATGTTTACAGGGTTAGACAGCATTGTATTATTAACAATAGTCTGACATATACACAAGCAGCAGAAATGCAAAAGAAACCAAAAAAACCCAAAACAAAAATACAAGATTTACAAGATTTTATTGTTTTAACTGGGAGAAGCGTATGAATCATGTAACATTACGAACTGCTACCGTGTGATGCTTTAATAAGCTGGTTAGTTCACTTTAAGGCTCGTCACTGGCAGTGGATGGAGTGATTTCAAAAGCTGGCCTGATTTGCTCGGGGTTGTATCCTTATTGAGTAACTACATGTTGGTTTACAAGGAGGGAAAAAAAAAAAAAGAGCGAGAGAGAAGAGGGTGTGACTATTGACATTCAGGTGGAGGTGAGGGAGATGGGGAGAGGGAGTTGCTCACTTTGTCAAAGCTGGCAAATCCGTCAGCTTCCCGTGCGTTGCGGCGAGGAGGGGAGGAGGGGGCGAAGGGGTCGGCTAAAGGATCCTTTGCAGGCAGGGAGGAGGAGGAGGAAGAGGAGGAGAAGTCTCCTGAAGTCTGTGGCATGAAGTTTCCTCGTCGATGGAAGGAGTCGGAGGACTCCGTTCGATTGATGGATGATTTCTTACCTGACGGGGCACAGACAGGCAGACTCAGCAAAGGCAGGTTTTATTTCATGAACACTGTTGGCACATCCCCAGACGTGTGATAGCTACACTGCTCCAACCGAACAGAGTTACAGGCACTTTTTGTTTTCTGGATAACAGGATCAACTGACCTGGAGGTGGAGGAGGAGGTCTGGTAGGCGTACCCGTTTTTGGCGGCAGGGCTGGGGGCACATCAGAGCTGGCAGGTTGGCTCTCTTCCTGGAAGAGGTTCCTGCTGTCGACTCCAAACTGGTCAGCACCATTTGACTGGAATGAGAAGGTCCAACCAAATCAAATATATCTATTACATAAGCAGGAAGGTGCACGAATTTACTTAAGAACAGCACAGAGGCTGTGTCATCACTCGCAAGCTCTGTTGCACATCAGTAAAACCCCGATAAATAAAGGTACAGGTACTGTGGTGTAAACAGCAAGTGTGAAATTAGTGTTTCCACACCGAGTTCACAACAGCTCTCTGCACAGTAGCTCGGCAAATACCCGCAGAAGGCTACAGGATTTACTACTATGCAGAGACAGAGGCATTTTTGTGCATATAGATTCCTTTCCATGCATACACGGGGCTTTTTATAGTTGCAAATATAAACCAAAACTAACATAAGACTGGATAATTATTTATTATATATGATGTATATACGATGCACGAAACGACGTGACAGAGGATATATTAAAAATGTGGAAATTACCTTTGCCAAAGCACTGAAATCTGCAAAGCCTCCTCCAAATGACTCATTACCAAACACAGCAGCAAACGGATCTGAAACATCAATGAAAAACGACCGAGTGCATGAAATCAGCAGCACTTCAATGCCTCATCCAGCATCTTATTAACAGAAAAGCACATTTTACTTTATTTATTTTTCATTATTTTCTTATTTGCTGCTATGAGTTCTGTCCCCAGTGGGTGGTGCCATGCCACAAGCTGTACCTGCATCTGAGGAGGCACTGACTGCGGTACCACCGGGAGCAAAAGGGTCATTGGATGCTGCCGTGTCCTTCTAAACACAAACAAACACATCAGACGTTTTTATAATCCAGCCTGAGTGGACAAACACGCTAACCTGTAACGTGATTTACTACAACTAGAGCATGTACATCAAACAAAAACATAGCAGTTCCTCTTTTGGCCACCAGTATTTTAACTCTTTCTGAGCCAATAAGGGAAGAAAACGAACGTATTCTATAACCAGAGGGCTAAGATCCAAACTTTGGGACTCATTGCTATAAATTAGCTTCTGCTTCCTCTTAACAATTTACATGTCAGCGATTTCAACACATTTCTATGCATTTAAACTATTATACAGAATATTTTATATAAAGTATATATAATAAAGTGGATGATAAGCGTTCAGGCGTACACGCTTGGTGCTTCTAAAATTACTCAAACCTTTAGAATGGTAATAAAACATCTGGGACAAATTATTATATTCCTTAAAATACTGTCACAAAAATGTTACTCAACACACTGTAAACAGGTTTTATTAGCGGGTCTACTCACCACGGCCAGATCAGAGCTCGGCGGGGAGCTGCTAAAAGGATCCTTGTCTCCATCTTGAGAACCAAACGGGTCTGCCTCCTTTGTGCTGGTCATTTTGCCTCCAAACGGGTCTGAATCGGCTGTGTTGTTCCCTTTAGAGCTGAACGGATCGTTGGATGCTGCCGCTGGATTGGTGGATTTGGAGGCGAAAGGATCCGGACCCGATGGTACGGCTGCTGTATCGTTCACCTTGGCTGCAAAGAGGTCTGGCTCCGGCACGCCAGAAGTGGTACCAAAGGGGTCGGCTGAAGCAGAGAAAGGGTCCTCTGAGGAAAACGGGGTGCTGGAGGTTTGTGTGAAGAAAGTGTCTGCAGCAAAGGGGTCTGAGCCTTTGAATGGATCTCCTCCAAAAGGATCTGATTTAACACAAACAGCAGGAGAAACATAATGAATAATATAACCCACTCGTCAGATGGGATATATATATATATATATATATATATATATATATATATATATATATATATATATATATATATATATATATATATATATATATAAATAAAACAATGCTGTGCTTGTGTGAGATTTATTGTTCATTAAATACTTTGAGCAGCACCTCCAACATCTGCTTTTCCAAAAGGATCTTCTTTGAAAGGATCGTCTACAAAGGAAAAACACACCATCAGTCTGCCAGCGTTCAGCAAGCATTAAAAACACTGTTTTTTCCATCTTGATTTTTCACGATGAGGTCTTACGATCGGTAAAGGGGTCTGAATGGAAGAAATCCATCTCAGGCAGGGAGGGAGGGCTGCCCTGTGGTGGCAAGGAGCGAGGGCCAGGCTGAGGTGGAGAGGGGCAGGTGGTTGTTTCTGTCGGCTCTGCAGGCTCCTGTTTGCTCTCTGGCTCTGGTGATGCAACCTGTCGCAGAGAGGCACGGCGCTCTGAACATTACAGTGAATCACGCATCGTGGTTATGGAGGGGGAGGGGTTTTAACACCCATCTGATGATTTAACACAACTATCAGGTTACATTTTTCTTTGCTGTCTGCTGTCAGTCTATGCACTTGTCTGGCACGCTGCATGTCCAACATCTCATGTCTGTTTCTGGTATAAACAGCTTTTCACAGACAACATTTCAAAGAAATGTGGGTAAAACAAACATCCCAAATGTCACACTTGATGACAATGAAAACAAATACTAATGATAAAAATCAAGAAGAAGAACAGAAGAATACAAGGAGTCACAAAGATGCTGTTTATTGGTTTTCATGGGTATACTTGAATAAGTTTACCTTCGGTGGGGTCTCCTTAGGTGACTCCTTTGCATCATCTGTAACCTCAGAGGAGACGTCAGGCCCAGGGCTGCTGTGTTCCTGCTTAGAGAACAGACGCACAACTTAAAAGGACAGCATCTGATGTTTTTTGATAAAAGCTTTGAGTTAAAGCGACGGAGTAGCTCATCTGGTTATTGTAATGTGTAGGTTACATGTTTTTGTTGTCGCTGGACAGTTTCCTTTGAGACTCACTTTGACTTTTTTGAGATTATCTGTGATGTTTTCCATGTCACAAGAACACGGCACAGTTGTAGCATGCATTAGGCTTTACAGCTGTGTCTGTCCACATTTAAAACTACTGTAAGAGTGCTTCTTATTATTATTCATGTAGTTTTTACCCTAACATTGCTCTCCCAGGGCTTGGCAAGGCTCGACAGACTGTACATATCAGTGTAAAGATCATCCAAGGCATCATGTTTCTGCTTTTCATCTTCCCCAGCTTTTGGACTCTCTTCGTCCTTCTCGTCTTCCTTTTCTTTCTCATTCACGCCACCTCTCTCCTCTGAATCTGAATGCTCTTCCACTCTCAGTTCTTTAAGGTCCTCCTGGAAGAGGTCCCTCTGGAAGAGGTCCCCATGGTGGAGCTCTGCAGCGGGGCCTGCTGATCCATTGACCATGACAGGAGAGCTGTCCTCAAGGGCTCTCTTCCAGCTGAGCTGAGCAGTCACCGATCGCTCCTCCACCTGAAGGTCGTTCAGTTTCTGTTGGACCTACGTGCCAGAAGAATAATTTTTTAAAAATGACATGATTAAAGAGCAGAGACAACATAGATATGATGAATTCTGTAGCCAGTGTACACAGAAAGTACAGCATTAGGAACACACTGGTGGAGCCACAGCAGTGTTGCTCCATCTGTCCACACAGAAATTCTGGAAGTGCTCAGTATAATCACTGCAGCTATTATTCATGCGTTTGGGTATGTAACAGTTGTGCAGCCTGCTGATTACAGTCGGAAAATAACATTTCCATCAGCTGCGTAGGTGCCAAAAAATGAAAAATGTTTTCTCAGCAGACATGCTATACGAAACCAGGGAAGAGCTTTTAACCTGTGCAACTTGTGTGAAAGAGTCACGCACAGACTCCTGAAGAGGAGTGAGCTGCTCCTGGGCAGCCTGGACCTTCTCCTGAAGTTTCCGGCTCTCCTCCTGCAGAGCCAAAAGCTCCTCTCGGGCCTGGACCAGCTCCTCCTCATACTGACATATCCTTTGTTCCTGCTCCTCGTGCTCTGACTGCAGAGATGAGATCTGAAAGGAAAGTAACCAGAATTCTAGGTAATTACACGGCTCCTCAAAGGGTTACCAAAAAAAAAAAAAAAGGAGGCAACTTACAAGTTGGGTCTCCTGGTTGGTCTGCTGTCGAATGTGAGTGAGCTGCTCCTCCAGGGAGGCCTTCTGTTGGTCCAGCTCATCTAAAGCATCTTGGACTTTCTGACGCTGAGTCTGAAGTTGCTGCAATACTTCGGTTTCCTTTGCCACCTCATCTTGAAGGTCCTGTGGACATAAAGTCAAAGGGGGGAGGGAGGGAGATTCAATAACAGAGAGGAAGTGAGCAACAAAGAGACTTTGGAAAACAACCTTTAAAGTTACTGATTTTTGGAAAGATAATAGTAATAATAATAAGATAATAAACTTTATTAATCAGGGAAATGTAACCGTTACATCAGCTCAACAGAATAAAACAAGAGAAATGTGGTAAAATAAAAGATTAAAAAGATACATTCACATAAACGTGTTTGTAAGTAGATGGTTTTATGAAGAATGTGAGAAAAGAATAGAGAAGAAAAACTGGTGAAACCAAGTGAAGGTAAAGGATTTTAAGAAATAATGTGCACTAATGCTGTGTTACAGTGTTACAGAGTAACCACATTTCTAGTCTAAATACTAACTTTTAATACAATTCCTGAAAAAGCTCAATCGGCTGTTATATGTCAGCTTGCCGGAAGGAGAAAGGCTGACGTCACAGTGTGGGATTATTTTCGTTTACAGGCTGCAGATCGTTTTGCAGCTCAGTGAGTCAGTGAGATCGTTAACATCCTTTCAGTAGCTGAAAGGACAACGGCAGCTTTTAATCTCTATACTAATATCAGAAACAACACAAAGTGCTTTAACAACAACATTTTAAGGCAGATAGATTATGGAAATAAAAGCTTGTGCTTTGCGTGTATTTCTCTTTATTAAAATTCCCATGTTAGAAAATTTGTATTTCCTTGATTCTTAGAAAATCACTTCCTGTTTTGAGGCTGGCTTTCCAGGGTTTGATTTCAAAGGTGGTACGACTGCCACAAAACCCATTCTTAACCTCTGGGGAACGCTTGGGTATGTGCAGTATACCACGTCCAGGAATAAACTCAGACAATATAAATAACCAGAAGCACTCGCACATAAGTACAATCGAGTGCAGCTACAAAATTCAGCTACATCAGCTCCTTCGATACCACCCTCGCACTCAGACTAATTCCTAAAGAACTCTGCAGCCTCGCCCCTTTAAGCCAAACAGCTCCCAAAATAGAGCCCAGACGAGGCAGATCAGCCTCTTCCTCTCTTCCTCTTCCTCTCCCAGTATCATTAACTGCATTTCTGAACAAGCGTCTCAGACTGCAAATCAAATGTGTTATTGATCTTCTCCTCCAGAACATTCAGCACCATAAAAGTGAGCTTACCAACCTGCATTTGTTTTGCTTGTTTGTTGGTTTTTAAAGGGAAAACAGACAGAAATGCACACGTGCGTTTAATGCATATTAACTGTGCTCCAGCAATAGTTTTTGTAAACCAGTGATTTAGAATACAGGTAAAATCTCACAAAGAGACCTTACCTGCACTTCGGTGCTGCGCTGTCGGATGGCCTCCTCCTTCTCCTTGATCTCCTCCTCCACAGAGCTCTTCTCCCTGGGGTTGCAGCAAAGGAGATAGGCGTATTTAACCACCAAGGAGAGCACCAGCCCACCAAGCCCAAGCCAGCTCTCTAGTGAGCATGCTTTACCCGGCCCCTGAACCACCACCAGCTCCTCTCCCTCAGCTGCCATGATGTTCTCCTCGACTCCCAACTTTACAGAAGAGAAAGCAGCATCAAGTCCTGCAGCGAGAGCAGGTGTGTGTGAGCGCTGCGCTGTGGGCGACTGCGAGGATAAGTGTCGGAGAAAGCGAGCACGTACTTGCTCAGTCAAACGCGTGGGAGAAAGAGCGAGAAGCAGATGGCTGCTTCGGGGATGGAGGGAGAAAGAGAGGAGGAGGGACGAGTGATGATCTGCCAACCTCCAACATCTATCATCTGAGTCGTCCGTGTGCTCATCCTCTCTACACTTTTTCAAGCATGCAGCAAGAGGGAAAGAAGAGACGGGTGGGGTAGAAAGGAAGCGTCATAACTTGTGCACAAAAGATACTTCAACTACCTTTAAAGGAATCCTGTGCTTGTGTTGAGTGCTGTGGTAAGGTGTTATATAAACCATTAGACACAAAAAGGGCCTCGCTGACATTTCATTCTGTTATTGAATATAAACGATTACTCTAAGGGATTTTATGCAAGTATTTTCAGCTCCAAGGAAAACTGAGAACAATTACCAGAAACAGAAAATAAAGAGGAAGCACATACAGAGGTAAAGAAAAGATCCTGATTGGTAGGGCTGTGCGATATGGCCAAAATCTCATATCCCGATATAAGACATCTATCGTCCCGATAACGATATAAATCACAAAAATGTAACATTTTCTGTAAATTCTGTGAATCTCGGGCAGCTCGTCTTGCGGGAAGTGTTTCCAGCTGCGCGTCATGTAGCTGGAGTCGAGTGTTTTAACCGATGCATGAAACGATACATTTTTAGACATAAGTTGTAACGGCGCCGTTTTCTTTGTGAGTATTTATTACACGGCGTGCTGCGGGGAAACCCCTGTTCTAACGTTTGAGTCTAAGCTTTATTTTTTAGCACCTGGCGGCTCTTTTTTACTTCTCATCCGTAAATAATCTGCTCTTTCACGTGATTCAGTTTATTTTGAAAAGTCTCAACAGGATCTTGAGCTTTACTGTGAAAGGTTTATGTGGAACATAAACAAGCGGACACGTGATGGTTTTACCATGTTGTTGCTAACCACAACGCATGAAAACAGGCGCTTGTCCGTCCGTAGTGTGGTTATATTAAATATAAGAGAAAGAGAACTTTAAGAAATTAATGTAGCCACTACAGTGACCATCAAAACGGTGAAAAAATATTACCGTAAACAGTTTATTTTGCGACACCACGAAACAAACGATAGCGTAAAATGAAACGATAGACGTTTTTATATCGTCATCCGATATATATGGTTATATCGAACAGCCCTACTGATTGGTGTTTTTACTTAAACATGTTTTTCAGTAAGTAAGTATTTCTGCTCACTTGTTCTCTTACATTTGTTTTTGGTTCAGTATTTTTCACACAACCTTAACAAAACTTTTAATATTGTTGTGTGAAGACACAAAAGAAATTATGCCTCAGTTTAACTTATTAAAAAACTATTCTATCGCTCGCTGCACAACAAACACACAACTCCCCTGATAATCTACGAGCTGCAAATGCAAAGGGAACCGTTCCCAACTTCTACTCACCCATCAGCATCATCGTCATCATCACTGCCAACCTTCTTATCCTGAACAGAAGGCTGCTGCCCTATTCTGAAGCAGCAAAGACGCTTCATCTTTTCAAGCTCTTATTAAATAAAATCTGTCCGCAGGTGATTTCTAACTCAGTTTCCATCCTTCTTACTTCAAACAGCTGTCGTCTAGTGTGTGTCTAAGTGTGTGTGAGATTCTATGAGTGTTTATTGGAAGGCAGAGGTAGGAGAAAAGGCCACTTTCTCACTTCTCCCTCTCAGTTTTCACGAAAAGGGAAGCTACGTTCTGTGAAGTATGGAAATGAAATCCATTACTATGACAACTGCTCAAACCAAGACTCCATGTGCAAAGCATGCATGCAAATGTGCAGCTGCTGCAGCTTTTACTTAAAGGTACATCTGGCATTTAAGATCATGTGAAGTAAAAAGGCAAAAGAAGGTAAAAACATAAAGTCTGGAATCAGGTCGTGTCTCAGGATCTCTACTAAGTCAAGGTTATGACTTTCAGAAAAATGAATCATCTTGTTTTTGAACCGTTCTTTTGGCTTTGATCACAAAGGCAAACCTCAGGTTATGCACTGCTGCCCTCACATGGCCCTGTGTTGTTATCATTTTAAATCTATTGTTTTCTGAAATGTTGCAAGGCCTGCAGACCCTGATGTACCAAAGCAGTCCCAAACCATGTTCCCGCCAACATGCTTCACTGTGCGAAGGTTTCGGTATTTTTTTTTATTTACAATTTTTCCATTTTTGCCAAAGAGTTCATCTACTGTTGTCACATCTACATAGAAATCTGTCCTCTTCTCAGTGATCTCTGGGTTTTATTTGTGTCTTTCCATTCACCCCGTTTTAACTTGGTGCATTTCTTACTGTGGAGACAAAGACTTTAACAGGTGACTGGTGCAGATGTTATGTTGCTCCCCTGGGTTTTTTATTTTTAACCTCCGTCATGACTAAAGGTTTTGCTCTCGGTGCACTCGCCTCACTACGCCCACTCCAAGGTTGACTGACAACACTCCCATCACATTTTTCTCCACACTGCTTAGTGTAACGTGATTGCCTACAAGGTCTTTGGAAATTATTTTGTAGCCTTTCTAGGCTTCGTGGGTCTCTTTGAAGCTTCTTTTAAGATCCCATAAAAGTTGTTATAATGAGGTGTGTTCACATCAACCAAACTTTATAAAGATGTGATTTAACCATTTGAATCAGGTGTGTTGGATCAAGGACACATCTAACACCTGCAGGACACCGGGCCCTGAGGCCTGAAGTTCCCCCTCTGCTTCATCGGACTTAAAGTGGCTTTGGGAGTTGTAGCGCTGAGGTTCCCTCTGCACTCTGACTGACCGCAGAGTCTTCAGCCAAGTACTATTATTGTGTGTCATTATTTCTGTTGTGTTTGATTCTGATTACTACTTAGATGACATTCAGACAATGCAGATAATCAGTGCAGAAATCCCATTAATCCCAAACAGTTTACACCCTCTCCAGGGGCGGATCTAGAGAGATTTTCTTAGGGTGGTATGGGAATCAAATAGAGTGGCCATCTCTTTACACATGCAGGTGTTACATTCTGTTATATATATAGTTAAAATACATCAAATGGAGTAAGTTCTTACTGGCTTTCAGTTCAGACCCTTTCCACCTCTCGTCTTTTTAACCATCTGCTGCTGCAGTAACACAAGTGTTTGTTATTTTTACTGGAACTTTGGCTGCGCTCAAAGAAGTGCGAGTGTGTCCCTCCTGCATACCTGAACCAGCAGAGGCTCACAAACACTCAGCTTGAACCCTTCATCTTTAGGCCAACAATATAAACCACCAATGAAATCATCTCCACCGCCATCACTCTGTTAATAACATGTATGGTGTTTGCCTTTTTCTTTAAATGTGAGGAGAAATGATTACCTTTGTAGTTCAACAATCTCGTTACTCAGTGAGTCCAGCTCCTTGATGGCAGAGAAGTCGGCTGCTAGGTTAGCTGCGTTGTTCTGGTGAGGACAGGAAAACTCAATATCACCAGTAAAGAGCAGAAACACCCACATTACTGATATGCAGATGAAAGTACTGGAGACCAGCGACTCATTACAACTTAACACAAAAGACAGTCACAGCATAAATAAACAAATGAACTACACTAATGGCTTTACATCAAGTCATCTACTGTTAGAGGCTCAACAGGCAGGGCTTGGGGAACAGTGGTTTTAAAAGCAGCCTAGCTGATACCACTTGGTTCACTAATTTAAAAGACGATGGAAGCAAACTATACTACTGAGAATTTAAAAAATCTAACATGTCTTCAAAGCCTTGATAAAAACACACAACCACAGAAACAGATACAGCGATAAGAGTGCATCTCCAAAACTAAAAACAGTAACCTTTGTTTCTCGTCAGCTTCCCTCAAAAGCACAAGGGCAAACGGAAACTAAATATCAAATTCAAATATTTAGGATAAAACTACGTCAGATAAGAAAAGAGGCAACCTGTTGAGAGTTATGAGATGCACTAGACTGTTTCTGATGAATCGCACTCACTCAGGATTGTGTCAGTGCACGTGAAATGGATGAAATGCAAAAATGCAAAAAGACGAGGTAAAGAAACAAACTGCTGCAGAGAGAGGAAATAAGAAACACACACAGCTGCAAGCTTAACAGGAAAAATACACAACACACACACACACACGCATGCACAAACACACCAAGAGAAAAATACGTCACTGAAAGCCACAATTAAGACAAGCAACATAATTTATATCTAACAGTGCTGATGCAATGGAAAATTATAATAAGTCACTGCTGTAAACAGATGGTGAAAACTGCAACCAGAGTCTGTTTAAGCTATAAAAAAGACAGCTGCTCCAATTCACTATCAATCAATCTCATTATTAAGGATCTTTCAGCATCCATGAGATCAGTTTTTGTGTGTTTTTAATTCTTGAATTGCAAGCGATTGCTGGGTTCTTAAAATCAAACCAAATACTAATATTTGGTGATTTAAATATCTGATATATCGGCTGATTTAGAAGCTTGTTTTAGCATCACAGAAAGCTGTAGATAGCTCGTTTATGCTCAGATCAGCTAGTTGTTGTTTGTGGTGTTGCCAAACAACAACCGCATTCTTCTTCCTGAGCTCTAAGGTCATCAGATCAGAGGCTGCTGGTGGCCCCACGCGCTCAATTTAAAACTCGTGGTGATCAGGCCTTTCAGGCAGCGGCAGCACGGTTGTGGAATTCTCTCCCACTGGTTTCACGCTGTACAGAGTCCACTGGTTCTTTTAAAAAGCAGCTGAAGGCATTTTTATATAGGCAAGCTTTTAATTAATTTGTTGTATTTTACTGTTTTACATTGTTATTTGTTGTATTTCCATTCTTTTCATTTTCTTTGTTGTAAAGCACTTTGTGATTTTTATCTGCGTAAAGCGCTATATACATAAATTTTACTTACTTACAAAAGGGAAATTACAGAGTGCCCTCTGGTGGACAAACTATGCAACATCAACAGTCATAACACAGTTGAAGGGTGTTGCTCTCATCTTTAGCTTACTTACTACGAGGGCTGCACGATTTTGCATAAAATGAGAATCACGATTTTTTTGCTTAGAATTGAGATCACGATTCTCTCACGATTTTCTTTTCCAGTATAAATATTTATTGCACTTATTAACTGCACATCAACTTCGTAACAGTTGAGACTGAACATAAAAACAATAAATAAACATAAAAACAACAAATGTCTCACATTTTGTCGTTGCTGCAAAATGTTGTACTGCTTGAAATTCCGTCTCCACCGTTGCTCGACACTGCGTGTATAGAGCAGGTAGTGCAACAACAGAAAAATAGTTGCGGGACGGCACTGTGTAGCGTTTGTCTAGGCTGTTGATCATTTTCCTAAATCCCTCGTTTTGCACAGTGTTGATGGGAGCCATATCTTTGGTCAGGTGATAAGTAATAGCCTCCGTAATTTCTTTGTGCCTGCGGGAGTTCGACGGGTATGGGGAACGCTGTATAAGGTTCCCGTTATTGATGTTTGGGTGGTTCCAGTCACTTTCTCGTCATCCCTGACATGCTCTCCGTTGTTTTTTCCCTGCCAATTTTAGCAGCCAGCTTTTGTATCACGTGGTATAAGGCTCCGCCCTTGTCATTTGTTGAGCAGGAAGAGTGAGCGCTTGTTTTCATGCAGATTACGTCCCGGATCAAAATGCGGTACAATCGTCGTCGTCTTTTTTTTTTTTTTTTTTAAATCGTTGTCATTTGGAAATGAGATCGCACATAAGTATGAATCGAGATCGCGATTTTCTAACGATTAATCGTGCAGCCCTACTTACTACATTTTCATTTATTGGCTGTTTTATCTAGAAACCGATATATGAGGAAAATGGCTAGTATCAGGCCGTTATTAATATAATAACAAATAAAATAGTGACGGCCTGGAAGCATTTATTTGTAAATCCTAGGTGACTTCCTTCTCGAGTTACTGCATTCACAAGATTTTCAGGAAACTTGACCTCTGGCCTTCGTTTTTAATAGTAGCCTTACAGTATCAATAAGAAAATCCTACATCATCTCGTTCTCAAGTTATTGTGTTCATTAACTGGATGTTCGTGCCGATTAGCCGTCTGGCCCGTGTGGTGATGAACCTTTTACTGCTGAGGGGTAAAAAGGACCCAAACATCACTAATAATTATTCACAACTCGAGTGTTGAGAGCGACTCACCTGTTTGATGTTTTGTCTGTCAGACGGAGGAATCATCTCTGGGGACAGATTTTGTGGAGGGTCTAAGCCTTTGGTCAGTTTCAGATTAATTAGATAAAGCGCCAATGCGAACTGCTCTCGCGTCAGTTTCCCTATGTCTCCAATGTCACAGAGCTCCCTGAGGGGAAAGAAAAAAAACAAAAGCACACAGGTTACATAAGACAGTAACGATTTATACTTCAGGCAGTGCCTATTTTTGATGGCCAGGCTAATCATTATGTGAGGGAAACCAATACACACGGAAGCTAATCAGCCACATGAAGATAAAAATCCATAATAAGATCATCTGCTGGTCGTGTGCATGAACACATACTGCACTGCTGCATTTTGCAACATTCAATTATAGCTGAAACTAGAATATGTTTTTACATTTCACTTATTATAAACAAGATTGATAATAAAGTGTAAAAATGAATGTTTCACAGATGTTTTATGAAGATTGTATCTATTCTAACCATCTATGCTATTGTTAAAACACATAAGCACCTTATTTTCCAACACTATTATTTCTCTCTAGTGTAAAATAACTATTTATCTACTTCTTATGACACGTCTCTCTGCAAATCCTCCTTTGTAGCACTTCATGGAGTTTCTTCCTCTTTTTTCCGTCATTTGTGTGAACAGAAGGGCAAAGTGCACAGGATGCCTTATGTTGCACAAATTGCAAAGCTCTCTGAGGCAAACACATAAAACAGAGTAACTGATTCTTTGAGTAGAAGCTGGACAGAGGAGTCAAAGGAGGAGATTTAGTGACGGTACTTACCAAATCCGTGCGAGTGTAGCGGAGGGCAGCCCGGTCTTGAGGAATATATCTCTGACTTCAGGGCCAGACACCAAGCCATCCATGTCGCCATCCGTCTTGTTGAACAGCTCGTCGAATTTCGCCTTCTCTGCTGGCGATACTACCCACTGTACAGAGAGAGAAAACAAACTTAACCACACTCCTCGCCACCGCAGGAACATTCAGAACAACTTACAGCAACGAGAGATTCACAAACCTTCGCACTTCCTCTAGTCTTTTTCTTTTGAAAAACACACTGAACTAGCCAGTTTGAAATCATTGTAACTGTTGATGTACCAGTGTAGTAGTAAAATAATACTTCTCAGGCACTGCACTCACAGGAGAGGTGGAGCCTGTACTCACAGGGGCAGCTGCTGGTGCTGGGACAGGGGCAGGAGCTGGGGTGGGTTTAGGAGGGTGGGGCATAGTCTTAGAGCCAGCGTGGGAGGAGCGACTGTCTTTGACAGAGGGGGGCGAGGGTAACAGGGGCATCACGGGAGGCACCGAAGGTTTTTTCCTCTTGGAGGGTGGCACCAGGGGAGGCGGTAGGGACATGGGAACAGGCTCCCCCTCTAGCGCTCTGTACACCAGATACATAGCCTGGGAAAGGGCAACAAAGTAATGAGAAATGATTACCCAGCATCCTGCAGTTCAGTCTTCACACTTCCTCCTCATGTCTTGGATCTTTTCGATTCAGAACTATAGAAATAATTTAAGAGCCTATGACTCAGTACACAGTTGAACAACCTAAAGTGAAACCAGTTGTGAACAAATACTAAAGCCTTATTTGTAATATTAACTCGAGTCTTACCACAGAAAACTCATCTCTGTCCAACATGCCGTCTCTGTCTATGTCACTGAGCTCCCACACCTTCAACACACAGAGATATTATTGATGAGCATCAGTCATCACAAAACTGCAAGATAACAAGTGCCACACCGCCAACTCGCTACAGACTCTCACTTTCTTTTGACGCTTTAAATCTTCCATATTAAGCTCCAGTGTTACTGTATGGTGTGGTTTCTATTCATTTTTCACTAAAGCAAAAACTTGAAACTAACATCAAAGAGTCCTGTTTGAGAATCATACCCTGCCCAGGATGTCCACCGGCAATTTGGAGTTAAGCAGGACGGGCTTGACCTTATCTCCCGACAGCATCCCTCCTACTGGGCCAAGACTGTCAAAGATGGAATCGAACTTCATCTTCTCCTCAGGCTGGAAGAAAAATAAAACAGCTGTACAATGAAAACCACTCTAATGGAGACATAGACTGATGTGCAGTCAGACTCTTGCTTGCTTAGGCTGGTCAGATAAGGTCAGTCTTATACACCAAGTCAACAAACATTCAAAGCCACCACGTCTGTACGTGGGAACGTTCTGCAAACACAGCTTTGCTTTGATGAAAAACATCCCGTAATTCTTAGTCTTTAATTTCCTTTTAAACTTCAGTGGCTTTTTCTTCCCCATTTTCATTGCTTGTAAATCTAATTTTGCAAGCTGCATATTGGCTTCATTAAAGCATGTTGTGAATCTTGTATGTAAAAAGAGCTCTTTTCCTCCTCTTTTCTCAGCTGCTCCCTTTAGGGGTCGCCACAGAGGCCCGACATCTCAGCCTGTCCCTAACATCCTCCTGTGTCACACCAACCAGTCTGCACATCCTCCTCTTTGTGGTCTGCCTCATTTCCTCCTGCCTGGCAGCTCCATATTTAACATCCTTTGTCCAATATTTCCACTATCCCGCCTCTGCACATGTCTACATCGTCTCAGCCTTGCTTCTCTTAACCACTCTTAAAGCCTGAACCATGGAATAATCCCCCCAAAATTCAGATGTTTCTTTTTTAAACTTGAGTTTTTATTTAACCTTCTGAGATTGTTTTAAACTAAATATCAATGAGAGTTTTTTTTCGTTTTTTTTATTAGTGTCATTTATGTTACATCCAACATTTTGGTGCAATTTATTGGCCACATTTTTTTGTTTTTAAACAAAACCATTTTGGGCGTTGGGCTTAAAAACCCATCACACTGTTGATGAAAAGGGTTTTACAAACTCGTGTATCAAATATGATAAACTTGGTGTTACAAAGTTACATTGTCTCCGAACCATTTGACCCGATCTGTCCGTTTGACTCGAATTATGTCGCTGATAATGAAAATCTGAGCATCTTCAAACAATATAAACAGACTCAAGACGCTAACCAGCATCTCAGCAGCAGAGAAATGTTGGCCTTCAGCTGCACAAAGAAGATCATTTTGGTACTTCGGATTCATGTTTATTAACAAGTAGCACTGGGATTGCAGAGCTATACATACTGCTTAAATGATCACAACGAAAAAAATGATGCTTCTCTTAAGGTAGTCAAAGGAGCTTGCAAAGAAAAGCGTCTGGACTTCTTTAAGTTACTTGAAGACGTTTCACCTCTCATCCGAGAAGCTTCTTCAGTTCTAAGGTCAAATGGTGGAGAGTCCCAGATATAAACCTAGTGGGAGTTTCCCCCCACAGAGGGACAAAAGGACCCCCTGATGATCCTCTAATCGGCCCAGGACGTGAGTGGGCGTTAAGACACTCACATCCCTTCCCAGACGCCTTAACGCCCACTCACATCCTGGGCCATCTGACCTCAGGAATTCGCATGATAAGGTGGGGCCAGGTTTCACAATGAACTCACCCGAAACTCTGGCTGATTGGGACCCACACCCAGTTTCACACCTTGGCTCAGGCGATTAGAGGATCATCAGGGGGTCCTTTTGTCCCTCTGTGGGGGGAAACTCCCACTAGGTTTATATCTGGGACTCTCCACCATTTGACCTTAGAACTGAAGAAGCTTCTCGGATGAGAGGTGAAACGTCTTCAAGTAACTTAAAGAAGTGCAGACGCTTTTCTTTGCAAGCTCCTTTGACTACGATGACCTGGATGACTGAGAACCTTCACAGACATATTCTCTTAAGGTAACAAAAAAGGAGATAAAACTAGGAAAACAGGAGAATTAAAAAAAACGATCACAACTATATTTAGACAAAAAGATAGCACATTGGAGCGCGCCTCACCTTGACAACCCAGGGAAGGTCAGCAGCCCCTCCTCCTGCTAACAGTGGGCTGCTGCTGTCATGCTGGAGATGAGCACAAATATTTTTCTATTTCAGTGTTTGCATTAAAAATACATTAAAGAATAATTTAAAAGCCAAGACCAAATACTAACAGTTAAAGTTGTTTGTAGTGAAACAAACACCTGTGAATATACCACAGATCTACTGTATTGGACTTCAAATAACCAGCAGTGACTTTAATAGCAGGCACAGTGTGAATTTATAGCACACAGGAGCAGACTTACAAATTTCGGGGGAGGAACAGCCACATTAAGACTCTTGAGCGCCACCTCCAGGCCATTCTGAGCACAAGCCACCAGCCGCAGGGCTATGAAGAATTGCTGAGGGCAGAAGAAGAAGAGTGACGTAAGCCTGGTGATGATGAAGACATTTCTGAAGGAGTTCACTTTGGAGCTACTTGACAGTGTGCTGGTACCTGCTTGTTGAGTGCTCCCTTTCGTTCAGAGTCTGCCAAATCCCAGATCTAAGGAGACATTTACAGATAAAACATCTGTTAGCATCGATGAGAACATTAAAGCTAACAGAGAGCTGCGTCTCCACTCACCTTCCCAAGGACCAGGTCAGCCAGACCTGACCTCTTTAGGAACAGAGCTGCATCAGCTGCTGCCACTCGCCCGCTGCCAGTCGGATCAACCTACACAGACACACACACACACACATTAAAGCTTATCTCATCTTAGAAACTATCAGTATAACAAGCTAAAATGCTAACAAAGACAAAACTCTTAGCTTCGAAAAAAGATGGGGAACAACTGAAAACCATGAAAATCGGCTCTGGAGCCTCTGAGTCGTTTAAATCAATGCTGGTAATAAACCAAAGCCATTTTCTCAGCAGTCTATTGGCTTAGTCATCTTTCATGAGGCTCAAAGGGAGTGCTGCTGACATGTTGGGCAAAGGGAAACATTATTAATTCATTGAGGTACTTCCTTTATTGGACACAGGCACTGAAACTGATAGAGAGAAGTGAGATCACTGCTCGCTGCAAGACAGCAGTATAAATGCAGGTTTAGTTTGTGTGCTGAAACTACAAAAACCCCATCCTCTCATTGGAAGATTTTATTTTTTTGATTATCTCCATCTCCATCCAGAGCCATGGAAAGCCAAACTATGCAGGAGTTATATGCACACACATTGGGAATGATACAATGGCATACCTGACGATAGTATTTGTCATAGATGGGGTTTCCACTGGAGAGCTGTTTAAGGAGAAAGAGAAGAATAAAAACAGTTGAGAGATTTTTTAAAACACAGTCATTTTTACCTAAATTCAAAAATGTTCCTTATAACAATCTAACACTAATCGTTCAAATGATTTTTCAAAGTTAGCTCTGAAATAACCAACAAGAGTTTGACGGCTACAGAAAGTTTGTCATCCACTGAGCCAGTTAAAGAGCTGCTTGTTATAAGTATAGCCACTGGCTAAATGTGTTAAAAACAACTAAAAATGACTTCAATGACTCATTCAGTAGAACGTTTTACCATTAAAGAAGCCACAGTGTGACTGCAAAACCAAAAAGTTTATAATGGCTGTGTTACAGGTAGGATAACAAATAAAGACAAAAACAATACAGCATCTATGACAATGAGTAGCAACAAGGTGCAGCAGTTTTCATCATTAATAAGTCAGCTGCTTATAATTACAATAAATCCAACTTTTACTCTTAACAAATGCCTGAAAAAAAGCGATTTCTTAAACTTTCCTACTTCCTGCCATATAAACACATCAAATATTGTGTAATTTTGCTTAGAAAAATCCGTATTTATGCAGCATTGTTAATAATTACCACAATCTCCCCCTACTAAAATGAGGCAGCTATTTTGTCTTTTTGAGTTGAAATAAAACATGTCTGAAAATGCTGACGTACCTGATCAAAAACAAGCCACAACCTAAATATATTCAATTAATACAAAGAGAAACTGTTTAAATGTCACTGAGGCTGAGAAAATATCGCTTTTCCAAACAACTGAATCCTTTTTCGATTTATCAGCTGACTGTGTCATTGAAAAGCTACTCTGCATTTCCTCGTAAAGATCTACACAAATACTCTGGAGAATGGATGGATGACTCAGAATACACCAGAAGGTTTATGCTGAGTTGCATGCAGAGAGAGTGATAACTTTTGTGATAACTTCAGGATGCAGGCTACATTTTCTGGGGCCCCCTGGTCAGCTTTAGGCATTTACAAGGCGTCACTCCAAAGGCAACAGTTAGTCTGGCCTTCTGTCATGTCCTCCCTAAACACCCCTCTTTCCTCTGTTAAGAAAAATGTCTACCGTTGGACTAAAGAGGAAATAAAGCAGTGCTTCCTTATTTGTGTAGCTGAAACTGACAACTGGTTGTTTGGTTTCAAATTGGCAGGTGCAAGAAAGGGAGGAAAGGGATGGACAGTAATTGTTTCAAGTGTGAATCAACCAGGGAGTGGCTAGTCAATGGAGGTTAAGGCTTTCAGACACATGTGAGATTACTCTCCACTGTAAAACAGACTTAGATCTGACACAGAAAACAACTCACGCACACAAAAAGCAAAGTTATCAGTCAACTTTTTCACCCACCAGTTTACAGTGAAATAACTGTTGACACACACATATCTTTCTCTAGTCAATGCAACTTTTTTCCTTTCCCCTATGACACACAATAGTGTGCCTGGGACTGTTGGCGTCTGTAACACTGTGGTCTTTGTACTGGTGACTTTAATTGAGCACTGAAAAAACACCCCTCAATCATCCCCCAGCTAGCCCATACAAAACTGCAGCAGATAGCCAGAAACATCAGGGCGCAGGAGCTGGCGGGACAGGCTAGACTGTTCTAGAGATTATAACCACCCATGGTAATAAAGCACACTGATGTCACTATCAACACCAAACATGAGGCGAGTTTGGGGATTATCGGGCATCTGACAGGAACACTTGCAACAAGCACTGGTGCCTGACAGGCCAATGAACTCCCACAGCTCACAGATAAACACAGGTTTTAAGCCATTTGAGAGACAAGGATCTCAAAGCTGCTCCTGGCAACTCTTGTCTGTTGCTGGAGGTAACGGCAGCTCAGGTAACAAGTCCACGACTGAAAGCTGCTAATTTAACCTGCCCGTAGCCTCCTAAACAACACAAACACATTCTGACGCTACATTATTTAGAACTTAATTTAGCTAGCAGCAACTGTGCAACCGTTTACGACAGTAGAGGTGGCTAGTTGCTTGTACAATTCACTTCCTCTTGCTAGTTACAACATAACAGCTAACGATATGAGGAGTTTTCTCTATTAACTAATTGTTAACAGCAGCAGCTAACGGGGTAACTGTTAACGCTGTCCACTTTTGAAAGGTCACGGGGGGGGAAAGACACCAAGCCAATCACCAAAGCATGTTTACTTCTAATAATAGCAATAACAAGGCAGCCTATTCAGTCTAACCATGTAACAAAGCTACATACGCGGCAAGGAAATCCAACACATAGGCTACAAGCTTTACTGTATATAGCTTGGGTGCTTTATCAGAGGAAAAACAATGTTAGCAGAGGCTGAAGTAGCAGAAATGTGACAGCAGAGCCACACATGGGCAGCCCAACACCCAGATAGCCTGCAGCAAACCGGGGCAGCACTAAATACGATTAGAAAACACCCGAAAGGAAACGAAGACGAGTAGCGCTAGCTTACACGGTTTATCTCAACTTTGATAAAGCGATTCTAAAGCAGCCCAACACTGGTCACAAACTAGCTGTTAGCTAGCAGGCTAGCTAGCTAGCTACGCCCTTACGCAGTCCCCAAAGAGATTAGGAAGAAACTTTTCCCAGTCACAGCAGGGCTAAACTTCCAAAAGAGGAACCAGAATCAAAGAAAGCCCGCGATTCTTTCAGCCAGGCTTAACCGACGCTGCCGAAACATCTCCGAGCGTAACAGGCAGAGGGCAGAAAGCGTTTGCTGTCGTTATATTTGAGTTGTAAGACAGTGTTACCTGAGTAAGCGACAGACTGGAAGCCATAGTGTTTCTGTTTCCCACCGCTTTCAAGCTGCGCTGACGACAGGCAGCGGTAGAGGCCGCTGAAAACCCTGAAGCCAGACCTCAGGGACCGACCTCCCCTCGGAGCTTCACCATCCCTCCATCGCTGCGAGGAGGTGCACAAATAACAAAAGCCAATGGATGCAGAGATAAATAACAAATAAAGACTTGAAACACCCACTCTATGAATTTCTTTACTTTTAGTTGCGTCATTTTGCTATCGGCAATTCATTTTTCTATGGGTCGTTTTAAAATATATTTTAAATGTCTAATATATAAGGCATTTAAAAATATATAGATAAATAGAATATCCACTACGACCAAACACATTTTTATTTAAGTTCGAAAACTAGTGAAACACAGCAAATTTTGCAAGTCTGACTTTACGTTTTATGATCAATTTTGTTTCAAAGTAGAATAAAATTTAAAAAAGAAAAATGAAAAAAAAATGAACTGTTAACATCTGTTATTTTGTCTGTCAATCTATTGAGTTTAATGACAGGAAGCAGAACTGCCCAAGCTGATAAAGTCGGTCAAAGTATAGGAAAATGACAATGAGGACAGAGAACTACGACATTTAAATACAAAGAATATTTCATTATTCGACTGAAATTCCTGCAAAAATTTCAAAAAGCCTCATAAGACAAGTGCTGTTCACCTAGTCTTAGTTTTTAGTCTAGTTTTATTTAACTTTGATAACCTTTGTGAGTAGAAAATAAAATACAGACAAAGGAGAAGATTCAAATGTAAATGAAGCTGAAGTATACCCAGGTACTGCAAACTGTAGTTTACCTTAAACCTTGAGTTTAAACTGTAGTGCAACCTTTGATGAGCCCGGTGAGCAGTAAAATTCAAATGATTGCCAAATTTGGACAGATATCCAAATCAAATGAGGGAACCAAATTAACATTCATCCATCCGTGTTCTTCTGCTGTGGCCTGTCCCAGTTGTCATGGGTCAAGATTAAGGGGTCTACCCTAACCAGGCCATCACCTACACAATAACAAATTAATTCAGAGTCTTTGGACTCTGGGAGGAAGCTGGAGAAAACCCACCCGGGGGAAAAGGGAGAACAGATAAATAAAACATGATGACACACACGCACAAAAAAAGACACAAAATTTCACAAGGCTCTTTTCATTGTTTTCTTCTGGCTGTTTTATTGGACAGATCACCTGCCTTTGTTTTTATTTTACACAGCAACACAAAAATCGCCCCACTTCATTTACTACCATTAGTACAAAATGTCTTTTACAAAAGGAGCCTCTGTCAGACTGTTGGGACAGTGTGTTGGGGTACAGCAGTGCAGAAAACTTGGAATCAAAAATCAGGAAACGAGACGTATACACAAACGGCGAGGAAACCTAAAGTGTGTGCGTACCAAACGACCAAATGTTCTGCTACTGGAGTGGTCTTAATGTACATCCTAAGTTTGAGTAGAGCTTATTTAGACACACGAGACTATAGTATGTGCACTGAAGTGGAAAAAGTGTTACCTATACAGTACAAAACTATGCAAGGGACTTCATCTTAAAGCACCTCATGTTACCATCCCACTGCAGACTGATTTTTTTCCTTTTTTCCCTTTTGATCGGGTTGTCAAATATAGTGTTAGTCCTACTGCACTCTGGTTGCTGTGCCAACAATCCTCGTTTGAATCAGATAGTGGAAACAGAAGAAGGCAAAATAACCTGGATGACAACATCAAATCCTATCTAATCCTTCCAGCCCGACAGGAATGAGTGAAAGAAAAATGTACAAAAATAAAAAATTAAAGGCAAACAAAACACGTGAGGTAAACCAAACGTTTTCCTGGTACCAAAACCTCCATACCAAACAAAACTTCTCATCTCATCACAATATTACACTTCATAACAACCCAGATTTTGTAAAATGTAAATGACAATTCACACGTTTGTGTTAAAATTTCTGGTTTTGACATTCATTTGACATTAATTATGCTTATCACTAGTCCTCATTTAATAATCATCATTATAATAGTAGTAGTAGCACATGGAAACAAGAAACAGAACATTTAATTGCCCTTTTCTGACCGATCACCTTGCTTTGTAAACAAAGAAATGGAAAAAGCCCTTCCCACCCGGCCCCCACCCCGGGGTGTCAGTCGTCAGGGTCTCAGTCTCCAGCCTTATTCCAACGGCCCACTGACACAGTCTGAGCAGTTCTTGAGTTTATAACTCATCCTTGAGGTTAGAGTCTGTGCCTTCCTCCTCCTCTTCTTCCTCCTCCTCTTCCTCGTGCTCTTCCCCTTCCTCCTCCTCTTCATCCTCCTCCTCCTCCTCCTTCTCCTCTTCCTCCTCGTCCTCCTCCTTTGCCTCTTCTCTCCTCTTCTTGTTCTCCTCCTCGCGCTTCTTTCTCTCGTCTTCCTCTTGGCTTTCCTTCATCTTCTTCTCAGCATCCTGGAGAAAATGCGAACAATGCAAATAAATATATCAAACTATATGAAAAGCTCATTCCTTTTTATTAGTGTTGACACTGACGTGAAATTGGAATTAGGATTACAGGGTACAGGGCTAAAACGAGCATACCTTAGTTTTGCCCCATGTGTCGTTGCCAACTTCCTCTGCCAGGTTTGGATCGTTTGTGATTAGAAAGTTGTCAAAGATAGTCCCAGACTTGACCTGCAGCCAGACACAAGGGCAACGCATATTTTGTTATCAAATCTTTAAAGAAAACAAGCACAATCAAGCATTTCTTCCTGGGAAAACATGCATAGTTTTTCCAGCAGCTCACACAATACAGAGCAAGTAACCAAATTGCTGGATCAATGTAAATAGTTTTAAAATATTTCAATAAATTTCATTATGCATTAAGATGTAAATACACATCCAGCTTACCTGCCACAAGTCGAGCCCAATCACCCCGACGCTGCCGTATTTATAGATCTCAGAATCGGCCGTGTACTCGGGGTTGTCAATCTCAGGGTGGATCCACTTGCCCTTGTAGGCAGGGTTGTCAATCTCTCTGGGCTTCCACTCACCCTGCGGACAGCAAACACACACAGAGAAACTGGGGTTAAAACACAAAGCGGCTGACAGTGTAAACAGAGTAAATATTTTTGGATAATATTCCAATCCTATTCTAGGAAGCTCACTGATGTGCAAAGCTCAGAAAAATAGCACAGAATAAATACTGACTGCATGAAGAGTTAGAATCACTGGATATGCACCTTGTATTCAGGGTTCGTGACCATCGGTGGCTCCCACTCTCCATCCATCTCATCATCCCAGTCATCGGGCTTCTTGGCATCAGGATCTGGGATGTTCTCTGGTTTGTCCCAGTCCTGCAATGAAAACAAAAACAACAAAACATTTGAAACATGACCAACCTATCGAAACTTTTTAAAAATTAAAACAGTGTTGCACACGTGAGACAAGTACTAGTGATGCCCTGAAAGAATGCCAGGTCATACTGACCTCGGGTTTCTTATCGTCAGGGTCAGGAATCTTCTCCCTGTCATCCCAGTCCTCTGGCTTTTTGGCCTCGGGATCCTTGATTTTTTTGGGAGGCAGGAAGTCCCAGTCATCCTCCAGATTGCCAGATTCCACCTTCTTATTGTCTATTTTAACCTCATAAGTGTTGTCAGGGTTGACGACCAGTGTGTACAAGTGGGTGTACTCATCATCCTGCAGGGCAGAAAAAAAAGGTATATTGTTTGAAAAAGCGTGCCGTCAATACATGCAACCAACAGCATATTACCATGTAGTTTATTTTTAATTGTTTAAGCTCATGTGTCCTTATATTGTGGTGCTTTTTATTAGAACTAGCTTTCCCATGCGTCACCTTGCACCGGATGTCCTTGTTGATCAGGTGGTTCTTGCCTTTGTAGTTGAAGATCACGTGAACTTTCTTTGTGCCAGGGCCGCAAATATCAGGACCTGAACGAGCCCACAAATACAAAGTGACAGTGAATGTCTGTGTATAACAAACACTGCTCTGTTTATCCAACAAAAGCAATACCATTTAACACACCATCCTTTGGTCCACTTACCAAACATGATGTTGTAGACAGAGTCTCCATGCACGTCCTCCTGGTTGAGCTCGGAGGGAAACAGTTTAATGTAGCCTCCGCCACAGTCGATGCTCTGCTCGTGTTTCACGGAGAACTGTATGACTAAAGGCTGGCCCTTGTTGCTGAAGTCATCAAAACGGGCTGACAGTGCATAAAAACGGGCATCCTGGCTCGTCTGCAGACCTGCAGAAACAATGGTGTTACTGCAGGGAAGATCAAGCTAAACCAGCGAGTACTCCTGTTCTGTCTTAATGAAACAGTACGGGTTAATTTGATGCTTTTGCTCTGTTCTCAAGTTGAAGAACGGAGAGGAAGACAGCCGTGTTGATACTGGCAGAGCTCCACGAGGAAGCAAACACGCGCCTCTGACAGCAGGTGTCTGACAGGGTAGTACAGTGTAATTATGCAACACATATCAGCGCCTTCCTGCTTACCTTTGTCTTTCTCTTCATCACCGTAGAATTTCCCAGCAGTCAGGACAAACTTCCCATAATCGGACTTGTGCTTGGATTCCACCCAGCGACTCATCCAGGCATCTGCACAAACAGGTTCAGAGTCAGCTGCCCAGCAATCACCAAGACAAGACTCACAAAACTCTGTTAATCCAGCCTTCGATACAGAGTGTGTGTGTGCGTGTGTGTGTGTGCGTGTGTGTGGGTGGGGGGCATACTGCGGGATTTTGTGACCGCCTTCACAGATGAAAGAACAGGACAGCTGGGAGAAGGAGGGTAGCAGTGAATGACCAGGGGAGAGATGTGCAGCAGTGGGGGGAGGGGGGAGGCAGACGGGGTGTGATAATAGCTTTGAGGGCTGGGAAACATAAAGCAGGGAATGTGAATAAATCAATGAATGGATGAGTGATCGGTTGGTCTTCTAGACTAATCAGCTGACGATGTATTCCACAAATTGCGGTAAAATCATGACAAATAACCGTAACAATCCACGCCGATATGCGGACATGAAAAATAGCCATCATTCATCTCAGTCAGCACCACAGCATCTCAAGGATGTACAGCAGCAACAAAGAAAAGCAAGCACTTCAATCCTATCTGTGTAATGTTGTGTGAAAGCGCTCACCGCCGTCTTCAAATTGCTCGCGGAAATAAACTGTGGACTCGGCCAGTACAGATGCAGCCGACACGGCCATCAAAAGCAGGCACAGTGCTGTCATGGCGACGAGCTGAAGCAGCCGGTCAAAAACTAACCAATTACAAATAAAAATGCCCGTGTAGAAAGATTTTCTCTAAATAAGGTGAAGCGGCGTTGTCTGTCAGTGCGGTATCCCCATACAGTGATGTTACAGTGAGAGCCACCGAGACGCTGCCGCTTCTCTCCTCTCGCCTCGGAACAGATGTCTGAATCTGATTGGACGACGGTTGCTAACCTCAATAAGGAAGCGCCACCGCTTAAAGCCAATCAGAGGACAGAGAATCCGGACGAATACTTTCTGCAGCCAATGGGAGCAGACCACGCGTTTGCCTGATACACGCCCAAAGGAAGGATGATGCGCCGTGGGTGAATCACATGCAAGGGGAAAATGCAATATCGGTAACAACACGAGTGTAACTAAAGCTAAACAACGTGAACTACATATACATACATACACAAAAATAAATGAAATAATTCGAATCGGTAGGAAAAAAATAATGTTCTATGAAAATAAATATTTTTTTACATTCTCAACAAATGTTTTCACGCCTGATCTCGTGCAGCATATCTATATCACCTCAGGCGTGATTTTCTTGCCTTATGTAAACTAAACTAAACACAGGAGATTCCACAGAAATATACATCACAGGCGTAACAACTCTGTAATAGGTCCCAGATCTTTTTTTTTTTTGGGGGGGGGGGAACAAACACAGCATAGCATATAGCAATAATAAGACATATCAATGGCATCAGTCCAGCTTGTAACCAGCACCACGGATAACAACCGCAGTCGGGGGTTGGGTCGGCGGACAAATTTACTTAAAGCCTACAAACACACACACACAAGCCCAAAATAGATTCAGCCTTGCTAACGTAACATAAACACACCTGTAATATGTGCAAGCTACAAAAAGCCACAGGTCCTCACAGACTTACTCGATGGGCAAGCTTATAACAAGCACTGATTTATAGAATTCCTCATTCAACAATTTGTTTTCTACTAGTTTTCTACATATATCACACACTCACATACTGACGAGTGCTTATTCTGAACATATGACTGGTACCAATGTTTCAAACCTTTAAACAAACTCCATCTCTCGGGCTTTGCATTCAGCAAAGTCAACACGTTCATAGGGAGCAAGAACAAGTAATTTAGTTCCCAGCATCTATCAGAACATTGTAGAGTGTAAAATTACTGGGCCAATATTTGCACAACTGAAAATGTAATAAAAATGTATAAAGCATAAAAATACAGGCTTTCTCGAGATAGAATTATGACTTAAATATATAGTGGTTCTCTAGTCCACTTTACTGTAATCCTGTCAATATAAGTACCCAGTGTAACATAGAGGGCCCTCTAAGGTAGTTTTCTCGACTGGGTCCCAGGCGCTGCCCTGCCTGCCATATTCAAATTCGAACATTAATGTGGAGTCAAATCACTGAAATCGATGATGATTGTTGTTTACCAGGTTTTTATTTCTTTAAACCGTGTCTGACAGGTTCTCTCTGTGTTCTTATTGTGATGTGACCCTCAGCTTTGAAGCAGACTGTGTTGATGATAGATGAATTATACCAACAAAAGAGTAAAGCACACCACTAAGTAACAACTGTATATTAAGTAACAGTACAGTAAAACCTATAAAATGTTTTTATAAAACACAAGTATGTAAAAGGGTGAGTTTCCAGAGGTCCGATGCTTTAGAGACACAGTCCTTCACAGTAAGAGCTTCAAGTAACATTTCCATCACCACTGGTCCTGGTACGTTCATTTTAAAAGGAATAAAAAAAATCTAACAAAATAAAATAAGTGCACATTTAGAGTACTCCACGAAACTAATCTGGTCCAGTAAAATGTTCAAATATGGCACAAATGATATTAATAAATAATCTGTGCTGATATAAGCACAATGTTTGACATGCCACTAGTAACACATGAATTACAAACTCATATGAACACAAACAACAGTGCGAGTCAGACTTTGGCCGAGGGGATTAGATATAAATAGTGAAAAGGAAAAAAAAGGTCTCCCTCTGCGCCACACTCTGCACAGACACCGTCTTCTTCACCCCTTCGTCTTGACAGGATTCAAACCAGGCAGGTGAAGAAGAGCAGCCACACTTCCTGTGACGCTGCCCATCTCTGCAGGCTGGGTCACGCTGCTCTGCCCTCTAATCCTGGATCTGCCCTGATGTCTGGCCTTCTGTGACGGGACCTGGACAGACACATGTTGCATCTGTGGGGGGAGGGGGAAGTATGCAGTGCAGAGCAAAGAAGACACATCTCTGTGGCTCTGTATGCAGATGGGCTGGTAAAGCAATCTTACACCTCCAGGTCCGTCTCTGTTTCCTCCTCGCTCTAGGGAAGAAAGAAGTTGATCCTCTGAGGTATGGACTTGCATCCTTGGGCTGAGAACAGTCTCTCCTCTTTGGGAACATACAGCATTGCCTTGGCCACCTCATCCAGCGTGGCTTCATCTGTTTCCAGACCTCGTGCTGCGTAGGCGTCCCGTGCACAGAGCTTAATGTGACGGTACTCCAGGGGCAGAAAGGGCACAAAGAAGTCAATCAGGTGACCAGACATCAGCTCACTCTGAGCAAAGCCACCTGGGATATTAAAAACAAAACAGGAAATAGAAACATATTTAAAGTTTTAACAATGTGTTTTGGTTCTTTTTTATCATACACTGTAGGGCTGGGCGATATGACCCAAAATTCATATCTCGATATTTTTTAGCTGGATGGCGATATAAGATATATATCTCGATATTTTTTTAAAGCCATAAAGTAAGAACAAAAAGAGAGTTCTTACTCAAAGCTGTGTCCCAGATGTCACACAGGCACTTTTATTAACATACAGCATAGATGTACATGAAAAAAACTACTCAAAAATAAATTATGAGCATTTATTAAATAATAATGCTCCATAAATAAAAGAAAACTATGTTGTTTTTGTCCATAACAAAAAGCTCACAATTGTGCAGTCAAAATGTAAACTAACAGACGCTGAGCATAATAACAAAGATTTCACAGCTGCTCTGTTCCCAACTTCTACTGCGTGACTGACAGCCTGGAGTTTGAAATCCGCTTCAGGTGCCATTTATGGTCCTTATACACACACAATACGGTAATATTACGTTGAAGCACAGTGCGTATCACTCCGCGAGGCTCCTCGGTAGCCGTAATGCTCCGACAATCCATCAAGCGCTGCAGCTCCGTAGCTTAGCAAAGTTGTACTAAAACATTTTTTGACAGATTGCTGAGCGCCGTGTTCCACACGCCGTGTTAACTCGTTAACGGAGATTTGCTGTGTTCATCTTGTCGCTGCCTGCAGGTGAAGCTATGGGGGAGGAGGGGGAGTTGTGTTCAGTGAAGGAGAGGCGAGGCGGAGTAACGTTGCGTAGAGACAAAAGTGGACGAAAGAGAGGCAAACTTATGGCTCCACAACTATAATTATAACGTATATATCGATATAAAGGATATTGTCACATCTTATATCTCGTATAAAAATATATCGATATTTTTGAAAAACTCGATATATCGCCCAGCCCTAATACACTGTATATAAAAGATGGCATTCATGCAGTTTTCTTCCAGGTATGAAAAGTAAAGCCAGTGTACTGATTCTTTGGTCAGCAGGGGGGCGATTCCTGAGGTGGTCTGTGACCTCGGTCATCACTTTCCTGCTAATTTTGTAACCAGAAACAAGGATAAAACATGGTATGTTTTACCATGTGATTAACCACATAATGAAGTTGTTAACCAGTAAGGGTACAAAATCCACCCCTCACTCATGAGTACCAGATTCAAAGATGAGGCTTCACAATAGGACTTCACTAACCCATGGGTAACACTATGCTGGTCTAAGCTGTTTTTATATTACTTTAGCGGCTTTCAGCAAATAATTTCAAGCCACTGAGCAACCAGAACACCTGAGTAACTTAATTCACCTGCCACAGAAAAAAGGTTTTGTTTCTTGCCGAAGGAAAAAAGGCTCAAAGCTTAAGAAAACCCACCAGGCAACCTTTAATAATGGATTGGATTTATATAGCGCTTTTCAAGGCACCCAAAGCGCTTTACAATGCCACTATTCATTCACTCTCGCATTCACACACTGGTGTGTGAATGCGAGGTTACAAAACCTTTACTGCTCACCTTGAGACTCCATAGTCTCAGCTCGCAGCCGATGCTCCAGGTCTTCCATACCGATGTCCTCTCGATTCTGGCCAGAGTGCCAGAAGTCCAGCGCGACGTCGTTGATTGTTGCACCACCAATGTTACTGCAGTGACAACAGCAAAAACACAACATTATATGTCTACAGCTGCTGAGCTTCTCAGGGAGACTCGATTCTTTCTGGTTTGGCAGCAAAGCAGTTTGTCACAAAGTTTCTTTAAAACAAGTTGCTCTTAGATAAACGATCACAGTTCAAAGATGGCCAGTAATTCACTCACATCTCTGAACCATAACTGTTGAGTGAAAAACGGCTTTTTCTATTTTTCACTGAACAGACTGTTAGTCAGGACAAATCTGACTTGAGGTATTGAAAACATGAAAAATCCATACAGAAGGCTAATGGAGACAGAAGGAGCTCCATCCTTCACCACCGATGAGCTGCCAGGCTATCTGGACAGGAAGTGCAACACATTGTGATCGGCAGAGAGCTTTACAGCTTCATCAAACTGTGCCTGAAACAGTCAACTAACCTGAGGAAGAGGAAGATGGCCCTGCGGTAGCTGACCCCATCTACGTTGTCATAGTGATCCATGAAGGGCTTGATTGCGTCGATGAGGCCCGGATGAAGCTTTTCAGCCTCATCGAAGATGAACAGAGTCTGAGGGCAGCGCAGCACCATGTCTCGAATTGCTTCTCTCAGCTGACCCTGGATTTCAGGAAAAAAACAAACAAACAACAAAACAAAAGTCAAACATTATTAACATTTTATAACATTTCAGATCTGACAAAAGCTGATTATTATTTCCTTTCAAGCTTTATATATAAAGATATTAAACTGTGCATAAAATATTACAAACTGAGATAACTTAAACCAACAGCCGACATTTATCTAGAATGTTTTAATCTTTTTAAACAAATATATAAATGTGCCATTGTTGGTAAAAGTTCTTTAAAAGAATTGTCCCTGTTATATGCCACAGAGGTTCAGTGGGAGGCTGTACTACAACACGTAGACACGTTAAAGTCCACATTTGCACACTCTGCAGACTTTGAGGGCATGAGGGTAAAGGTTATCCCGTGAACTACATATACCTATTTATATTTGGATAGCTCTGTACTATGCACCATGTATTAATACTATGTAAACACAATTTTGAAATCAGCTGCAGTGATTGTGAAAAAATGTGCTCAAATGAGACTGAGCTGGCACCTCTGACCTGGTTGGACAAACGCCAGGTTCCAAACATCCATTTCTCTGAGTATTTGTGTCGCAGCATCAGTGTTGACTTAAAGCATCTGTCCAAACCATGACTGCTATCACTCTTATGATGAATTACAACACAGAATAAATATCTATGTAAGCAAAGCAGCGTCCAGAGAACACAGGTACACGTTCCTGGCACAGGACGGCCATCGCTGTGCCAAGTCGGCTCACCTTGTACGTGTCCACCAGCCTGGCGTGCGGGAAGTGGAACGGGGCGATGAACAAACGGACACACTCGCTCTTCACCCCGTCCCGGTACAAGTTATCAGCAATGATCCGGGCCACAAAGTTCTTGCCTGTGCCGGACCAGCCGTGGAAGGAGAGCGTCAGGGGCTTGTTGGACTCGGGGTTGTTGATGAAACCTTGGATGGCTTTCAGAACCACAGACTGAGCCAGGTGTTGCCCGTGGAGCTTTGTCTGAAGGTCTCTTGCTAGACCTGCATATGAGACCATAGATTTTTGATTTGCACCGGCAAATATGAATAAAGTGCTCTGTGTTAAAATGTCTACTTTTAAAATATGTGATATAGCCAATAAAACGTAAAGTTGTTAAAGGGCTGCATCAGGCACTGAAGCTAAAGCCCTTATCAGATGATGAGTAACTGTGTGCAGTGTTGGATGAATTCACAACAGACGATTACAAAAAATAATGAGGGGAAACGACCAACACACGCTTGGGGCAAAGCGGGCAGCCACAGAGCAGCAGTGCGATACCTGTGATGTTGTTGGTTATCCTGCAGTCTCCGGACTCACAGCACTGACCCAGGCTACAGTACCACTGATGCAGCAGGCTCATGTAGTCCTGAGGAAACCCTGCCCAGATATCCCTGGTAGGAACTGCTCGCATCACAAGAGCAGGGCGAGAGAAGTCCGTGTTTATAACAGTGTAATAACGAATCGTAAAAATAAAAATATTGCAAAATGCGCACGAGGCACGATGTAGCTTGCGAAATGAGCGCTTTCGTTATAAAATGGTTTTAATTTCTTTTACCTTGCTGTGTGGCATCATCCTGATTGGGCTGACACTCCCCCTCCCAGATATTGCAATAAATATAATTAAAATAGTAAGTAGAGACGTTGCTAATGCTATCGAAGTGGAAGAAGTCGGCCTGTGCCGAGACAGCCCAGAGCAGCAGGAGAAAGCACCGCGCAGACATCGCGAACACGCCGACGTGAAGCAGTCCAAACGACACTGAACACGAAGTCCCGTTTCTGCTCTCCCATTTATCTGAACGCGGTGGTCCACCGGCGGCCTGCTTTGACTGGGATACCCCTCCCCGACAACCTCTCCCTGTTGAAGCCAAAGAGGGGCGCTTGTTGTGTGGTTCGCTGCGGGCGGGCGGAGGGGCGGTTACTACCCCATTCCCTACTGCTAACGTCAAATTTGATTGAAGCCATTTTAATGGGAGCGAAGCCTGTACTGCAACGCCATACGGCAAATGTCACGCTACCGAGATAACAAGAGGCTTGCGTGTCCACAAACAACCCACGGTCAGCAACGCCAGCTAGATATTCCCGCCCTTGGGAGGTCAGCAAGTGACCAAATCGAACTCCTTTCGATTACACAACGTCACTTCCGGCGAAAAGTCGTACACTTGCTCTCAATCTTATTTACTTTTCACAGTTGTGTCATTAGACTGTACTACTCCACTGTTTGCACAACTGGTTTAGTAATATAAGATCAGTTCATTTGGCGCTCATACACATCACCCATTGAGAAAGGGAGGAGAAAAACAGATGCACACAAATGAGTCAATAACAAATATTTTATTGTGTTACAAATTGACATCAACAGGATCAGGTCACAATCCAGACGTAATGGCACGAGCAGGGTCTGAACACTGATTCCTGCAGGTGAAAATCTGTCAACATCACTTTCCAGCTTTTCAGGAAACGGCACCAGACTGTACCATTTAGATTTATTATGAAGTGACAGACTTGTGCTTGATTGTGCTTCAGTGCCTGAGGCTTCACACCTGTGTAGAGAAGAAGTCATTAAAATACAAGTACAGACTACTAACAGAAGAGGTAACTAGCAATTAATGACCACATGACCTCAGAAAAAAATGGAACGGTAAGGGTTATAATCAGCTTAAGTCATCTGGCAAAATCAGATCATCACTAGTCTTGTGGCCACCTTGAAATAATCATGATTCAGGACTGGACAAAGACACTCACCAGGTAAAGAACTTGACCTTTTCCCCCTTCTGAAAAAGAAGAATGAAAAACCTTATTACAAGTCAGCGATTGGCTGATTCATATTTTATTCACTGGGTTGCTCAGTGACAGACTGTCCACATGAGTGTTCAGGTCAGACATTTGTTGTAACATCACTGAACCCTTATGACCATCGTGCACTTTTAAGTCAGTTTTCTCACCTCATTCACTCTGGTTTGGTCCACACTGGGTCTCCATCCCTCACACAGAGAACAACCTGAAGATATGAGAGCATCAGTCAAACATGCACACCAACTGTAAAGATGAAGGAGTCTACGCTGACCTGGTCAGCTAGAGCTAATAAACAGACTCCATGGTTTAAAGTCAGTCTGTACTTTGTCATCACACAGGCCAGACTACAAGGATCAAATGATCTTTACTGCAAGAAAGTGATCCCAGAAAATACAGAAGTGGCTCCTTCAGACCCAGCTCTATAAACCTCAACAGCACGGGGCCCATTCTGGGTCTGAGGAGCTAAAAATGACACGATTTCATACTCACCATGAGTGTTTAATCATCTTCTGAATGGTGATGAGTCGCTAGCCCGCTCGTTCTGTAAAAACAAATTAAGAGTCAGGTAAATTTACAGAACCATGCTCACTTCTTTTCCCCAACATTAAAAATCCAGATCAGAGTCTGTTACAAATTATCCTCAACTGGATCAGCGACCTGATTCAAACTCATCACATCTGAAAGCTGTTAGCTGCTGTGCAGGGATGTCACCAGAAATGATGCTTAACACTAACATTTGATACCAAAAACCTGAGATCACTTGCTTTTCTTTGGTACTGCAGGCAGTGTGTGTACTAAGCTGCCATATTTCTAGATACATTCTTACATATTAGAGGAAATCCAAAAGCACAGGATACACTACCTGTGGAAAAGGACCATTTATGCAGCCGCCATAATAGCTCTGCTTAAACTCATAAGGCAGAGTTCTTATTTTGCTATGAATGACGGTACTTTACACTTTTTAGGTGGAGGACGTGATCAAAGAATGATGCAGTTTCATACAGTCCAAGCACCACAAGTTAACAAAGCACTTAAACTTCAACGACTTAAAGCTGAGCAAGTTTTAATTCAAGGCATCATCCTGATGTTACCATTGAGACGGCCGTTATTACATTGGTTAAATGGTTTGCTGTGGTAATTCTAGTCATGCTTATCCTTTTGTATAATAGGTCTATAACTGTAATTACCACACTATGCAATTTAGTCTGTGCCTTGTTAAAAGTGTTATTTGAGATAAATTATCTGCCACCATGTCAGTGTGTGAACGGTCATTTTGTCCATCAACTGTATTGACATGTGTAGTTCTATTGGTGCAGAGCATCAGGTTTGTGGTACTGTGACATCCCCACTGCAGTGTTTAAGAGTTAATGCTTACCAGCAGAGAAGCAACGAGTCAGACAGCAAGGTGTTCACATCTGAAGAGAAAGAACTTAATTATCACTTTGTTTTAAACACATCAGTGATTGTGGGACTACATAAGTTGATGCTCAGCTAGGAGCGAAAGACGATAGTTATTCTTCATAGTTTAATCTGTTGAACTATGCACTCATCACTGCATCGAGCTTCATTAAAAGAAATCTAGAGCAGGATTCAACTCACCTCCACTTTGCCTTTTGTGGGACTCCTGAAAAAAAATTAAATATATAAATAAGTTTAGAAAGAACTCAAACCCAGTGACCCTCAAAGGTTGCAGGGCCGACACATCAGCTAGGAGCGAAAGACAACAGTGATTCTTCACAGTTTAATCTGCTGAACTATGCACTCATCATTGCATCGAACCAGTTTTATTTTTACAGGCCAGCTCCTCAAAGAACAAAAAAAATCTACCTGCAGCTGATCCAAGAATGCACATCTGGATCCAACATCAGGACCATCTGCAAAGCACGAGAGATGCATCGTTGAATAGTCCAAATTTTAACATGCATGTATGTAATATAGTTTTAACTGCATCAGAAAAAAGTCCTCTTTCACTCTTTTTCAGAGAGATTCCCATTGTTTTAAAAACAAAAGTCATCATTAACAGTTTCTTACGGTAACACATGATCAAGAATTTACATCCATTACCTGTTAGCGATAGGACTCGGACCTGAGGACACCTGTGGGTAAAAATAACGTGATTAAAATGATATCAACTTTTAAGCTCACAGGTTGGGAGTAAGTAGTGCCTCAGATTATACAACTTGGTGGTTGGAGTATCATCACATCTTCTCAAGAGTAGCAAATAAGTGGTCATCACAGGAGCACAAATTTATGGCAAAGACTGATGCTTCTCTGAGGTGTTAGCAGAGAGAAAACTACACGTGTAGATCAGGACTCCAGGAACAGCGTTACAAGTCAGTGTTTCGGCCCAATATTGAACATTTTCATTTAAAATGGATTTCCTGTTCATTTGTTGTACAAATCACACTTTGCCAGTCAAATGAAAACAGTAATATCCCCATTAGTTTAACGTGCAAATATTAGTTTATCCATGCAAAGGCACACTGGGGTTATTAATACTTAGGTTTGAAATATTTGTGTAAATATGCCTCCGCACCCAAGCAATTAAAAAGGCATCATCTTCAATTCCAGCCTTAGAAATTTTATCATTATAGTTTGATTTAAGAGAAGGTGTAGTCTCTCCACAGCGAACACCTTAGAGAAGCACAAGTTTCCTCTGCAAACACTCATCCTCACCTCCTCAGTCCCCTACAGACCAGTCACATCTCCGGGCTTTCACGGCACCTGTAGAAACAGTCTTGTTAGGACTATTACAATGAATGGGGAAAAGCAAGAAACTCAAAGGAAAAACTATATATGGAAGTCTCAGTGTAGAAAATGCTCAGAAATCACTTCTGTCCACTACTCTTACACTTTAAATCATCACTGACGTCCATTTAGGGAAACAAAACAAAAAAATAAATAAAAATTCAGGGTTTAAAGAAGAATTCCTTACCATCGAGCATCTGCTGATTTCGAGAAGTCAGGATGAGCATCGTGAGCCTTCATCTTTGAAGATCCGTCTGTATTTTTGAGTGTTTTAAGTTGTTAATCTGTCAGATTTAACCCAAACACGATAGGAAGGTTAAACATTTTTAATTACAATCCTCATAACTTCACACAAAGTTTTATAAACCCACTAAACACGCTGCATGGCCAGCAGCAGGAGCCGTGCAGCTAAGCTAACCGGCCCACAGTTTCTCACAGCCTTTGCCCCGTCTTGTCAGGAATGTTGCCTTTACTTCACATCGACTCAGATGTCCCTAGCAACATTATGTCATCATATGTAAGCGGGACTAAACTGCACTGAGGCTGCTTTTAAAACAGGATCTAACGATCTGCAGGCCAACACGCGATCTGTTGCACGTGGATGAGGCCTGCTAGGCTAACGCTTATTAGCTCTAAAGAGCTTCCACTTAAAAATGCCACCGAGTACAACGTTACCTATATGATAGGTTAACAGTTACTGCTGTGGGCGTACAATAAAGTCAAAAACCACGAGACAAACACTAAACCTGAAAAACTCCAACTAACTCACCAGTAAGTCGTCCGAGGAATGAGGCAGAGAAGCGGGCGCGAGGCGCTTTTATAGAAGCTACCGCACAGCCTGATGGGAAAAACATGTCTGGCTGAGCAGCGCCCCTGCTGGACGAGTCGGTCTGTGAACACGCAACGTGTGCGACATGTTTTTGTGTTTTAACTGAATACTTGTGCCCTGAAAAAACTCTGCTTTGATTCATTTGTAATTATTCAGCTGCTCCCTTTAGGACTTCTCTCCTCTTCTGTCACACCAACCACCTGTATCTGCATTTCCACCTTCACCGGGAATGGATGGAGCTAGCTCCACATTCAGCATCTTTTGTGTATCCACGGTTCCTCCTCTGCACAGGTCCAAACCAGCTCAGGTTCAACTGTTCAACCTCAACACTCTTTAACTCCACTACCTCCCGCTGCACCTTCTGCGCTGCCGTCTCCATCATCACAGGTCTCACTAGTAGCTTGTAAACCTTCCCTTTCTGTCACAAATCATCCCTGATACTCACCTCCACCCACTCCACCCTGAATGCACTCTCTTCTTCACCTCTGTTGTGCGCCGTTTGTTGCTTTGGATGGTTGACCCCAGATATTTAAACTCATCCATGCCTCTACTTCTCCAGGCTCACCTCCACATGCTACCTACCCCCTGGTGTTTTTGACATAATCACCTCTGTATTATTTGTCTTACTGTTTGATCTTCTCACACTACAGGCTGTTGGTGCCATATGTTTAGTCTCTTTTTAGCAACCACATGTAAATCATACCCTGCACTGATTGTTGTCTCCTCCTGTTCTCTTGTGTACCATCATAGATGGCAGATTTTTTTCAGTGGTTCAGGGTCAGCTTACCTTTCCAGACACACTCTCTGGGCTTGCAAGCCCACTGTTTACCAGGATACTTAATGAAGAGAAACAGGACTTGGATTAATTTCTTCATACTGCATCACCCTCTTCATACAGAACCACAGTTCCTCTCTATCACATGCTTTCTCTACCTTTGAGGCACAAACAAGTACACAGGTACAAAAACCGTGTTACACAGTGTAATCAAAAGGCCTTTTTAAAAAAGTATTATTAAAAGGCTGAGATAGAAAAGCACCGGTATACGTAAAAAACCTGCATTAACTGAGGTGAAATTTTAGATCCCAATGTTAATTTTCACTATTATGGATTGAAAAATGTATTTTTACATAATGTAGGAGTCAAAGTACCCAGACTGAGCCAAAAAATCCTCACATTAGTCTGTTTGCATCTTAAATTGATGTAACTTTCTTGAACAATCTTCTCCTGCTGGAGCCTGCAGGCACACTGTGTCCTGCATTATTATTTAATCTGCAGGTCCCACCTCGCAGACGCGCCTCGTGTCAGGTTCTATTTTTAAAGTCCCTCGACACCTACACAAGTGTTTTTGAATTCCCTGCCGATAAAGAGCGCGGTGAGGTGGAAGAAGGGCCGAGCTCTTCTGAGAATAAAAAGATGTCAACAAACTGAGTGCGCAAATATAGACTGGAGCGGTGTGTAAGCATTTCCACCACGCTAAGTGCACCAAAGGGGTACATTTAAAAAAAAAGTATTGTTTAATCAAACTGCTAAAATCAACAGAGCTCAGATATTTTTGATAGCTGGGTGTTTAATAAATAGTTATACATTTGATCCTGGAGGTGACAGGATACGTACACTAGGCTCAAAAGCAGTCCCCTGATAACCTACGAGGCTGAATAAACAGACTTCGTGTCACTTCAAGTAAACCAAACATCTCTGGGGTTTAGAGTCCGACTGAAAAATAGAAAACACACGGTGAGCAGGTGTTTAGCTGGAAATGCCTTGTTAATGCCACACGCCAACTGTGTGATTCCATCATGTCCATATGGACCAAAATCCCTCGAGGAATACTTCCCACACCTCGGTGAATCTACCCACAAAACATGAAGAGGCGGTCCAACACGGCACCAGCGTGATTTGAGGGGAAGCATGACAAAAAGCTCACAGGAGTAAACTCATGGAGATTTAATATTTTGCATCAATAAACAGGAGAATTGGATACAATCAATGGTTATGATGAGAAGGAAATAAAAAATACATTTGTTTTGATTGCTCTCAGGCAATACTGAGCAGAACTGAAATGAATGGCAAGGCCTCCACTCAGACTTTACAAACACAAAACATGGAAAAAAAAAATACAAAGAAATTTCTTAGAATCCTTCATGTTGATTATTTTCAAAAGGCATTTTTGTCTGATTCTGATGAATTAAATTCAACAAGCGTTTCGCTGGGTTTGCATACAGCACCAACTATATGCTCGTCTCTGCAGATCCCTTCACCAGATACATGAATATATGGCTTAAAGGGTCTCACTGAACACAATGGCCAAATATTTAGGAGATACAATAATCAAATCACAAAGATTAAAAAAAAAAAAAAGAAGGGGGTCAACAGGGGGGCTGTTGTGAGCTTGCTACCGCATTTTCAGGCGAAGATAAATATATATATTTTTATTTCTTCATCTCATCCAACTACCATTGCATTCAGATCCAACCGATGCAGCTGCAAATAAGAGAAAGAACAATGGTTCAACAAAGCTGGGGGTGTACAGCAGGATAAATATGTGGTTCTGAAACTTGGAAAACAGAAGATTCAACCAGCAGAACAACGTCTGGACTGTAGCAGCACTATGAAAGTGCACCAGTGTTTTTAAAGGCCGTCTCACGTTTTCGCTCTCTTCACACTCCGACAACGTGCAAGCGAATAACGAGGCGCCCCACTCTGATCTGAAGGGAAAACGAGGATGTGTGATGTGCAGAACAAAACCAGACTTTACAGACTCAGTTCGAGCTTTACGTCCTCTTCATGGACCTGCTGTCCAGACAGACAAAAGTATGTAAACAATCATTTGTTCATAAATGCCTTCAAAACCTTCTCAGAAGACTGTTTTGGTCTCCGTCCAGACAAAAGTCCCTTCAGCCTTTTCTCTAAACCTTTTTTTGGCATAATGGACAGAATTTGTCCTCCCACAGGCAAACTTTGTTTTTTCTATCAGTATTGCATATTTGAAATCAGCCACAACTCCCGAAATCAGCGTTTAGATGCTATGGCTTTCTGCAGGGCTTCGTTTCTGGATAATACTCGAGACACAGAACAGCGAGAGTGATCCAAATGGGTGGCAAAGGTAACTCTGAAATGGGAACGAAACATTAAAAGGCTAAATGGAATGACTCCTAAGGATGTAAAGGTTCAGGTTCAGATCCTCAAATATGTTTTTACACTATTGCCGCAAAGAAAAATAAACAATAAGAGCATTAGAAATAAAAAAGAATATATATTTATATATCCATCATATGTATATCTATATATAAACAGTTCTAACTAGTTGCAGGCAAGCAGAGATTTTCCTCTCCCGCCCCTTTAAGATTCATCCGTTCCACCGTTATAAGGCTGTCAGACTCTGGGTGGGGGCACCAGCTTTCTTTCCTCAGTCACCAGATTCCCTGAGATGTAGAGCGCCGTTTTATTTCTCGTGCTATTACTTGAGCCGAACACCATCGACCACAGACCCCCACCCCCCCTGCAAAAAACTATAGATGTAGGGAAGGAGTGTTGCTCTGGCTCATCCTGTGGAGCTGCTGAAGGGTGTGGACGAACGGGAGGCACGTGACCTCTCCACTCTGTGCTGCAGAGTCTCATGTTGGCAGGTGGCGGGTATCGGTGGATGAGACTGACCAAATAAGGAGAGGAGCTTTACTAATATTCATGTTACATCTTTGATGCTTTTCATTCATTTCCATATTGTTTTACAGTCAAATGCAAAGCAGTGCAGAGATTCAATCATCAGTCATTCCAAGGCTTGAATAACAAGTGGTTTCTGCAAAAGAGTTCTTATGAAGACTCTGTTGTGTGTGCATTCTTGATGCATCCGAGTGTGGCGCGGTCTTCTCAGTGCCTCTGGGAGGCTAATCTCTTTAATAGCGGCTCGTCGTAGACCCAGCACTCGCCGTCCTCGTGGAATAGCTACAGAAACACAGAGCAATGAAAATTATTATACTCGATATCTGAAGTATTTCTGAAAGTAAAATTACAATGTTGTCACTGATCTCTCTGAGGTGTGTGGAATTTAAAGTTTGCGGTATGGAGAAGGCTTCACTTCCATTGCCACGACAGTTATGGCTGCGATATGTCAAATACACCGTGTGTTTACTTTCCTTAGTGTCCATGACGACGACACAAGCTCAGAGAGAGACACGTGTTAGCCTCTGATGGCTATTTGGTTTCGGGAAAGTGCAGGATTCATGCACGGGATTCATGCACGGGATTCATGCACGGGATTCATGCACGGGATTCATGCACGGGATTCATGCACGGGATTTTGCAAATGATGCAAGAAAACTGTTTCCACTAAACTAGTAACAACCTCGTTTCACCACTTCAGACAAAAAGCAGACTGCTGAATATAACCAGGCTACAAAACAGGGGACACTAGCAGATAGTGACGCCTGACCCAAACACATCCGCTAACTAGCTGCACTCCACAAGTCAGGAGGATCAAACGGTGAACAGAAATTCCTGACGCCTGGTCAAAAAGCTTGACCTAATATCCGGTTGTTGCTACTTTTCCTTAAAAGTTCCACGGAAAACATTACCTGGGTGTGTTTTGTACTTACATTAGCTGTGCAATGAACTGGTTCTTCTATAATGCTTTTCTACGCTACATACATGCCTCATTCACCCAGTCGCACCCGTCATACAAGCACTTTATTCCATGCTTAACACTCGCACTCCAATGGCAGCATCAGAGAGAAACCTGGGGTTAGCATCTTGCCCGAGGATGTTTGGCATGAAATCAAACCACCAACCTTCCGATAAGTAGATGGCCTGCTCCACCTCCTGAGCTACAGCCACCCCCACCTCACTGGATATATTGCTGTGTCACTATTGCTGCACTATAACACTTTGTGGTGACAGATTCACACGTTAAGTGGGGAGTTTGTCATGGATGACAGCAGCTCATTGGTAAAGAAGGATAGAAAGCGTCCTTCGTGTTGTTTGCACTAATAAATGCTGCTCCTGCCTGAAAGCTGCACTCACCGATAAAATGTTGCTCAGCATTTTTCCTTTTATTGTCATAAATATGATTATTGTACATTTCCTTGAAATGAAGCTACTTTCAGCTGCTCCCTGGTCACTGCAGCGGGTAGCTGCACGTTTTAGTCTGGTTGCTCTTTCTGATGCAACCTAGAAGTGATTTGTGTCTCAAGCTGGAATCAAACCAGCAACCTTTCACATGTGTTTGTGTAAAACACGACACTTTGGAGCCACACTGCAAATTTCCTGACAGAATTTTAAAGCTATATTGCCCATAATACCCATGTAAGCTAAGGAAATCCTCACCCTGGTCTCCCACTGCTGCTCCTTCTCCTTCCTCTCTCTGGCTTCAGCTCTCTGTTTCTCCTCCAACCGGTGCTTGGCTTCTGTCGCTGCATCGATGTCTTTTATCTTCAGGTTCAGAGTCACATCCTTCCACAGTCTAAGGGGAGTAAAAGTTTGAAAGTCAAACATTTAGAGTTAAAGGATCCCGTGAGACGGCTGAGGTCCGACACTGATCCTCTCCTCACCTTCGAGACTCGTACTCGAGCTGGTCTTCCAGCTTCCTCACTCTCTTCTTAACGATGCCCATCTTCTTAGTGTCTATGAACACCGTGTTCTCCTAGAAACATATGAAAACACGTTCACACATGTATTAATTAATTTATGGTGGTGATTTCCTACATTTTGTAATGTAAATAAAACAAAGGACTCACTCCAGTCGCCCATTTAGCATACATGACTCCGTTCCACTCTCCCTCAATGGAGCAGAAAGACTTCTTGTCGTTTGGTGAACTGCAGGGACAAAACCAAACCCAGATGTCATCTTGTGTATTAAAGAGCGGACTCTCAGTAATCCTTAAATAATGTGATATAACCACGTGGCTCTTACAAAATCTCTGCAGTGATTCTGTGCTTCTTTCCACCATAGAAGGGTTTGGTGTGGAACACGATGTTAGCGCTGTAGCCCGACTTGGAGCAGGAGATGTTGCACTCTCCACCAAGCTCCACCCACGGCACAGTGAGGATCGACCTGGACAGACAGGCGTAGGTCAGCGAAACAAAGTAACGACCGACTGAGCGATGACACAGGCGAGCACAGGGATGCGTTAACGGCACCTACCTGCCATATCCGTTAGGAAAGGTGAGAATGTAATGCTCATCGTGCTCCAAACATGACACGCAGCCTGGAGAGAGACCAGAGGTCACTTAACACAAAGATTCACTGAATCACACTTATCAGAGAATATAAGGCGGAGCTTAGTGTACCTTGGCCGATGTTGTGGACACCTATGGACATGCCCAGAAACTTAGATTTAGTCCAGATGTGAGCGTTGAACTGGATCTTCCTACTTAAGCACTCGGCGTAGAACGCAGAAACTACAGGTGAAAAAGGCAGGAAATAATTAGGAGAAACCAGCAACACATCAGCGATTAGGGATGGGCACCGGTTCTGACATAAACGGTAGTAACCAGACCGAAAAGCAGCGCACATTTCGGTGCTTTATTTCGGTGCTTTTTTTTCCTGAGCTGTGATACACTTTAGATTCTAGCCAATCATTTTACCTTTCCGAGGATAGTAGGCGGGGCCAGGTACGTACGTTCTTTTAGAGCAGAGCTACAGATTAAAAACACCCAAGGCGAAGCGGTCAAAGTCTGGCTGTACTTCACAGCAAAACATGCAAACTCAGCAGCCTGCAACAAGTGCTTTAAGCTGATACTGTCAAAGGAGGTAACACCTCGAATCTGATGAAACACCTGCCGACGCATAGCGGTTTTTTTAAAAGCCGAGAAATGCGCCGCATTTGATAGCTTGCTGCGAGACCTCACACCGAGCACATCTACTGCGGGTGTGGTGCCTGTTATCGGACCCGGAGTTAGCAACATCCCCCAAGAACCCGAAGAGGAGAGTCCTGGCCCCTAGCCCTGCCAGTGTAGCAGAAATGATGAGGATGATGATGATGCAGCAGCAGCCGTTCTTCTCTGCGTGAGTAGCTTAATGTTGCTCGTGTGTAATTTACGTTGAGTAGGCTAACCACGTTATTACATTAATGCATGTAAGGTGAACTAGCAAACATCATCATAGCTACATGCGGCTGTCTTCTTGTTTGATGGCAGATGCTCCCTTCACCCTGGCCAAAAAGGCTAAAATGACCAAAGAAAAAGTGGAAAACAGCTAAACATGAGAGGTTTTTGAGAGAGTTTGTGTTTTTTCCATTGTTTAAGCTTCCAGCCAAGAGTGATACCATATATGCCCCATAGCTGCAGAAAAGGCTAACATTGTTATCTTTTTACATAAAAACAGCTAAACATGAGAGGTTTTAGGACAAAGTTTGTGTTCTCCATTGTTTAAGTGCCAGTTTGAGCACCGTTTAAGCGCCGGCACCGTTTCAAAAGTACCGGTTTGGCACCGGTATCGGATAAAACCTAAACGATACCCATCCCTATCAGCGATCGTGCAGAAAATAAAACCAAAACCTTTTTGCACAAATAAGACTGATTATGACATCCATACCTAACATGTCATCTGGTTAACGTTTTTAACGTCAAATAAAAAAACAGATAATTTTACAGCGGTTACTTTTCTAAAGCCTCCGCCACACCCTTCTGGATCTACATGTAATGAGCAATTCTGCGTTTACACTCAAAAGAAGGTTCAACACTTACTGGGCGGGTGGTGAGAGACCTGCTCTGCCACAAAAGACACGCTGTTGGATGAAGCCCAGGGAACCGGGCCTTCTGATACCGTCTCCTGAAATGTGCGAGAACGAAGCACATTGAGAGCAGGATTGTGATTCTTGGTTAGAACTGCAGATCGATGATTCAGGAACTTGTAAAAGTAATAATTGGAATTATTACTGGATCAAAAATCTACTTGAACGCAGTGACAAACGGTCTCACCGTAGGTGGCGAAGGCTCCTCTGTCTCGCTGGGAAGATCCCAGTGGCAGTAGAAGACTTCTCCTAGGATTGGGTTGTACGGTTTCTTGGCCACTGAGCCTTTCCTTCCGGCATGGAAAGCCGACAGGTACCACCTCACCACCTGCACCATCCGCTCCCTGGGCTCTGGCTGCTCAGCGATACTAACAAGTAAAAGAAACAAGTACTGAATGACGGCCGACCCTCATGCCAGAGTGTGCATGATGATAAACGACTGAAATGGTACGTACCTTACAAATAAGTCGGGGTGTGCAAAGAAATCTGCATACATTTCTAACAAAGACCTTCTTTCTAGGATGAAGGTAGGCAGGACCACCTGGGAAATACAGTGAAGTGTTGTTAAAAAAGAAAACCTTACGCCGACAGCGCTGGAGAGCGAAACGCCGCGACGGAACAATTAGGGCGGCTAAGACGCTAAGAGGTCCTGACCTTTGTGAGGTCCATGCCCAGTCGAACTTGAGACAGCAAATGCATGATGACGCTCTTGTGCTCTTCCACAGACTCCCCTTCACCGTCGTCGTCACGGTCATCGTGACAGTCAAACTGGTCTGAGGACAAGAGCGGAGCCACATATTTCACCATCATGTAGTAAAATATGATTTAAATAACGCCTCATGCTTAGAGTTTAATCAGTGAGGGACAATCAGCTGTGATGTGATCATGTGTCTCGTGAGCATTTCCCTTTTTACCCGTGTCTGTGGTGCCATTGGACATCGAAGAGTTGAGGGACTCTGTAGTGTTGGGTCGTTTCAGAGCCGTTTCTTCGTTAGTAAGGGGCGAGGCAGCTGGAGGCCCTGAGGGACTGGGTGCAGGAGGAGGAGCAAGGAAGCAGGAAGCAATAGAGATAAAGGGGATAAAGAATAAATATAAAATAAGAGGCAAACTTCTCAGATTGCAAATGCTCATGCTGTTGGATTTTTATTCAATCCAAGCAGAATTTTTCTTGCTGCTGTACTCACTCTATGCAGTGTTTGGGGGAAGCGTTGCTCTGGTAAAACTCATCAGCGTCATAGAATTCGTCCTCACTGGAGGAGTAGGAGAAGTCTGGCACCGAGTGTGAGGGGAGGGGGATGTGAGCCGGGGAGGCGACGCCGCTGCTGGGGCCTGACGGGCCACTCCCTAAAAAACATACACATAAAAAAAATGTAATCAAACAGTGTGCCTCATGCCATCAGCCCACTCATACATACATCAGTCATCCGCCTGTCTGTTTGGTAGGAGGAGCCAAAATGGCTCTGTTGATGCAGAAGCTCGCCGGCGCCTGCCCTACACGATGCCATGGTGATGAAATCAACATTATATTGTTCGACTGGAGCCCCCGTTTCCCAGCTCTGCTGTTCAGCAGGATGTGCTCGGCACCATTAAGCCGCCTTAACACAGTGATGACTTTCTCTGCAGAGCGTATTAACAGTACTCTCAAGCATGCAGCCTGTCTCCTTATTGCACAGCACAGCATTTTAATACTGCAGCCTCAGCACAGAAGGCAAACAGGCTGCAACCTCTGCTTTCTGCTCATTTTAACTTGCGTTCAGTGGCACGCTTTCACGCATTTAACAAAACAAATGAGCCTCAAAATGCTCCTAAAAATAGCATTTTTGTTAACGACCTGTAACCTGTAAAACAAATTAGCACTGCCACGATTACGTCGATGACAAATTTAATAGACGGGTCGACTATGTAAGATCCTAAAGATGCAGGAATAAGTAGGAGGAGTCTCCTCTTTACCGGCTTCAGTTAATTCAAAATGCAGCTGCGCGTCTTTTAACAGGTACGAGAATCTATGAACGCATCACTCCAATTTTAGCCAAATTACATTGGCTCCCTGTTAAATATCGCATAGATTTTAAAAGTCTTTTGTTCACTTTTAAAATTCTGAATAATTTAGCGCCCAGCTATCTTTCTGAGCACTTAGATCGTCCAATCACAGGCTCCTAGCACAACCTAGGTCTCGAATGAAGTCGAGAGGAGACCGGGCCGTTGCAACCGTGACACCCAGACTCTGGAATAACCTCCCTGTTCATATTCGTACTGCCGAGTCGATCCAGTCTTTTAAATCACATCTTAAAACTTATATTTTTACTTTGGCCTTTGATTCTAACTAGTTGGCTGTTCTAGCTTGTTGTGTTGTTACCTATTGTTTGTTGCACTGTTTTATTGTTTGTTTTAATTGCCTCCTGCTTTTACTGACTGAAGCTCTATGGTCAACACTGTTGTTTTAATATGTGCTCTAGAAATAAATTTTGATTTGATTTGATTGAGTGTAATAACAGACTGAAACAGAAGGTGGCAGCACTGCATCTACAAGGATGCCAGCTGCCGTTAAACCCCGAAGAAGAGAAGCTGTGTCCAACAGTGATGTGCGATGCCACTGATTTCCTTTCCGATACCAAGTAAAATTCAGGGTGGTATCGACGATACTGATCCGATACTTTGTACAAAACCTTTTTTATTTATTGTATCTCAAATTATAGCGTCATAATGATTACAGGACATCAGATTACTTGTTCTTATCAGTTAATAATGCAGAATTCATCATATAGAAATAAAAAACTTGAAGTTGTGCTATTTGAACACCTTGCCTGCCTGCAGCACTAAAGGACTCCGTGAGAGACGTCTGTCTCGCCCTAGCAGCACCTGTCCCTGTCCTCCTCTTCAGTTCGCCTCAACATAAGCTCGTCATATTCTGTGATATGATTTACTCTGAGGTGTTTGACGAGGTCAGTGATGTTGCCACAACACCTCACTGTCTTGCCACATTTATTGCAAACCGCGTCTCGGCTGCTTGTGGAGGTAAAATACGTCCACACATGACGCCGTTTACACTCAGCCACTGTTGTGAGTGCGCACGCCAGAGGCTGCCACACATTTATATAGCTGTATTTCGCACATGACTATAAAAGGCGGAAGAGGAAGTAGTTCCTTCCAATGCAGACAATCCGAATGATGTAGTTTCTTTCCACTGATGATAAACTACAAACTTACCCTAAATTACTAAAATATCGATATTTTAATATGAGAATCGATTCTAGAACATAAATGATCTGAGGAATCGATATTTCAGTATCGATCCGCACATCACTAGTGTCCAAATTCAGGGGCCGCATCCTTTGGACGCCGCATTAGGAGGCTGATCACGTTACAGTGACGCGACGAAGGCTTCGCAAAGTCGAAGACTCCTCCAAATAAGGCCGACAAATATGTCCTCCTTTTCCCCAGATTTGAAGGATGGGTCGGGCGTGTCCTTCGTGGCCCAACCTATCCCAGAATTCATAGCTCAGCCAATTCCAGTTTCCAACAATGGCGGCAGCTCCTAAGTTTTAATATTACTCTTATTCCCCTTTCCGAAGCTGTGTAAACTTCTAATATCTGCTCGGTTTATCAAGACATCACATATTTGTAAAAGTGCTCCGTCGTCTGTTACCCACCAGCTCGATAGCTAACCCGGGTTCAAGGCTCACTAGAGCCGGCGAAAAACACCAGACTCCCGGCACATAATTTTTAGATCCCTGCGGTCTTTTGCTACTCAGGTTAAACATGATTTATTTATTTATTATTTATTTATTGTTTGGCTTTTTCCAGTATTTTATTTGTTCCTGAGTAAATCGGTTTGGCTGAGATTAAAGTTATAATTTTTACACAGCTGAATAAACGTCAAGCAGACAGCTGATCATCAGAAGTGTGAGATGCTTGAGAATTTACTCAGGTGTCCTGTTAGATTTTAGATAGCAAGGAGTTTATTAAACTTCACCGAAACAATCTGCAAATTTCATTAAAAATGTAATAAACATCTTGTCTTTATTTTTAGTTAGCACATACCTTAAACACTTCAAGCTGTAAGCTAATGATAGTTATATAAGAGCAGATGCAACAAGCTGTACGTTTTATGTCCAATGGATGATGATCTGATTAGTCGACTAATTGCAAAAATAATCAGTGACTAGTTGACTATCAAAATAATCGTTTGTGGCAGCTCTGCTACAAATAGACAAAGACGGCACTAAATGTCATTTAAAGTAATTGTTTGAAGGTCAAGAATGAAATGAAAAAAAAAAAAGATCTTTTTGGCCACTGGGGGGCAGTGGCATCAAATTATGTAAACACATTTCACCCAAATCACCTTCTTAAGTCTACTATTACATGTCCATGCTACTGTACTGTTTGCTATGTGATTGTAGTCCATTGTTTGGTGGCTCCTAAACAACATCATAACAAGTGATTTAAATAAAACCCATCAGGGTGCCAAGTTTGGCTGCTTAACTCCTGATAGTGTACGAAGAGTCTGAGTATGAAATCTTGAACTTTTCATCAACAGATCGTCAGTATCATACCTGGTTTCCCTGTGGTTACCATGTCCTCAGGGAAACATCCGACTAATCAGCTGTTCCACATTCCTCTGTCCACTGTTTACCATTAAAAAAGGTTGTGTGCAGTTTACAGATCACACAGCTACAACAACAACAAAATAACTAAACAGACTCTAACCTGCTGATTGGGCTGATCGACAGTATGAGGAACCCGTTTCAATAACATATAGCCATTTCAGCATGTCACAAAAATTAGTCCAGTTCATGACATTGAATTGAATTCACCTGTGCTGTTGGGAGTCGGGGTCTGCAGACTGCCCATCACTGTGACGACGGGACCAACAGGTAACGTGGAGGGTCGTTGGTCTGATTTGCACACCTGAGACGCGTCTTCATCAAACGGAGAGAAAGCAGAGTTAGCGCCGAAGCCTCGAAACGAAGCCAGACCCCATTAAAAGCAGCATCTCATGCCACGTGGCAGGACGCTGCAGACAGAAGCTTCATCTGTGAGCGGGGATTACACCGTCTATTATAAGAGACCAAAATTAGAACGGCCTACTTTGCACTGCTGATTTTCATAGCCTTTTTTTTTTTGTCTAGTCATAGTCATCTGACTAAAATAGCCAAAGATTTAGTCAGAGTTTAGTCAAGACATGTGAGTATTCTTGTTGGCTGGATAAACGATATTACCCCACAAAACAGGAATCTGCTTCAACACAGATCCTTAATTTAAAAGAAGGAGAAGAAGAAGAGAGGGAATAATGCTGCTAAACCCTGTGCGAAGGTGTACCTTCAAATACTGAGAGAATATTAAGCATATTTATCAATACTGGTGATGGTACTGTCACACTAGAACATGTTTCCAGTTGCAGCTGAAACATAATTTCAAATGTCATCTAAGGACAGAACATCGACAGATTTGACACAATCCCAACCACAGGGGGGAGCTGCTGTCACCTTTAAGTATACAACACCAACAACCTCTCAGCATGACGTCTCAACACATTAAGTGACAGCTGTTACTTTTAAATGTCTGGCACATGCTGAGGGGGCAGATGTACCTGGGGGTAGTGTTGTCTGTGTTGGCATTGTGTTCACCGCTGGAGTGTCCAGAGGGGGCTGGTAGATCCCATCCACTGGGTTGATGGTGCTCTGGAGGAAAAAAAACAAACAAACACAACAATGCCCTTTACAACAAAAAACAACATCAGAGCTTTGCTGCAACAATCACACACACAGACCCACTGCCTGCTTACTGGTTTAGAAAAAACTAAATCGAAAGCAGTTTGGCTTTTAGTTTAGAAACAGTCCTACTCTGCAAGGATCCACCTGTTCCTTTACCCTCTCAAACCCAGAAGGGGAACAGTATGACCTGATCACAACTCGGTGCACCTATGTGAAGAGCGAAATAAACAATGCATCATCCAGCCGGCGCAGATCAATTTCCTCGCACTCGATTTCCTGGAAAGAGCGGCGTTGCCAAGCTTAATTAATGCAATCAATATGAAACCAACAACACCGCTTGACACGCAAACGCTAGGAGTAGCTCTACACAACTGCTAACGTTGACTCTTGACATCTGAGCAGCCTGTTTCTTCTTTAAAAAGGCCTGGGGGGGTCGAGGGGATTAATAAACACTACAGTAGGTAATCATTTGTAGAGGCCTGCCTTGATCCGTGGCAAACGCTGCATGCATACAAACAGCAGCCTGTTGACACGATGTCATGTGGTCACAGCCCCAACGACCCATCTGACAGGAACACCAGCAACCACACGAGATACACCAAAAATATCTCGCCCCTCGTTCCCCAACAGCTCACCGCCAGGAAACATTTAGAGACATAACTCAAACCTGACCTGCAGTTTCTGACTTTTACACCTTTTTTCTATTTTGAGATAATCTGAGCTCAACAGGAACGCAGCGACTTCGTGTTACAGCTGTGAGATTAGGCCGAGGTGTGACGTGAGGTTTTTACTGAACTGAGTTATAGGAATTACAGTGACCTTGTTTTTCTCCGTTTATAGGTCAAGATAACTGACAATAAACCTTTATCTAAACGCTAAACAAAAAAGATACAGTCAGAGGTCAAGGATTTGCCCTCCCGTTCACACTTTTCCCCTCCTATCTCCAAACTTCCTGCGTCTGTTCTGTTCCTTCTACTTCTAATGGTTCCAGCGTCCACATGCCTTCATAAAAGTAACTCGACGGCTTCTAATTAGATCCAATTACAGATATATACTGACCAGCCTATGGCTATGCAAGCACGACATGAGAGGAAAAAAAGCATGTGAAGAGCAAGGTCATCAGAAAAAGCTAAAAAGGGTTTTAAACTAATGATCAATAACCTCTCTACCTCCCCAGTGAATGCAATATTAATGCAATGAGCAGCTCTCGCAGCAGTGCAACCCCTCAGCCACCCACAGCAGATAAATTATTTTGACGTAACTACTGAACGTGCTTCTCGTGAGCTTGGTTTAAATGATTCTTGCACTTTGCAGCAATTCCCCAGGCAGTGCAGTTTGACAGGGTCAAACGTGCTGCTGACGCCTCGAGCATCTTAAACAAAGGCCTACGGTGCATGCATCACTGCTGTGCAGGCAGTGACAGACATTCAGCAGAGGTACGATTAGTGGAAAGCCTATGGCATACAAAGGTGGCACGTGCAGGTATGTGCATAGGCAGAGCTTTCGCTGTGCTATTTATACTACATAATACTGTACTTAATGATAAGAGATTAAGATAGCTATAAGATCAATGCAGTCCTGTGAGCTAGCCGGCTTACGTGGAGGTCTTGCTTAAAGTGGGAGGTTGCGTTGTATTAAACGATCTACAAACACTTCTCGATCCTTTGCTTTTTCCAAAGATGGATTGTCTTCTTTTCATTTAGCTGCAGGTTTCTGTTTATCCCCGAGTCAATGTTTTCTTTTGCTCTTTAGGCCTCACTTTTCTGCCTCTTCCACCTTCTGCTGTCCCATCTCCTCTGGGTGCAAGTGTGATACTGCAGTTTCCCAAACATATGCACCGTTTCATGATGCAGTCAGACTGATTGATAAAAAACCACAGAAATAAGAACAACATGGACATGTGTCTGTAGGTTGTCAGTCATCCAGGTCATAGTCGTCTAAAGAAAGCGATTTGGACTCGGAGAGTTCCACGATTCCCTCTCTGGCACCTCAACCCACACTCACATCTGAAAATCTAAAGGTCACATGACAGGACGAGGCGAAGTCTCAGAGTGGTTTAACTCCAAACTTCTGGTGGTAATGGCTTTTTTCACAGTTGTCTCAGACAAACAGTGAATCAAAACTCTCTTAACCGTTGACATGTGTTTAAAAAAGGGCAATGTGACCCATCTGTTGCTCTTAATGTAGTGATATCCACCTTCAGTTTATTCGTTTTATTTATTTTGCAGGTCAATAATTAGTAGTCATTAGTATACATGAGACACAATCTGGTATTAGGTCATAACAACTGCGTCATGTTTTATCGCCTTTTTAGGTCTGGTAATTTTTAGAGCCGTTTTATTTTGAAAAACGGTTAACAGGAACCCTCACTGCTGAAAGCTTTAGTGGTTCAAAACGTGCGTAAATCCTGTCGTGGCCTTCAACACGAATATCTGCAGAAGCCTAGGAGTGCTTTCTGCACGGCTTTCCAGCTATTAGTGCTCAGTGGTTCAATAAGCAGGCAGTGTGAGAATGTCCGATCAATGGTGATCAATGGTGACTTCGATTCCTCTAATTAGTAAGTGAAGTGATGGGCAACGCTCGTATACGCAGGCATGCGATCACACGTGTCCCATGTGCACTTACACTAGTGCATCTCAGAACACCGAGTATTGTGTAAAGGTTTATTTTTCATAATTTAATTTAAAGAGATAAACTTTCATATATTCTGTAAAAGTAAAGTGAGATATTTCAGGCCTTTATAAGCTATAAACAGCCAAAACTTCCAGTATGTCAAATTATTAGAACGCTTCCTCAGATCAAACAAAAAGGATCTCCATGTGCCGACTTCTACACTACACTGAACATCATCTGTATTTTTGGGTTTTTCTCCTATTCCTCTTGAACAATGGCAGACGCACTCTTGTCCACAGTGTGGATAAAACACAGTGGATCAACCATCACCAGCAGACGACACGGCACCCTAAAATCACCCTAAAAATGTGACCGCAGCAAAGAAACAAAAAGGGAAAAGGAAAATAAACTGACTTTGCTCATTAATAAAACTCAGTCTGGGCAATGAGCTGAATTTACACTTTACAATACAAGTCCACACAGTTGTACTAATCAATTTCTTTCAGCAGCATTTCCCCATCGTGTGGAAAAACGACCCACTGTTACCACTGCACTTCTTTTCCTTATATTGCGATCTCTCTGGGATTAACTGTACAGCGGCAGAAAGGGGAATTTTCCTGGTCCACTTAAGATTAAAGCAGCTGCATGCGGTCCATCAGATATATGGCTTGAGATTAGAGACGCTCTTACCAAAAGAGTGGACGCTGTCCGCTTTTCCTGACAATACACTCACGGCTCAGGTAATTGCTCCTGCTTGTGCAACTTTTCCTAACACACTTTCTATTAACATGCTTCAAAACAGCTTTGCTGTGGCATAAACTCGATCTTCATCTGGACAGCTGTCGAGTCAGCGTTCTTCCCAACGACTGTGGTTACTAAACTAAGAGTGAAGAGTAATTTACTCACACTGAAAATGAAATACTTCAATAATTTGAGGAACTGAATTTCAGATTTTCATGAGTTATAGGCCATCGTCAACAAAATAATAACATTTACATGAATGTTTCCCTTTTTGAATAAAATGATAAAAACAAACTTTTCACAATACTTGACATTTTTGAGATGTACTAATATACACTCAATGTGCATTTTGTGTAGCACCATTTGCACATATACATTTCATGTCTTCATGAAGGAAAAAATAGTTACAAAATAAAAAATTTTTAGATTTTAGAGGAAAATATTGATTTAATTAAGAAGAAGGCAGCAGGAGACATGAAGGAAAGCTTAGATCCAAATTAGACTGCATGCACTAAACAGATCTGGTACATCTGCTGGTCTAACAGGAGAGAGTCTATTAAGCGAGAAAAGAAAGTTAGCAGTTTGTTTGATTTCGACTTTTGTCGTGGACAGAAAGGGTCAAACTTACTATAGGTCCGTTTGCGTGTTGCTGTTCGTTACTTTGGTCCTTAAAATTTTAAGAAGACAGTGTTAGACTCATTGTATGTGAAGGTTCAAGAGTCATTTCATAAAAGCATCGCGAGCATCTGCCGCGGTGCAGCAAACGAGGCCCGGGGCTCTCGGGTTAAGCTCCAAAACTTTCCCCAAGTTGTCACATACAGCGATCCTTTCATCACACGGTCAAATCCAGACTTGCCACTTCTTTCAGTAGTAAAAATGACAGGATTGCACTACCGTGTGAGATAATCCACGTGTGTGTTTTTTGTTTTCCTTATCAAACAGCTAACAAAGCAGAAACGATTGCTCCACTTCCTTTCAGAAGGCTGAACAGAACATGTGATGAAACGAACACTGGGCAACACCCTCACCAACCACCGACCCAGATAGCAAGCGTAAGCAGGGAACTACCCCAGGGATGCGAGGTAACACAGTGCACACTCATGTGGTTTCACAAGAACAATGGTTATGAAGAAATGGCAAACTGCAGAGAGCGGACTCGTGCTGTGCTTACCTTGGCAATCTGCAGCAGTACAATACAGTGCTTGATGGACTCTACCATACTCTGAAAGGGAAAAATCACAGAGCAATTAATTAGGAAGGAAGTGACTTCTAAACCCAACAGGAAGGAAAATGTGTTCATTCTCTGACTTACACAAGTAGTCTCCTTCAAATGTTCAATTTTCTGTCGAAAGAACAGAAAGAAGTAAAAATGAGGTTAAAGAGCAGAAATACTGATGCGAGTAATGACGCCTGACTGGCTTCAGCCGGGGCTTGAAACTCCAGCTGTGAAAGGTTTGATGCAGTCGGCACAAGCAACAAGGTAAAGTGACCAAAAGCTGGTGTTAACCTCAAAAAGGAAGTGGACATATAACCCCAGAGGCTAGTGAGACGCCCTGAAGGTTAAACTCATCCAACAAAATCGTTTACACCTCTAATCTTCAAACATTAGAAGATCTGCTCGGAGAACTGACCGGGCCTGAGAGGAGCTACAGAAAAAGGAAGACTGTAGTTTGAACAATAGTCCCTTTTTTACATCACGTACTTCTTAAATTGTCCATTAGTCAGTTAAGTGACTGAGAAAATGAACCACAAACTAAAGAAACTGAACTACTGAATCGATCAGCCTCGCAGTCGCCAGCAGCTCGGTCCAATCAGACCCCAAAACTGGTCCAAGCTGAGGGCAACGTATGGTGTGAGTAGAGGTGGTGGTAAGTTTTGGTTAAGCTTAAAGCAACACTGGAGAACAGACGGGTCCTTTGTCAGGACTACTGATCTTCTTCATGCATCTTTCCCCCATAAAGACAACGTCTGATGACGTCCCCTGAACCACTAAGGAGTTCTGACACCTCAGCATTCATAAATAAAGATGTGGTTTGATGACTATTAGAGTTTCTGGGATTTTCCAACGGATAGGCAGAGACTTCTAATGCACATCCAGTCATTTTGGACTCTAAGCAGGCCTGAAATAAAGCTGAAACCACTCACTTAAGGAAAGCGCTTCAAGGGTTACTCCTTGAAGGATTCATTTTTATTTTTCATGGCTGATAAATAAATATCGAGGGGACTGAACTTTAGCTTTTGAAATAAGAGGATCACTTCTGAAATCACTGCTGCTTTAGGCCCGTTTGGAACAGACATATCTGCGATACACAGACAGCTATCAGTTTCCATTCGCGCCCTGCTCCTTTGTTAGCAGCGGCTCTAATGATGCTGGACCGGAGAGGCGAGACGCGAGGACAGAGCTGCGCTGCTGATACTCACTCTGCGTGATTCATCCTCTTTGCAGTCCTTGATCTTCTCATCAAACAGCTGTGTGGACAAGAGACGAAAGAAAGGTTAAAAAACAGAAACATGGAATAAGAGCTATTCCACTGTCAGATGACTGTACAGATGACACAGTGGAAAACTACTGAGCGCTTATCTAGGGAAGGACATGTTACGTGGTTTCCTTAAGATGCTGGAGACGGTGTCTACTTTCTTTAAATACAGTTATCTGGTTTGTCACCACAAATCTTACTCACAAGAACTTCTGCTTTACCGAAAAGTAGACTCAGACGAGCAAGGAAATGCTCGCTGACACAGATTCAATCTATAAATATAGGATGAGAAGCCACTGAAATCTACAACATCTACATCTACCTCACGGTGTGGTGTGCACCACACTGGATTTCCGTCGTGTCCTACCTTTAACTGATCAATCAGAATCTGTAGGTAGGCGTCAGCTTCAGCTAGCTTCTTGTCAAAGTCTTGAACACTAGGAACAAATCCCGTCTCAGCCTCCTAAAGACAAGGGAAGAAACACAGCTGAGCATCGGTGCAGTCCTCGACGCAGGTGTTGCAAAAGGTATTTGCATATTCAAAGTAAAGCACAAAACCACAGTCCATAAATCCAGGGCCGTGTATTCACATATTTATCTGTTCATTTACCAAAAAACAAACAAATAAAGGGGGAAAAGCCTCTCATATCCATCGCCTCCTGGTCAGGTAGGCTTTATAAACTGTTACACAAAACGGTGGAGAGAAACATCAACAGTTCAGGAGAATTTTCCAGCAAGGTACCGTAGTGAGGGAGACATGAGTACTATTGTTTAAAGGCTCGTCTACATGAAAGGCCAGCAGGTCTGTCTGCTTGCCTGATGGAGGCCAACTCGTTTCAGGCCCTGAAACAAAGCTGAAATCAGGACTCATGACCGGAGAGCATTCGGTTATGGGCTGAGGTGCACTCAAATTCATTGTTTGTTAATTAGCTTCCTTTAACGGCCCCCAGACTTCACACACACACACACAAAAATTTTGTTACATAATAGCCATTAAAAGGTAATTACTAGACTATTGGCAGAACAGACGTGACCAGGCATCTGTCTGCCTGTCTGTGCTCACCCACCAAAGCACCCAGAACAATCCAGTAAGCTGTGACACAAAACCAAAAGTCAGGAAAACGGGAAAAAAAATAATTCACACTCATTTAATCACCGAGGCTGTCAACAGCAAGGACACCGAGTTCCCGCGAACACACAATACCCGCCCTACGTCAAGCCAGCGGACTCAGGAGATGACTAACGGTGTGTGTCAACGCACTTTACCACTTTACAGCAGTTACGTGGAAAAACGCACAACACCTGAAAAGGCGCTCTGTCAAAACGAAACAACTGCTGTCAGAAGTCAAACTCTTATCAAACCGTGGTGGATGTCACTGCTGCTTTGGAGCTGCCATGTTGCAGAGTCCAGCTGCGTCGCGAGTTTGAGGCGCGTTTTCTTGCAAACGAATGAGCTCCGATAGGAAAGTGAAGAAAAGCCATCAACACAAAGCCGGTCGCCGATCGTAGACGAGCTAAAGTTTAAGCTTCAGAAAAACATATATACTCAGCAGCCATGAAGCTATGAGGGCAAACTTCCTCAAAAGGATCAAAGGTGCTTGTTCAGCTTAAAGGGGAAAATGTAGCTGTCTGCATGAAGGCCTGAGCGAAAAAAAAGAGAAAACAAAGAAGAAAAAAAGACTGTTACTGTGCGTCTCTGGGGGGTTTCACCCAGACTGGCACAAATCCTGAAGAAACTTGCCGGATAACTCGCTACACTGGAAACATATAAGTGGAGTATTATTCCAGTAAGGCATCGCATCACGATACCAGCGACGCAGCGAAACAAGTCGGAGCGAAAATGTCTACAGGAAACCAATTTCACTGTAAAGTGTTACAAGACAGATTAGAGATGAACCACCTGAGCCTCGACGTTTACTCTGCACTGCGTGAAAACTCAAAGAACAGAAGTGAACAAGACTTTACTTTTTCTCCATGTGTATTTAAAGCGGACTCTACCTGCAGAACAGCCCGGTGCCCTGTTACCACTGAGCAAATGATGTGTCCTGTTTTGACAACACACATGACACAGGGGAAGTGTTTTTTCTTTCTTCTTTTAACGTTTGGAAGCAGAAAGTCAGAGGCAGGTGGTTGGTTTATAAACAGCCACTGTAGTGCTCACTTCTGCCCTGTTCTGGAAATATTCCCAGACTTCCACTCCCACTCGTTTGCAGCGCACACACTGTCCATCCCTGTTTTAGCGTGGCCTCCAGTGTTAAATTAAGGCAAAAAAAGAAAAAGAAAAAACCCACACCCACACCCACAGAGCAGACTTTACAAACAACACTGCTCTCGCACACTCCCCCCTCCCTCCCCTGTCTATTTGTCTTTCCACACAGCGTGACCCACTTTAAAAATGCTGCTGTCCCAGTGGCGCTGCAGCCGCGTAGCTTCTCCCCTCGCTCTGGTGCAGCGGGGCTTTTGCCCGTCTGTGTGTTGTTACTTACTGGGTGCTGTGCTCCAATAGACATGCTGCAATAAGCCAGTACATCTCTCAGTCCATTTAGCAGAGTGCAAGGTCGCTTTCTCTGCCTCCGTTACTCTGTTTTCCCACAGCTACAAACCGCCAGCTCAGCTGAAGTTACATTCTTTCTCCTCCTCCTCCTCCTTCAGCACCACAGAGAAACAAAACAATTCCCTCCCTTTGCTCCCCACTGCGGTGTGCCAACGTAAACCCTAGCAGCCTCCAGACTGTTAGCGGGGCTTCAGCGGCAGTTATCAGCTAAGCGTTGGGTCTGAGCCGAGTTAATCCAGGACCCTCCCCTGACAGGAAAGCCACACTTCCTCTCGCACAGGCAGACGACAAAACACACAAACCAACAGCAAGCGCTGAGAGGCACGAGCATTAACAGCCACGAGGATTGGCTGAGACAGCCGAGGCAGATGTTCGGCCGATTGAGCAACCGGGTCTTGGATTGGGTAGCTGGGTCATATGATGCTTCGACAGCAGCGCTGCATAGGTGTGCGCATGCATGTGTGTGTCCGCACCGAGCACGCAGGCACACGCGTAGCACATCAAACGGATTTGCCACCAAAGGGAGAGAGGGAGGGCGAGCAGAACAAGAAAGGTGGGAGGGAGAGCAAAGCTTGGTTATGAGGATGAAGAGAGGCGATAAGGAGGAAGAAGCGTATCTGGATGAGGATGGGAGGGAGCATAGCGGAAGGTTTGTTTTGAGGGAGGAGAGCAGGAAAAGAGGTTGAGCAGAGAAACAACTGCAGGGCAGGAGGAGCAATTTCTACACTCATAAAAACAGATATAAACGCCGGTGGGACAAAAATGTCAGCAAGCAGGTCAGCAGCTGAGCAGACTTTCCATTAAACTTAAAAGCCTGCTCCTAAAACCGGTCCAGACTGGCCACGTATTTCCAAACATCCTCAGCCTACGATGACGCAAATGTCAGCATTTCTCCCTTTAATACAGACGTGAATTATCTTTCAGCTCTGCTCTCTTGAGGAGCAAACAGATACGAGCAATACTCGTAAAGCTTAAAGTGCTGATAACCTGCTAAGCCCATTCAAATCGGGTATAGTTTATGCAAATACAGACTGCGTCAAGTGCGAAAAACAATCTCGCAGTGAAAGCTCTGATATTATTTTCATGGCAGGGTTTTCAAACTCGTTTACCTCTTCATCTAAACCAGGATCATCTTCAGGTATCACAAAGAGCGGCACGCTCGAGTTCAGAAATATGAACTGTGCGACGGGAATTTGTATAAATGGCAGGCAAACACCAGAGGATCCACATAGCAAACAACTCCTCTGTTAACTGCAGTGGATTAGACACAAAGACACACATCCAAAGAAGCGCTTGGTTTCATACCCGGAGTTGGAGGGTGTGCCGGAGGATAGTTCCCTCTAAGGCGTGGATCCACTTCTCCCGCTCGTCTGCATCTCGGGCTGAGGACAGAAACACAGAGACACACCCAGTGAGCAACGTTTTCCATCTGACACCATCTGTAGCCCATTGAAAGAAAAGAGTAATGACAGCACTAAAATGACATGAGTACTGGTGACGCAGTGAAGGACACTGAATATTCACCTAGAAAGTTTCAGTGAAAACATGTTTACAGGTTTATTTCTCTCATGTCATTCGGTGACGGCAACCAAGAGATATTCTGGTAATCTGTTCCCGTGCCAAACATACGAGAGCTGTACCGATCCTTAACCAAATTCATGCCGCCCAAAATGTCAAACTTTTCCTTCTAATCAGAGTATTCATCAGAGCTTGTAGGTCTGTGTCTAAATTGCATTAACATAAATGTCAATAAAGCCTCTTTGAATTTGAATGAATCTTTATGCATGTTTGAGCCTTCCACTGACTATAATGGAACTAAAATGGGACTTGGTCTTTGTGCTCACAGTACCAAAAAAAACAAATAACAACAAAACTCTGTCTCTCTGGAAATCATGACCTGTTTGCCCGAACCTACTAACCTCGTGGTGCGTGGTTTCATAGAGGAACTACACCCACTAAATGTGTTACAGTTTAGAAGGAAGTGTGCAACTACATGAAACTGCTCAACAACAAAAGGTGCTCAGTTTCTTTCTCCTTTGTGTGAGCCAGTCAGAGTTTTTAAAAGGTGTTTTATTGGCGTTTGAGACCTAGAAAGTGACTTCAGTTCAATTTTATTTATACAGCGCCAAATCACAACGACGGATGCTGAGCGAGCGCTTTAGTGACAGCGGGAAGGAAAAACTCCCTTTTAACAGGAAAAACCTCCGGCAGAACCAGGCTCAGGGAGGGGCGGCCTCCTGCCACGCCACCTTCATTATGCCCAATGAGGCAGGAGTCTGACAGACAGACATTAAAACTGAAGCTTTTTAAATACGCTTCACTATATTTAACTCACACAGACATAAAATCTTTGTCTGCATGATAGTAGTGGCTGAATCAATACCATAAAAGTGACCAACTTTTATGGCAATTGTAAAAATGAGGACTTACAGCTCCTTTCCTGTGCTGTCACAGTACTGATTCTCATCTTTGTGTGAAGCAGAGCAGAGTGAGGCTGCACCCTCAGAGCAAAGACAGCGACATTAATCAATGACCCAGAACAGGCTCTGGCACGTGCAGTACACACTGCAAAAGGCTCCTGGATGCTTTTTCCTGCCACTGGCAAACGTGATATTGCATTTTCCTGCCAAGACATGGAATGAACTGAAGTGGATGGGTGCTAAAGCTGTACAGCACTGTGCCAAAGTCTGAGCCAATCTGTTTACTTTTTGCTAAGAAAATGAGAAATAGGTTCAGAAATCTATTGAAACGTGTAAACATATATGGAACTACAGTATACAAGGCAAAAAAACTACAGAGTTTATACAATAGGAATATTTCTGCAGGACATTCAAGCTTTTGGGTGATGGCTGCCTTTTGTGGATTTCTCTGTCAATATGACCCCACGCGGCTCTGAGGAGACCAGTCTATGGCTGACAGTGTTTTTCTATCCAGATGAGCTTTTACTGCACTGGGCGAGTGTTTGGGATCATTGTCATGCTGAAAAATAGAGCTGCAGCCAAACAGATGCTTTCCAGGTGTTACTGCATCCAAATCTGACAGTTCCATTAATTTTGGCAGCCCTCAATACCTCTACCATTACAGATCGCTACAGACACAAATTTGGATTCACGACTCCAGAAGACCTGTCGCCAACGATTTTTAGTCCAGTTTCTGTGCCATCTTCAGATTGTCTTCTTGACACCCACAGAGAGACTTCAGCAAACAGTAGATGGGTCAGATGCATGTTCGTCTGTTTCTAAAGGACAGGACTTTCTGTTCGTCTGCTGCAGACACGTTTTTAGTCCTGCACTTCATTTATTTTTAAGGACACACTGCACACCATGCTGAGATATGCCAAGTTTCCACACAAACCTCTTTGGGAATCCCCTTGTTGGTGGAAAAATACAGTTTTTCGTGCCTGTCAAAATGTCTCATCTTTAGCATTATTTCTAGACTCGTGTAGACTTGTGTATTATATGCATTATATGCAGACAAAACACTGACCTATGAATCATTTGAACCATTTAAAAAAACAAAAAGAAAACACCAGTGTTAACTGGCTTAAAACACAAAACCAAAACCAGAAATTTGCTGAAAAAGGTCAGGTGCAAAGACCGGACAGAAAAAGCAGCTAATGTTCCAGGTGAGGACAGTAATCAATACAGTCTCCAATCAATCTCCAAAAGCTGTTAACAAAGAACTAAATATGTCCTTGAATTAGCTCCTAAACTCCATCCTGTGTAAGAGTCATCTTTCATTGAGCTGGAAACAAGACAGAGCAGCAGATGAGCAGGCTAAGGAGCGCTACAACAGAAAAGCTTTTAAAGACATTAAACGGCAGCCGAGGCTCGGGCCAATCCACTCAGACAGCACCTCACTGCCCTCTCGCTTTCCGACTCTGCAGGGGAACAGATCTGCTGCAGCTAATGTTGTTCAGCTCTACTCACGACAGCCAGGCCATCCAAAGCCAATACAGGAACTGTGTCACAAGTCCAATCTTTGTCCTAGTTAGTGATTCACATCTGGAGCTGTGATTTGCTTTGCCAAGGAGCTGTGAGCACATTATTCATCCACCTGACAGGAACCTATTTTGTTAATACTCCACCAACAATCACGTTTTGTAGAATTTAAACACGTGACACAGAAAAGGGAGCACGCAACAGCCCGCCTCGTTAAACACTCTTTAACCTGCAAGCTCCCCAGTACAATATCTGCGTTATTCCCATTTGTGTCCAGGTGAGAAAAGAGCAGGTAATTGTGCAGTGAATTTACTACGAGCGAGCGAGCGCCATGTGTCGTTTCTCCTGCACGCTCTGCTCAGGAGCAGCTGACGCACGCAGCCTCCTGCTGTGAGACGCATGTGAGGGGAGGACATTCAGACAATGACTCGACCTCCTTCTCAACAATTTCCAGAAATTTTGGAAAAAAAGAAAACAAAAAGACAAAATTGAATATGCAAATGTTTTTAGTGAATGTTAGAAGCATCTATAGTGTTTGAATTCATATCCTTAAATAAAATAAAGATAATAATTAAGGAAATTTGGGGATTCCAGTCGTGCCGTTTTGCAGTATCGTCAAATTTAACCGAACAAAAAGGACAAAAGTCTGAAAGTTAAATGCTTTGTCCACAAATCTGCCATTAAACCCACTCTTAAAGTTTTACGATGCCGTTTCCACCCTGTACAAATGAAACAGTCTGACAGCTCAGCTGCTACTGTCACAACACAGCAAAGTGTGCAGACCAAACCCGTTACTGAAAGCTGGGCAATGGCAGCGAGGCCCAGCAGGGCTGTCAGAGGCACGAACAGGAGGGACCGTACCTCACACCAGCGAGCTTCAGGTCAGCCACTCGCACGCGCTGCAAATATTAGATGAAAACCCACAAACTGACCCACACAGGACAGAAATAACTGCAAAATCTAACGGCTAAAAATAAGATCCCCAAATGCTGCTGCCAAATAAAGACGAGTTTCCACACATGTAGCAGCGGTGCACAGTTCCACACCTCACATCCAGCAAAAGGAACTGATACTAGAAAAACATATTTACAAAGGAGGGTATGTGTTGGTAGAATTTTCCACAGGATACAGCTCGTCTCACGAACGCTAAAGTACCTGCTACGGATCGACCGATGTGTACAGGAGAGACTAAGTGAAAAGTTGGGAAAACAGGAAAACAGATGAATTAAATAATATGATTAATTTGATGTCACACATTATTTTTCCCTCCTGTTATCCTTCAAAATGCAGGAAAATCTTTGCAAGCTTATTTACAGTATCCTGCTGATTGCACAACATCATTATATCACTGTAACTGTGTTTTTCAATGAATCCCTCCCCACATGCACCGAGCAGCTGCTGAATGGTTGTGTATTTGACTCTCCGGGGATGTGGCCAACTTTAAGTTAAGTCATGTGAAGTCAGAACTCTCACAGCGTGGTTTCCACACTATTTTTAAGCTCGATTCTTGTGGTTTTAACCTTTTTTCCTTATCTAACAATTAGGAAAATGAAAGAACTGGATGTGCAAGGATTTTGTGCCGAACCCAAAATAACAACGCTTACATTGTTCCTTAAGGAGACCAGGATAATGGGATACTATCCACATGAACAACTATACAAAAAAAAAAAGAAAAAGCAATTCTGTGACTTGATGAGTCCGGCCCCGCAGACCGGAAAACCGCTCCAGCTGAGTATATAAACAAAGTTACGGTCACCTAAACTGTAAACAATGCCATTCACAGACAAGTAAACTCACGACAGATGGTGCATGTGCAGTTACAACCAACACACTCAGACGAATATCATGTCCAGACAGTTTTGTACTTTTAACCCAAGGACTTCATGTTAAACCGTCAGTGACGTCTGTTTATGACGCTCAGCACTTTTTCTTTATGCTGCTGCTCCTTTTTTCCCGTGTTAATTATTCAGCCCACTTCTTTCTCCTCCTGCTATCGTCAGACATGCTATGAGACGTCTGGTCACATGTCTGAGCAAGAAGGCTGATGCTAGACTACAAGCTGCCAATACTCTGACCCTGTGGCTCCCCCGGCGTGGTGCAGAAATCTTCTGAATGGTTACTTAATCGAAGGTGGATTGGTGGGAAAGTACTTTGTACTTTGCTCATTTAATGAAGATTAGAAGAAGATAAGTGTTGGCGACTTTTCAACCTGAGACAAACACCGGTTTCATTCCTGAAATAACAGAGAGGTCGAAATGAAGATAAAGCTGTGAACGAAACGTATAACAAAAGGACAGAGCTGACAGTGCAGGTGATGCTGAGGTGAGGGAGGGCCCAGGAGAGACAGAACAAGACGGAGAACACACAGAGGTCTCTCATCCCGGACTTGTGCTGCCCGACTGGGAGAGAGAAGACGACAGATAGCTTTAGCAGATAACAGAAGGCCAGCAAAGAGCAAAGAGGGGAAATGAGGAAAAGGGCTCTCAGGCAGCTATGATGCACCGCCGGGGGAGAGAGGCTGATGAATAATGGATGTTTCTCTAAATAGAAGGAGCACAGAGCCGCACTCCAGGCTAGCACAGTGGACTGTGAGCTCAGAACTATAATTTAACCTGTAATATGGACTGTGCAGTAGCAGAAAGCAGCGTGCAGCTTAGAAATGAGCAGTTTTTACTGCAGGGATAAAAGGAAAAGCATCACTCTGAATATAAGTTCTAATCTCAGGTTCTCGCTCGTTTCTTGACACCTGCGCACCATCCATGACCAGGAAACGCACACACTGGCCCATTCAGATGATGCTGCCAGTCCTGTGAGACCGACTGCATAACACTCTTACTCCAGGATCGTTTTACAGCAACGCAGAAACTAGTCCTGCCCGACATCCTCTTGATATCTCAGCTAACAGCTGATGCATCCAGAATCTCATGTTCGGTGCCAATTTTTGCTCGTCCTGCCAGCGGAGACACATGAGACACTTCAGCCCTCCGCTGGGTATTTGGAAAGCAGATGTGTCTTGCGTCAACTTTTCATTGTTTTCACTCAAACAAAAAGACGACCGTGGGAGGATTCGCTGCTTTCAAATCGACGGGTTTAACTTGAACGGCAGAAACCTTCGGTGTCTCACTGTCGCTGAACGCGCAGAAATTTCCCTCTTTGACTGATGATTGATTTGGTCTCATTAGAATATCATTTGCATCTCCTGCTCACACACTCAGTTAACTCAGATAAAAATAAATGCAATGTAAATATAAATAAATGCATCTTGACTGACAAACATCATCTGCAGAAAAGCACCAGATTAAATAAAGACAATGATATTTGAGCCGTTATTCACTGATGAATCCATCCGCATGCGAGTTACTGTCCCGAGGGAGACGAAACGACGTCTCCACAGCGAACCAGCAACACCAGTAACATAAACATCCCTTTCTAAAATAACACAGCGAGTTTGTGCAAACATCTGAGGACTGTGCATACGAACGTCTCCTTAATGTTAACTCATCGCGGACAGTGACTAAACAGTCGTAGTCTGAACTGTCCTTGAACCTCGACTGCAAACCCTTTCTACCATGCACCACGGAGCGCACTGCTCCACCCTGACCGTACATCCCAGAAGACAAACAGACGACGCCTCCTTGCGATCCTTTCGCCCCGGGCTGGCATGCATGCTGACGTCGTGGTTTTCTCCTTACCCTTGCGTTTGTAGAACCACAGCATACAGCTTCGGAACACAGACATAGGAGAGGGCATGGAGGAGGTGAGAAGGGCGGGGGGCCCATGGACTGTGGCTGGTGACCCTCAAGGAAGGAGGTGAAAGGGGATGCTGGTAGTGAAGTGTGCAGGGTTTTGGTGGTGGCGAAACAGACACAAATGGACAAATGGAAGGGCGGAAATGAACCAAAGTTAGAGGAGGTTAGTTAAAGACCTGGCGGAGTGACAGGGTAAAAAAGGTGTCTGCGGTGTACTGAACAGGATGGGTCCCTGTCAAAAGGAGGAAGGGGCTGACAGGACGCGAGGGAGGGGGGCGATGCTGTAGGTGGGAGCCAATCCTGTCCCTACGGAGCGACCGGCTGTTAGAAAGCGAGCGACGGCAGCAGCGGTGCAGCGAAAGGCGAACAGCAGGAGCAGCAGCAAGAAGAGACCTGAGCTCAGCAGTATTCCCTTATTATTCCCAGTGGCTCAACTGCAGAGACACATAAGCAGCAATCTTCCTCTTCAGCTGCAGTGGAGAGGGCTGAAGGGAAAAAAGAAGTCTTAATTGCTTCTTCTGTTCCAAAGGAATCTGTTTAGCTCGCAGTGGAACAAATCTTGTTTACCGAAATATGTCAGTCCAACTTCAGAGCTCGAAGAGGAAGAGAGAAACAGCTCAGACGCTTGCAGCATGCTTTGAGATTGTGTAGATGCCAGTGTGTGCGTGTCTCCTGGCAGTAGAGCAAACCAATCCAAGACGTTAAAAGGCAGGAAGGGGGGAGAGAGGGAGTGAGAGAGCAAATGGACAGCATGGCTGAATGCAAAGCATTCACAGAGGAGGATTGGCTGTGATGACTACATAGAGGAGAAGAGGGGGGCTGTAAGAGAGCAGAATTAACCGGGGGGAAGCCTCACCTTGGAAATGGAAAGTCTTCTGGTCCACAGTGATGGTGAATGTGCTGTCGTCCTCGTCATCGATGCCGATCACAGCTCCCTGGGCAAACAGAAAGAGAGGAGGGGGGAGAGAGAATGGGAAAAGCAGGCAGTCAGACAGGGACACGTCATACTCCACTTTCCATTTCGATCTTCGTGCCCTCAACATGTCCCCAACTGGCTCTCATTTATTAATCAACCCTAGTCATTCTCAGCAGCTCACCCTCTTCTCTTCAAAAGCTCAATTTCCTGTTGCCTCGTCATCTTTTTCCTCAAAAACTAAAATAAATCACCGTCTCTCTCTCTGTCTCGCAGACACACAAAAATGAGTGCAGTCTTTTGGAACATGGCAGAGAACAAGGGAGGGGAGGAGGTGGGATTTGGGAGAGTGAAGGAGGAGAAAGGCGGGGAAGGGTGGAGAGAGAGAAAAAGTACACCAGGGAGCAGCAGCCAAAAAGAAAAAAAGGAACTGCAGAGGAACGGCCTGCTGGCTGGCTGGGGCATTAGCTCCTAGCAACAGAAACAGGGCGTGTGACTCAGAGGTTACTTACACAGCAAATCTCCAGAAGGGGTGGATAAAACAGCTGTAAAATCTGTTCGTTGACCCCTGAAAAACTCTGTTTTTTACATTTTTATTTTATACAACCTTTATAAAGTCTGTGCCATTGCTTTGAACTGACTTTCAGGGACACGTCTCTCTGTTCTGAGGGCTTCTGGATTGTACAGTAGTCAAAGGAGCTTGCAAAGAAAAGCGTCTGGACTTCTTTAAGTTGCTTGAAGACGTTTCACCTCTCATCCGAGAAGCTTCTTCAGTTCTAAGGTCAAATGGTGGGGAGTCCCAGATTTAAACCTAGTGGGAGTTTCCCCCCACAGAGGGACAAAAGGATCCTCCTCGAAAGAGGATCATCAGGGGGTCCTTTTGTCCCTCTGTGGGGGGACACTCCTACTGGGTTTGTATCTGGGACTCTCCACCATTTGACCTTAGAACTGAAGAAGCTTCTCAGATGAGAGGTGAAACGTCTTCAAGTAACTTAAAGAAGTCCAGACGCTTTTCTTTGCAAGCTCCTTTGACTACGATGACCTGGATGACTGAGAACCTTCACAGACATTGTACAGTATCTTGTGATGTGTTGTAAACCTGTGATATTACAGGTAAATTAATAATAATTTGTCTTATATTAAAAACTAAATAGTTAAAAAACAGGTCACTGACAAGAGATTCATATTTGTGTGCACGTGTCTGGAAACACATAATGAAACGGATACAGACACCCAGCCCTTATCAAATGTGACAGATGATACCTGCAACCCTAAGTGCAGCAAAACTGCATTGCATGCACCAGCCACTTTATTAGGTACACCTGTAATTGCCAAGAGCAGCTCAAAGCATTTGACCGTGTAGACATGATGAAGACAGCCTGCTGAAGTTCAAACCGAGCATCAAAATGAAAGAGGATTTAAACGACGTTGAGTGTGTCACAATTGTTGTTGCCAGATGGGCTGTCTGAGTATTTCAGAAGCTGCTTATCTGCTGGGACTTTCTCACACATCCATCTACAGAGTTTACAGAGAATGGTCTGAAAAATAGAAAATGGGTAAAAAGTATTTAGGAGAGTGTCTCTGATCGTCAAACCTCAAACCATGAAAGAGATGAGCTGCAGCAGCAGAGACCACACCAGGCGCTGCTCCACACCTCTTTATTTTTGATTTCTCAGTTAACATAAGATCATTAAAATGGGTGAACATTCATGTAGATTTAGGGGTGATGAACTCCAGGCCTCACGGCCAGAGTCCTGCAGGTTTTAGATCTCACCCTGGGTCAGCACACCTGACACAAATGATTAGTTCATTACCAGGAAGACATGTTGAGGAGGTCATTTAGCCTTTAAATCAGCTGTGTTGGATCAAGGACACATCTAAAACCTGCAGGACACCGGCCCTCGAGGCCTGGAGTCGCCCACCCCTGATGTAGGTGCTAAAAGTTGCAGCCTCAACACTGCATTTAATTCACCGTTAGACTTGAGTAGCTTCACTCAAAGTGTACATGAGCCCACTCACAGTTTCCCTCTGTAATATTACACTTCTACACATATTTATTATTAAACATTTAATATTCTAATAACGGACTACACAGCACTAGGAAAACAATTTAAGTAGACAAGATGTTTTTCTGAAAGTGGTCTAAATAATTTAGAGAAGTGCTCCCTTCATGGCATGTTCTTCATACCATCAACAATATCAACTCAATGCAGAACAGCTACCAAAACCTGATTTTCATAGAGGTCGATTATCTCTTAATACAGCTCCATCCTCGCTGTGGACGACCTTGGACACTGATGTTCCTCTAAAAAAACGAAGGCAACAACTTCTCTGGCATAACTCAAATGTGCTGCTTGAAGTAGTTGGAAGTTTGCGAGCAAATCTTCATTTGGCTGTAAAAAAATCATAAAAACATGTTGCCTAGTGAGATACTTATCCTGGATGGCATGACATTAGCCTCCAGTAACAGTGTATAAAATCATGGAGTCATTTTTGATCAGATCCTTGAACGCGTATATTAAACAAACATGTAGCATTGCTTTCTTCAACAGTAAAATATCGCTAAAATAAAAAACCCCGTCTCAGAGTGATGCTGAAAAACTAGTTGATGCATTCATTTCTTCAACAGTAACTCCTATAATTCATTTTTATCAGGTTGTTCTGAAATATCCTACAAAAGCCTTTGGTGAGTCCAAAGTGCTGTAGCAAGAGTGCTGACAGGCACAAGAAAGACAGACCATATTTCTCCCACACCCACTTTTCTTTATTGGTTCCCAGTTAAATTTAAGTTTCCTCCCATACAAAGATAAGACCCTATCATATCTTACAGTATCATATTAGCCTAACAGAGCACTTCACTCTCAGAATGAATGCTGACTTGTTGTTCTTAAGACTTGAACAGGATTTCCAGTAATGCATCGACAGATGTTCATATACCACTGCAGCATATCCTGAACATGTGTCTTCTCTCTCCCATAGTTTCTTCTATCTTGTCTCCCATGTTGTCCTTTCTCTTTTCTTCTTCCTGTCACCCCCACCGGTCAGATGGATGCCCCTCCCTGAGCCTGGGTCTACCACAGGTTTCTTCCTCTCTTCCTTCTTATTGTGAAAAGCTCTTTTTCATATGAGGGTTGTCTGACTGTTGGGCTTTTCTCCCAAATACTGCAAACTCTTTACCCCGCTGTATAAAGAGCCTTTAGGTAACCATTGTTGTGATTTGGCGCTATATAAATAAACCTGTATTGAATTAAAATCTCTGAGGACCATTGCCTGCACCCTGCTGAATCAGCAAGGTGTAACTAATGAAGTGGCCAGTGAGTTATGTAGACATGGAAAACTCCACCATCATATAGTTACTGTTAAACCAAATATATAAACATACTGTATGAAAGTCTAGTAAACATAGTAAACACAAAACTGGACACAACATCCAGCCTAGCCAGAGGCTGTCTGACAGTTTTTAGATTTAATAACATGTTGGTTGTGATATTAAAACTACACAGTGTTGCTCAAGGGTTAATAAAACGCAGCCACAACAATGACTTTGTTGACAAGGGTTTAATTAATTTAATGACGTAAATGTACTAAACTGCAGTCACCACTGGGTTTGGACAGGGCGTTTTTCACAGGTAGTGAACTACTGACATGGTGCTTCTCTTTATAAAAATAGCACCGGCGATTGTCTGACAATTGAGGACGTTGTGGAGTGAGAGGGTATTGACCAAATAATCAATCAGGATAATGCAACCCAGTCATGAAGTGTGTTGATAGCATTAGCACAGTTCAGGATGGGGATGCACTCTCCTACATCCTGTCTGATTAAAATGTTTAAAACAAACGACATCATGTATGTTGACTGCTATTTTATTATCACAGAATAATGTTGACTTTCATTGCAAAACCACTGAATATGCAATTGAAGGAAAATGCCCTGCAACCAGTATAACGCTACATTAGAGGATATGACTTTGCTGTTATTTAAGACGGGTCAAAGCAGAGTGACTCATTAAGAGTTTGTAGAAAACTATCAGATTAAACCCTGAACAATCTCATTTGCCATTACTGCATGAATACATACGAGTACATGAAACTGGATCCTCTGTACAGATAGTTTCAGAAGACACTTCCTCTTTTCGGTCCTACCTGGCTAAAATAGTGAGTGCTTATTTTTAAAATAATCAACTTTCTCCTATTTTTTTAAGTCAACCAGCCAACTGAAAACACAAGAAACTTAATATGTTGATGTGCAGCTTCCAGGAAGTCTAAAGGTTAAAAGTGTATAAAATGGCTACGTAGATAAGGACAACAAGGCCAGACTAAGAAGCTCTGTTTTGGTCACATCAACAATCTCCTCCCTCGTCTCGAGTGTGCAAAGTTTACTTCAGCTTTGATCCCAGTCAAGTCACGTTAGAACATCCAGTGAATTCACAAACCAAGAACAAACAGGTTTACTTTCAAACGCAGCAAACTAGCACGATGAGCAAACAGCAACTAGACACTTTCTTTTAACCTTTTTTATTGGTCAACAGATATAGTTCTGCTTTTATCCTTCATGTCTTTAGACATTCACAATTATAAAAAGAAAGCTCATTCTTCCAAGGCTCTCTTGTTATGAAGAAGAAACAAACACACAAGTATGACAACTGCTGCTATCTAGTGGACAGCAGCCAAAACTGAAAGTACTCAGAAAAGGAGAAATGCTTTACTGGAACGTAGCAGCAGATTTATGAGCGTGTGAAACTCGTCAAACTACGTCAACAAACAGAGACCGCCGTCAAACCAAATCATGTCAGATAACCACACACGCACGCCCAGAAACAAAGGTAAAGCAGGTAAGCAAGGATGCACAGGATACATTTAAGGAAAACTATCATGAAGAGGGAGGGTTTGAGGCTCTTACCCTGAGTCGTACGCAGCCTCTTCTGGATCCTCGCATCATCTTGTCTTTTGACTGTGAATCAATAAAACAGAGAGTCAGGGATCAAAACATTTAAAGTATGAGAACATGACGTGCATTTAAATGCAAGAACATTTTTACATGTTTATGTTCGGAAATTTCAATAATTCCAACAACTTTCAAAAGTCCAGAAGTTCCAAAAGTCTTATTATAAGAAAATAGAGACGATTTCTCCTAAAATAATAAAAGTAAATGGCAGAAAATGTGACTGATGTCGTGGCTTAATAATTCATGTTAACCATATTTTTAGAGTTACTTTAAAAAAAGTTTCTTACTTTTTGTTGAAATGAATAACGCTCAGAATAAATTTGAACATGTGCATAACAGGGATGCAAATACAGGCAGAAGTAGAGGTGTCTGTAGCTCAGGAGGGAGTGCAGGTCATTTACTAATTGATCTGACTGCTCCAGTCTGCGTGCCAAATACCCTTGGGCAAGACACTAACCCCGAGTTGCTCTCCGATATATCCATCAGAGCATAAATGTGTGTGAATGTTAGACAGAAAGCACTGCAGTAGAAAAAGCATAGAAAAAAATCGTGTGCTTGTGAATGAGGCATGTTGCAAAAAGTGCTCAGAGTATAAAAGCGCTAAATCAAAGCCAGTACACACACTCATCCTGCGCATGAATGTCAAATACATACACACACTCTCTCTGACCTTGGAATAATAATAATAAACTTTATTTATAAAGCACACTAAAAAACCAAGGGTATACCAAGGTGCTTGACAAAAATAAAATAGGAAAAGGGAGATGGGAGGGAAAAGAGAAAGGACCTGGCACGTATCAATTATAAAAACCTTGACAATCATATAAGTATAAGTTGGACTGAAGGTTCTACAGTGTGTGTCTGATAAATCCTGTTAACTTCTCCTGAGTGATCACGATACACTAAACTGGAGATTTCTCTTTGCCAGGATAAAAAATATATATTTTTTGACACTCACTGGATGAACCGACATTCAGAACAACGGCAAAGTCAGCTCTGGAAATCACTTGAGCCATTTGTAGACAACTGCAGATTCCAAGATCATCATTTTAAAAAACTATATAAATACAAATTATTCAGTTCTGTCAGCACTTCACTAACGTACGGAAGAAGACCCTGTCACCCTCAGATGAGTGACGCTTGCTCAGGATGTTCAAGAACCATGAAGATTCAAGCCATGAAGTGTAAAAGCGCTGACCAAGAAGTTGACACCTTCAAGCACAACTGAAATTGTCAGTGGCCCACATGGACAAACCAAATGGCTTCTTGAGAAACGTTTTATGATCGAATGAAAAAAAGAATTGAGCTGTTTGGATGCAATGGTCATTATTTTTGCCACTATTACAGATTTATTTTTGTAGGACTAAAGGTCAAGCTTTCAAACCTAAGAACACTGTACCAACTGTCAAGCATGGTGGTGGTAGCCCCAATATGTATTCAAATTCTGCAAAGAGTTAAAAAATATCCAGCCACAATTATGCCAGAAGCTTATTGATGGTTACCAAAAGTGTCTGGTCAAGGTGCAACTCACCAAGAAACATCTAACCAAATAATAGTCGGGTTGTATGTATATATTCGAGCCGCTATGTGTATTTTTGGCCCAGTGTGGATTAGAAAATCCTAGATAAATTCAAAGTTCTTGTATTTTAAAGTTCTTAAAGAAACAAGTTGTGTGTAAACTCCTGATCACAACTGTAGCGGATATATTGGACAGAGAATCACAAACTGATAAAAGACCCACAAGACAACACACATGCCATCAATACAATGTTGGACCGCCAATCAGGATTATTTGAGATCCTGTTGGCAGATTTCTTCTCACACCTCCTCCTATCATGGTGACGACTGTAATTCTGCACACTAACTGCAGTCACGGTTAACTGACAGCTCAGGTTACTGTGTTCATCCCTTCAGAATAACACTGTCAATCGCTGTCCATGTAAACAAGTACATTGATTTCTTTTTTACTTTGTCAGAGGAATGGACGCACTTGCTCTTCCCTACAGCTTGTTTCACCGATTATAACTTTTGCCTGGTTTACAGTCCACATTATATACTGCTCAAACACCCGGTGAGGTTAACTAACCAGCAGCCACTCTCTACCTTTGCGGTGTAGCTTTATGGCTTTAAGGAAACTAGTGAACGCTGTTCGCTTGGTTAACTATCAGAACAAAGGTCGTCCCTCACGCATGCACACACATTTCTCTCTTCATTTCCCCTGACAGTTTAAACGATCCATAACTATGTCTACATGAATACTGTGGGGTTTTAGCGTGTAGCTGTGCTAGCTAGCCGCAATTGCGGAAGCATGGGCAAAAATGCTATCATCCGATTGGTCAGTTAGCATTCGAAAGCCTCTGCTATTGGCCAACGTACGCATCCGTCACCAACAGAGACTCGCCTCGCTTTGCCAGCTGAGACTCCCAACTCCTGACAAACACAAGGCCCTTCTCCCACTTCTGCTGACGACCAGCCACAACTTCCACAGTCTAACCTCCTGAGCAAGACATGCTGACAATCGCAGCCGAGATGAACGTACCGTGTAGTACGACAGCAGGCCGGCATTGTAGTCCAGAACAAACCAGCGATACTGCCAGCCTTTCATGACGTTGGTCCACTTGCTGAGCGGCCCCTCCATGATGGACGCCATCTTTACAACAGGCTCCGGGCGGGGAGGAGTCGGATATGGTGTGGGTAGGCGTCATGGTATGAGGAAGATTATCGTTCTGATGATGATGATGATGACGCTCATCATATTCAGCATTCAGTGAAAATATAGTAAGAATAGTCACTTGACCAGGAGATCATGCTCTGACACAAAACGACTAAAACTATAAATAAATAAATAAATAATCATCCAAGTAAAAGTAGTTTCCAGTGATTTTGATAAGGAATATTATTGAATCTTACCTTCTTTTTTTTTTATATCCACAAACGCGTGAATTACCGGAGTTCATTTTAAGTGTCTGCTATGCTGTCGTAGTTTCATCTATAATTTCTTTTTTACAGAAAAAGTCAAATACACACACTACAGATGCTATGTTTGCTTTGACAGTGCTGACGGAGAAGAGAAGAGAGAGTTGCAGGACATATATGATGGTTGTATTACAACAGGGATTGGATCTGAGTCCCTTCTTGGTTGCCATGGTGATGGACGTGCCAGACCAGGGGCGCATCCAGAATTTTTTCATAGGGGTGGCCATATGGGGGCCACTTAAAATATTGGGGTGGCACACCAAAAATAGAACAGTGCATGGGTGCTGCAGAAGGGTGGGGGTGACAATGGGAAATCGTGAGGGACATACAAAATGCCCCAGGGTCAGACAGGAGTCTCTGTGGACTATGATGTGTGCAGACAACGTTAGTAAGGGTAGGGAGTAGGTGGCAGAGAGCCTAGAGAGGTGGAGGCATGCTCTGGAGAGAAGAGAGAATAAAGTCAGTGTGAGTGAGATAGAAGATGTGTGTGAATGAGAGGGAGAAAGGGTGAACGATAAACATGGAAAGAGTAGAGGTAGTGAAGCTCGATGAGTTTATATACCTGGAGTCAACCATCATATTAGCAACACTTGGCAAACATCGTCTGCACCACTTGAAATTTACTGCAAATAAACCACAAACCAAACAATATTCATCAATATCTTTATTATTTACAATAGGCTTAACACTGATAAGCAAAACTTCACAGTAATATAATGTGAGCTTTAAATAAAAAAAACAAAACACAAAATATATATTTTGTACAATAAAAAAGTTAATGTTAACATCTGCCATTTTTCATCCCTGTTTAGTTTCACATATTTCATTACGATGTGTCTGTGTGTTGATTTTACATTGCACTCATACAACTGAAGACGCGGCCTTTGGTATATTGATACGTACGCACGTTCTTCAGAGCTGTACTCCACAACAGGGAGACATGAGAAGACAAAATAAACAGATCTACAGGATCAATGCAGTCAAAAAACATAAATAAAGTCAATGTAAAGGACTGAGAATGAGCAAAAATGTTGTGGTCAGGCTTAAATATTAAACAGCATTGGTCTTGAGATCAGGCTTGTGAGTTGGTACGAAATCAGTTCGCTGACAATCAACGATTGAATCCTTAAAAAAATAAAAAATAAATAAAACTGTTTGGAAAAGAAATGCGTGATTTCAGGATTTTTTCTTTCACCATCTAAAAAGGCGTATTCACACAAAGTAAAGAGGAACTAAGGCCAATCTGGTGCTAGTCAGTTCTAAAGGTTTTCGACTGAAGTGTGATCAGATCAGGCAGATTTGTGTGACTGGACTAACAGCACTAACAGCCACAAATAAACCCGACTAGTTACAGATTTTCCAAATAGAGTCCGACTGATACAATTGTTGATCCAATATTCTTTCTTTCAGACACACAGAACTAAAAATATTTCCCTAACATTTATTGGGGTAATCTGTTCATGTATTTATTTATGCTGTGTTGCCAACATGAAAGTTGCAGAGCACCCTCTGGTGGACAAGATATAGAATATCAACATTCATAACGTGGTTGAAGGGTGTTTCTCCCATCTCTTCTAAATTTTAATGCATTTATTACAAATGCTGACACCAACTGGCAAATATCCAATATGGCCAAAAAGCACATGTTGGCATCGGGCTGTTAACCTCCAAATGACAGAAACCGACAGTGCAGTGACAGGATTATAACAATGTCATTGAAATCGAAACTACGCATGAGTTTTAATGAGGGACTTGAACATTCTGTGAGTCCTCGCAGTGGACAAGTTGTTTCACAAAAAGGCACCAAGAATTGTGAAGAAAGGTGGCATTTTTCATTTCATGTTATTTTAAATGCACAAAAATCAGCTCGTCTAAAAGCCTCCCGTTTGGCAAAAAAGGGCAATTTTACTGACGCACAATAAGAAGAAAAATTAAAGGATGAAATGCACCACAAAAAAAAAAAATTACATGCCATTGAAAGGCATTAAAAGTGTTACGGACTTGCAGCAGTGTTTACAATTTTACATGTACAGAACATGTGTCAATGAACCAATGAGATGGAGGCCGTATCCAGTGTACATAAATATGAGAACCAAAGCAAGTAAACAAACAAAAAGGAAAATAATACAAGTTGTGTATGTGCTGTACACAATTCTGCTTGTGCTCATAAAACAGAGCAGATATCTCTGGACTTATTATTTAGTGTGATCGAAATAAAGTATGGGCCAGTAAGTTAAATGGAAAAAAGAATATGGCACCTTAAGAGATTAAAGAGACACGCAGTTGAACATTCAACCAGGTTGAGAACAGAAGAATACATTCATAAAGCAGATAATCAGATCTGGGTGGATGGGCCTTGAAATACATCTCTTCAGTCAGAAACATTGTTTTTTATGCTGTGACCACAGATAAATCTTTTGATTCCTGGATATGAAAGAAGTCAAATATTTACATAGCTTTTCTTTTAAAATAGGTCTGTGCTTTAAAAAAAACCCCAAACAACAATAATTTAAAATTCAAGTTCATACATAGACATTCTGAAAAGCATTTTTCTGTGAACCAAATAATGTACAAATTGCTCATGTGCTGAAGACATACTGCAGTTAGTTGAGAGATCAGTACTGTGTGATTAGTGTAAAGTAGGTCTCTGCATTTCACGGCGTTCTTACACTGAAGAATGAGGCACTGAGGCCATGACAAGGCTACAGGGAATCCAGCACTGTCCACACTCGCAAGGACACTTATAAAAACACTGTCCCAGTTCACCTGCTCATGTGCTACCCTGTGCTCTATCTTTCCTCACTCCACGTGTTTCAGCTCCATCGTACAAAACAACGAAGCAGCGTGCGAGGATAACTGGACACGAATAATGAAATGCTTTAAGGGGCTGGGGAGATTCCCCATTTTTGTGGCACTACGTTAAGGTGTGAACATCAGTCACTGAAGCAAAGACAAATTCTGTGTTCGTTCATTATGTGTCAGTGCTGTGGGGAATATCTGTGAAATGCACACGTTTACTTTTGTAGGCAATCGCTAAAACTTTTATTATGATTAGGTGGACATGAGGAAATTTCACGGTTACTATTGAAAAAACAAAACAAAACAGAAAAGCAACCAGACTTTAACCCCACACAAGGGAAAAAGCAGGTGTGGGTGTTATTTATAACCTTTTTACACTTGTCCAACTGGCCTATGAGAACACCCCCCCACCACCCCTCGTACCTCGAAGGAGTTCACATGAATGTAGTTTCCGAAATGGCTCCCGATCACTTGGTTCTCCAGACACAGAGGAAAACGGTACACTTACATATTTGCAAAACAATTCTTGAGTTTAAATTGAGGGGAAGCAGAGTGAGCTTTACCTACTCGGTTGGCTGGCTACACACAGCTGATACACTCGACATTCAGGCAGCAAAGACGCCTTTACATCAAGGCCACGTAAAAAGTTGTGGTGAAACGTTTTATGGTGCGACTTGAATTTAGTTTGGTATATTATTTCTCAATATGTACAGGTTAGAGGAAAATTAGTGTCCACACTGGCATTTTATCAAACTGATTTGTAAACAATTTAAAAAAAAGTTATTTCTTGTAGTGATAGTGTGAGGTACTGCAGAGGTGCGTCTCGATCCGTCCCCAGAAAGCTGTCAACAGAACCTGAAACATAAAAAAGGAATCAAAGCGATCTGTTGGGTAGTTAGAGGTGAAGATTTGTGGCGTCACGGTGGCTACCTCTGCACTACGTCACTAATCTCTTTAATACAGCTGTGTAGGTTATCCAGTACAGTGTTGGACCCCACGCCACCCAACCCCCCACCTCCTGACGAAGAGGCTCTCAGTTCCTGCAGGCTGAGCTCCAGCTTCCCCACTGCCTCTCGAAAGGCAAATTTGTTCCTCATCTGAGGGATGCAGTCCACATAACCTGAGCAGTAGTCTAGCAGCTGATGGCCAGCGTCCAGAACCTGGCTGCTGGAGGGGCTTTCGGAGCTGGCGTGGAGTGCGCTGCTCAGGCATTCTGCGCAGTCCAGCAAGGCCTCGCGGCTAACCCGCTCCAAGGGCGCCCTCTCCACTTGCTGCCTAGTTCGCCGCAGTGCCACTTTGGAACCAGCAGACAGTGCTGTGTGCGAGGGGGCAGTGGTGGTCGCCCCATTGGCCATTTTAGTAGGGGTTGTGTTTGTGGTGGCAGAGCAAGAAGAAGAAAAGGAAGAAGCTGGAGGCACTTGCGGTGGTGGCACTGATGGTCTGCCTGTCATCATTCCTCCTGACATTCGCCCTGACCTTTGACCTTTTAATGTGTCCCCATTTACTTCCACGGGCATTCCTCCGACTTGCTCTTCTCCGTCGCCGCTGTAGGAGTGTTGCAGACTGCGCAGAGTAGGGGGAGGCGGCGGCGCACACTTGGGTTTGACGAGGCGTGGCTTGTCTCGGTCTGCTTGGTGCTCAGACAGCAGTTTAAAGCGGTTCCCCTGAGAGTCTAGCCCGACCAGGTGCACGTCACCTGGGCTGTGCTTCAGTGTGGGAGAGATCAGGACTGGGACTTTGTGGTTGTGAGTCGGCCCACCTGCTGCAGCTGATGACATGCTCAAGCCAGAGGACTTGGAGGGAGATGTCCAACTCTGCTGTCTGTCCAGTCCTCCACTCTCCTCTCTACCCTCCCGGACTCGGGACAGGCTGTCCGAATCCCCAACTTCCCCCCCGACCCCCGGTGCCCTCACCCCTACAGCAGTGCCCCGGGGTAGTAGCTTGGCTTTGGGCCTTTCCCTGATCTGTGCAGTCCCCTCATCCATCCTCCTCAGCAGAGTTTCTGACGGTCGTGCAGCCCCGTTCTCTGGCTGAGAGGTTGTTGAGGCAGTCCTCTCCAGAGGCGGTTTAGCACTGCGGTTCCTGGGTAACGTCAGAGCCATGCGCTCCAAATCAGGCAGCCCAGCTGACATTGAGGAGGTAGAATTGGACCTAGGGAAAGGTTTAGGCCCACCAACTATATTTCCACCCTCGTCTGCGGAGCACGTCTTTCCTGTCCGTAGCCCCAGGGTCTTTTTAATGAGTCTAGGGGTAAAAAAGCCAGCCAGCCCACTCCAACTGCTAACACTTGTCACCTGTGAACCAAAGCCTCCCCCAGAGGGTTTCTGTCCAAAAGCTGCCCCGCAGCAGCGAGACTGTGCCTGGATAGGTTCCCCATGTGAGTGGGAAGGAGACGCAGAGAAGCCCCCTAAACTGTCTGACTGGGGCAGGGGAGGAGGAGCACTGAAATCGGGTGTAGGCTCGTACTTTTTGTGAGGTTGTGTCTCCATCTCCCGGAAGGAACTGCTTCTCTTGGGTGGCATCGGAAGGTTCTGTTGGTGCTGAGAAGACTGTGACGAGGAAGAAGAGGAAGATTTCTTTTTGATAAATGAGCTAAAGAAGCCAGTCTTGCGGTCTCGTGTAAATGTGCCCACATCCTGTGCATCCTCTAAAAGGCTGCTGGGAGATTTATCTCTTGACTGTTGCTTTCTGGGGAGGGCTGGGGAGCTGCCTGATCGGCCGTCCCCTCCGAACAAAGATGACGCCCAACCTGGAAAGAAAAGAGGAAGAGGAGGAATCACAATCATACAACAGACCGACTGAACTCAGTAGGAGCACAAATATCTGTTAAAAGCTTGCTTAATAGCTTAAAAGAGACATAATGAATAACTGCTTTTTGGCTCGCTCATCTATACATCAATGTCACTCATGTCAGGCAGCTGATGCTGCTGTAATAAGATGAGCTGTTCCCTCATCCTGTATCTCCTCCTTTGGGATTCACAATCTGAGAAAAAGCATTCGAAGAAGGTGAACAGACTTGTTTTTGAGCCCGTGCCAGTCAAGGAAAAGCACACAGTAATTCAACGATTCACAAGCTGCTGTTTTAAAAGATAATGAACACACTTCAGGGACTGAACAACAACAGAAACTGCACAACTTCTCTAACATGGAAAGCTGCTGTGTCACTACGCTCAAAGAGGAAGCTGCAATTGTGTTACACTTCTGCTGACCTTTGAATCGGCACAGAACGCCGGGCAGCTTCACCAAACAAGCAGATGAAGTGAAACGAATGAAAGAGGAAGCTGCAAACGCTTTTTCATTACATTTAGAAAACCTGTGATGTGAAGCAACAGATAGGAAAGCAATAAACCTCAGACACACAGTTCCTTATCTTTAGGAACATTCAAAAATAAAACAGAGAAAGAGGAAATGCTGAGACTCAAGATGTTCATTCAATGTTTGTGCACTGATTATTTCCTTATGGGCACTTTCACGATACCAGTGATGAACCAAAATGGGGATTTAGTGGACTTTAGTTTTGCTGTTTATTGTGCAACAAAAACTCATTGACACTTCTTCTTTCTTTATTGGTGAATACACAAGTTCATGGACCAAAGCCCTAAAGACTTATTATAGAAGCATTCAATTCAATTCAATTCAATTTTATTTATATAGCGCCAAATCACAACAAAAGTCGCCTCAAGGCGCTTCATAGATACAGAGAAAAACCCAACAATCATATGACCCCCTATGAGCAAGCACTTTGGCGACAGTGGGAAGGAAAAACTCCCTTTTAACAGGAAGAAACCTCCGGCAGAACCAGGCTCAGGGAGGGGCGGCCATCTGCTGCGACCGGTTGGGGTGAGAGAAGGATATTTGGAAGCATATTTGGTTTTCTTTCAGTTCATTTACACTTAACTTCCTGTGGTTGCTCCACTTAGTTCCTGTATTAGTTAACAGACACAGGTAAACAGAGGCATCAACGCCCTCCCCCCAGCACATGGAAATGATTTTTATTTCAGTGAACCAAAATATTTATTCACACCTTGTTTTAGTGAAGTACGACCACGTCAGGACAAAACTGACAGTCACGTAAGGAGGTGAAGAAAGGTACACGGAGGCGAAGGGTTGACAAACCATTTTACACACGAGACAAACACACAAAAACCCAACATAAAGCAAATAAATGAGTAATAACTTAAAATAAGATACAATGTTATGTACATTTAATATTAGTGAGTGAACAGTGAAGTATTGATGTATCATCAAGTATTAATTGGAGGAATAATATTAATGGCACAAACAGACCAAGAGAAAATAAACAAAAGCTTATGTTAATCAGATGATGACTGTGTCACAGTGAAGATGCAATTATTTATTTGAACATAAAGACAGGTTATTGTATTAGAGGAGTTTGAGTGCTGGTGTCTTTTTACTTGAGGATGCTGAAAACATTCGATTTTAATGCAATTAAAAAATGCAGCTGTACAGGAAACTTGCAGAGTGAGGCTGTAATGCTGTTAAATCTCAGGCAGGACAAAAGCGCTCACAACAGTCTGAGGATAACAGACTAAAAACGAGCTGTTCTGTGATCGTGAGAGACGAGAACGTCATTTTAACCCCCGTGTACAGAGCGCACTCATTCTGTATTCCTTTTATTATTTCATTGTTGAATATTTATTCGTTTGTGGGGTTTTTATGCTTATTTAGTGTGTGCAAGCTTCATGGGTGATTAAAAAAAACATACTTAAAAGTAAGTGCTTATGAAAAATTGATCAGGCAGTTAGACATAAATATGCTGACCAATGAATGCATGCATGCTGGTCGGCCAAATGAATGACAGATGTCAGATGGTGATCGATCAGCTGTCGGGGAAAATGACAGCCATTCTTTTGAGACGGCGGGCCCGACGTCGCTGCAGCTGACTCTCCGAATCAGTGTCCTCCGGCGTACCTGCAGAATCATAAAGTGAGGCACCCGACTGGTTGGTAGTGACATGGGCACGGCTGGCTGTACCTGAGTGACCGTGCGTGCAGTGGTCGGTGCGGCCGTCCAGTCCACCCTCGATGTTTTCCTTGTTTTCTGTGTGCTTGTGGAGTGGGCGAGATTTGGAAGGCAACAGGGGCATATCATGACTGAAAGACTGCAGCGGTCCGCTGTGATCAGAGGATGCTGTCTTGCAGAGCTCCTCTGCCACCTCTGCAATGTGCAAAGAAGAAAAAAAGCATTCAGCTGAGAGGCATTTACTACTCTAATCCAGCAAAGTACACGCTGCTCGTTTACTGACCAATTAAACCTGAATATAGGAGAGTGAAAAAAAGATTCCACAGTTTGTTAAACTCCTGTTTGTACATGTTCACTTGTTCTTTCTCTACTCTCACATATTTAACTGAATTACCTAAAGCTGTGTTACTAAAGGTCAGTAGGCGAAATAAGACCCAGTTTGCATGATCAGCCAAGTCAGTGCAGGTATTTCAGAGTCACAGTGAAGGCAGGTTTAGAGGCTACATGTCATAAGCTGCACGTTCCTGTACCTTCAGAAATGCTCGAGCCGTGAAACATCGTTTCGAAGGCTTGGTGGATCTCTGCAAACGAAGGTCGATCCAACGGGCTCCACTGCCAGCCTAACGGCATGACACAAACAGAAAGACGAGAAAGGTTTTATACATGAAAGCAATGAGACAATAGCATTCGACTTCAAATCGGTTATCAAGCCGTCAATCTTTGTTTACTTGGGTTTATTTATACTCTTTTGTATTTCTTGAAAGACGCTATGCAAATTTACACATAATTACTGTTTCACTTCATTCAAACATGTACAGACAAGCACTCCCTGCGTGTCTCTGAAATGTGGTGCAGCAACAGGCAGGTAAAAAAACATGCACTCACATGCCCTCATCAGCTCATAAACTTTGGGCGGGCATCCCTCAGGTTGCTCCATGCGATAGCCTTTCTCCAAGAGATCGTAGACCTGAGACAAATCGATACCCGGGTAGGGAGACATGCCATAAGTGGCAATTTCCCAAAGTAGCACTCCAAAAGCTGTCGGAGAAACGAGTTCAGAGGATCAAAGATGAGCACACCGAAAATTAATTCAAGATGGCAAAACGATGCTGGAAAAGCTGCACTGCTCACCCCAGACATCAGACTTGATGGAGAAGGTGTTGTAGGCAAGGCTCTCCGGTGCGGTCCATTTGATGGGGAACTTGGCCCCAGCGTGGGCGGTGTAGGTGTCACCGGTCATCAACCGGCTCAGGCCGAAATCGGCAACCTTCACGACATGATTTTCACCGACCAGGCAGTTCCTTGCTGCGAGATCCCTGAGAGGTAAAGAAAACAACAAAATTGGACATTTAGAAAAAGACAAGTGAAATATTATACAAGTAAAAGAAGCAGCATAAACACACACACACACACACCTTACCTGTGTATAAAGTTCTTTTTCTCCAGATACTCCATGGCAGAGGAGATCTGCGTTGCCATGTATAGCAGCGCAACAGCATTCACCTCATCGCGTTCACACTCTCTCAAGTAGTCCAGTAGGTTGCCATGTGGCATATACTCGGTCACAATGTAGAATGGAGGCTCTAACGTACACACACCTGTGGGGGACAGACTGGTTTAAAATAAATACTGAAGGAAACGTGAACAAGTATGTTTTAAAAAGGCACGGAAAATTTAAAGTTATACTCAAAATGGAAAAAAAAAAAAAAAAAAGGTTTAGCAGCATTCATCAATACTGACCCAGCAGCTGGACGAGGTTTGGGTGTTTAACCTCTTTCATAACTGCTGCCTCCTTCAAAAACTCCTCTACTTCCATGGTGTCTTCCTGTCATTGCACAAATAGAAACAAAAGAAAACATTTTTGTTAAAATCAGTGGGTTGGACAGAAATGGGAAATGGTGCAGCAACAATAGGCTTAATCACATGTAATACCACTGTCCACCTGCAGGTGGTGATCTGTGATCATTTTTTGGGTCATGCCCTATAATTCACAGCTGCAAATATGAAAATGTGACACTTTACAGCTGCAATCTCAGATAAACAAATAATCAACATGTAGAAATAACTCTACGCACCTTTAGTGTTTTGACAGCCACAGTGAGGTTGTACTTTTTCCACACTCCGACATACACCTCCCCATACTGGCCTCCTCCCAGCTTGTGCTTCATGGTGATGTCTGTGCGCTCCATCTCCCACTTGTCATGGATGGGTGACACACCGTACACTGTAGGCTTGTTACATTTGGGTGCAGGGTAGTGCAGCGTGGTGACCAGACCATCAGGTACAGTGGAGTGGTGATGGACCAGCTCGGCCAGAGTGGCGAATCGGCTTTCGGATGTTACGTACACCTGATGGGGAGGAAGCATGAAGTCAAAAAGTCAAGATTATGAACAGACCGAGTCTGTCCAGAAAACATCACTCTAGTGAGCCCGTTTAATAATTTAAACCCAATCCTTCTACCTTTCCATCCGTGGCTGTGTTGATCCGGTAGTGGTACACTCTGCCCTCATAGCGCAGAGATATGGACAGCTGTCCGGGGCTGCTCTCGCTTTCTCGCACCAGAAAACTGCCATTGATAAGTGATGAGAGCAGATACTCTGCAGCGCTGCGGGAAACGGGCCCGTGGTACCAGCTATGCTTCTCCAGGCTGTTGACCGGTGTGATGTAGTTGGAGGGAACCCATCCCTGACCGTTTTTAGACCTCACTTCACTCCACTCTCCATTCTGGTTGTAGCCCAGCACACGCAGCTTCTCACCTGAACACAGAAGGAGTGGGTTGTGCAAACATATTAAAAGGTGCAGATTATAACGAAGGAGTAGTCAGCTTATCGGTATCTAGACAATCCTGTTTTAATTGATTTGTTGTCTGTTTTGTTACACAACATGAAAGACAACTAGTTCAAATAGTCACTACATTGACCTGTTATCCAAGTCTTACAGCAAACAGAAAGAAGAGGTTTCATGGGCATGACTCGCCCCTCAGTGAAATTACATCAAAAGCGATGGAACAATAAAAGGGTTGGGTGCACATCATATCTGTCACAGAGGGCCAGGCACAACTAGGCCTGTACTGACTTGGTGTGTTGTCTCTATCTGTCTGCCTCTGACGTCAGCGCGAGAGAGGGAGCGGAGAGGCTGATGTGCTGGATACTTTAACAGGGAGGCACAACAAAACACTGAAAGGAGCGGTGATCAGACTTGCCAGTGGGACAGAGGTTTAGGAAAAGAAAATAGCTTAGTGTGGAAAAAAAGAGGGTAGATGTAGGTTAGGTGTGATTGTAGAAGAAAATAAAAGGAAGAAGATATTAAGGCTATCCGTCTTTTACACTCACCCTCCACTAAAACGCCAAGTTTACTCACTAATCCATTAACCTTTCAGCATCTTTCATCATGACGGACTGTGTTGGTCTGTAGGGGGCATTAAAATAAAGCGAGGGGCTTTATTGGTGCAATAAAATTGGAAGCAGGAGGTCGAATGGAGAAGCAGATGAAAGTGGACAGAAGTTTATAAAACTCACAAACAAGATTTTGCAAAGCTTATCTTCTATCACAGCTTGCAGGATAGAAACACACAGACTGTTCTGACTCTTTGCTTTGGCAAAACAGGAACATTACTGCAAGACGACCCTGCTGCCTCCTGCACTGCTGCGGTCATTTTTTAAACACAGGCTTAAAGTTGATTGAACATAGTGTTGGGCTATCATTAGTTCGTTTAAACTTTGAGAAATAGCAGATACAATGATTCTGTAATAGGCTGTTCATATTAAGCACTACAGTCCAATAAACACTTAACTAAAATAGCTACAGTGAGTGCTGTTAGAGCCATATTAACATTCAACTAACCAGTGCTACAGGGCTAGCTCGTAAAACTAAACAGTGTACTAGCAATCTGGACAACTACATTAAACAAAGATGGTTATCCATATCCAGCCCACCAATCCACTGGTCTCCTCTGTGTCTGCCTTGTGTGCCCTTAGGTTTTGTGGGAGTGGAAACACTGACTGTCTTGCTGCCTCACACTGGGAGCCACATGTGCCTGAAGCAGGGCTTTGGTCTGGCCTAGCCTAGTCAGGTCTGGCACAGAGAAGAGACAATGATTAGCCCCAGACATGGCCTGTTAAGACCCCTTCTGTGACCGGCGTCCGCCTGCTGCGCTCGTCCACCTGTTATTATTACAGTCAAGCCGATTTCATATTAACACAACATTAAAGGCCCGCTGGGTGTTTTCCATGCAACAGAGCAAAGAGTGGGACAGATAGCAAGAGAGAAGTGGAGCCTGGGAGCGCACATGTGCATGCATGTGGGCAGGAATCTCAGATTTACTCCATGAGTCAGGGTCTAAACATCATTTCCATCCCAGGCAGCTGCCATGGAAGTCTTAAAACGATGGATAATTAACGCGCTGCCACATTAAACACATTAGACTGGATGGTGACAGAAGCCTGGATGTCTGAAAAATATTATGAGGATATTTTAAGCTTATTGCCCAGGGGAGAACTGGATGAGTGGTTAAGTGCTGCTGAATGAGAGAAAAGAGGTCTGGACTAAAAGAGTGTGTGCATTAAGAGGCAGAGCGAATAAGATATTTGTAATTATGGCAAAGCATGAGCATCACTGGTGGTTCAGGTATTATTCAGTGTGGAAACTATAGCACATAAAACCTCAGCTGGTCACGTGTGGGTGTCTGAGGATCAGGTTATTGATGATGTCATGAGATAAGCTCTGTTGACACAGAACATTCCTTTGGAATAACTGAACGACACCTTTCCAGGTGGTGCTAACTTGATCCCTGCGCCCTGTTGCAACATGTGCTGTTTAGAAAGGTGTGGGTATAATGATCAATGATGTGGAAAAAAATCTCAAGCGCTCAGTTGTAACCAGACAACAATGTTTAGCGATGATGCACAGAAAGAATGAAGTTTTTGTGAAACCAGAGGTTGTGGCAGTGAGAGAGTTAGTAAGAAAGTATGAACCATCTAAAGAGGTTATTCAATTTTTACCCCTCCAAATTCAGACTTGGGTTTACCTTTGGTGATGCTGAGTGTGTTGTCTCCACTAGCAACAAAGTCATAAAGTGCAACAAAGAGGTTAGGGTCGCTCTCGGTCGCGCCCAGAAGGTTCTCCTTGGAGCTCCAGCGCACCGCCTCTGTCAGAGCTTCTGGTAAGAAAGGACAAGCAAAAGAAAAGACATCACATTACTATGATTATCAGAGAGATTTGATTCACACAGGTGAACAACAAGACCACAACTCCACTGCTGGCTGACACCTTCAATGAATTTTGCCAGCTTACAATCCTCTTTGACAGAAACTGAACACAAAAAGCAGCACAGCAGCATTTATTGCAACCCATAAATCCTAAGGTTTTTCCATAATCCTAAGACCCCATCCTGCTGCCCGTCTACCTGTCTTTCGAGGTCGAGTCCCCAGTCTGAAACCTGTGCGGAGTTTATGGCCACTCAAAGCAGCCCACTCATCTTCAAAACTGCTGCTTGCTTGCAGGCACCTCAGAAGCATCACTTCACTCGGCCAACTCTCCTTAACTCACTTATCTCTAGCTACACAAGCAGGCCTGCTGTGGACCAGGTACAATCTGAGATGGGAGTGTGCATTTGTATTTATGAAGGGGAAAAAAAGGAGGAGCTATTAAACCAAAGGGAGGGGAAAGCACATAAAGAAGGGCTGAATGACATACACACACACACACACACACGCACAGAAATGAATACATGCGTAGCTAACACGTACATGCTCTACAGCTGCTCCCAACATTGCTGCATGTCTGGACAGCTGGTTAAAGAGTGGGAGAGGATTGGGAATGAAGGGAAGCAGGATAAAGAAAAGTCACATCAGTACAAGAAACTGAAAACAGAGAAGCTGCTACATGCATGTTTTTGCCATAAAGAGGATGGAAGTCGTGTGCCAAAAGTGATCGAGTAACCCCCGATTGTATATTTCATCTTTAAACATATATAATGTGCTTGTTAAATAAGAACAACGCCTAATCCATGTAATATGCTTGTAGAATGTTATTTTACATTTTAATTAGTGAGAAAAGCAACCAATTTGGTTTTCACATTGCTTTCTCAAACATACACAGATTGTAACCAGTGTTGGTCAAGTTACTTGAAAAAAGTAATCAGTAACTAATTACTGATTACTTGACCAAAAAAGTAATCCCATTACTTTATTGATTACTTATTTTCAAAAGTAATTAATTACTTAGTTACTTTTTAAAAACAGGATTTACAACCTGAATAGGTTATAAAGTGATAGATCTTTCAGCCCAATTCTACTTTTTCTGCATAATCCATCATACAAAATGTAATCAAATGGAAAAGTCTCTTTTTAAAACTTGTTTTATTAGTTTTAATCTTTTAACTTTATGCATCAAGCAAAAATTTAATTATATGCACCATTCTCTGACTGGAAGAAATTTGTTTAATATTTAAACCTATTTTCTGCACATTCCAGCACATAAAATATTTTTTTTGTGTTTACACTCACTCTTTCAAATAGATGCAAGTAAAACACAGCAGAAAATAAATAAAGTCAAAGACTCAGCGGTCCTGTTGCTCTATTTTCACCTGTAAAGCAGGCGGAGGTTTACCCTGGTGCAGGTGAGCCGCAGCGGTCAGTGGAAGAATCCGCGAGTTTCTCTGAGTTTCCCATTACGTGGTAGCTACTCGGTGCTTGCTCGGAAGTTTAGGGTTTTTTTCACTGTAAAAAGAAGTTTTCTTCCCACGCACAGCGGACACTAATGCTTTTGTCACTTTTTATGGAATCAAACTCAAAGTAAGGTCAGTACTTCCACGCTTTAAACGCTGCACGCTCATACTCTCTCCGCACTCGATATATGATCCATTGTTGATCTGCACACAGCTGTTGTCACGAACGTCGCACTCGCTTACGTCACTGTCATGAGACATTCTCGCAAAGAAATCACGGTTTTAGTAACGCAGTAACGCAGCGTTCCTACGGGAAAGTAACGGTAATCTAATTACCGTTTTTGCAATAGTAATCCCTTACTTTACCCGTTACTTGAAAAAAGTAATCAGATTACAGTAACGCGTTACAAGTAACGCGTTACTGCCCATCTCTGATTGTAACTGAAAGCAATAACCCTAAAATCTCAGTCATATTCAGAGTCAGATGAGTTTATTCTGGAGGCTGTAGTTTCCAAACGTATAGGATTTCACTACTGATTTATGTTTATAAACAAAACAATACAAAACCCCAAAATGATGGCAGCAGAATAAATGGAAGTGATATAACACATGATGTCACCTCTCGCTACCACATACATGTACAGGCAAATGTTTAACAAAGGAACTAGCTGATTCATTGCAGATTTCCTCCTCTGGGATCAGCGTCACTAAAGTCACTTTGACTGTCAAACCAGACTGTCCTGTTAAACCAACGTTTGAACCGACTGTGTTGGCACTTAAAGGTTGTTTTGAATTATTTACTGAAACAGACCATCCTGCCATGCAACAGCACTGCCACTGAGACCACAGACATGCAGGTTATGTTCAAGATGACACAACACGCACCATCTACTGTCCAATCATCACCATAGTGTCATGATTCCTGGAAGATCCCAGTCAACCTCATTATACAGGAAGTACAAAAGGGACTCAAGTTTTTAAGAGGCCATCTAAATTCTTGCCTGATGCGTCTGATGCAACAATTATAAATTCCTACGAGTAACAGATTTGCTCTTTATTTCTAATATCAGCAGCCTGCAAAACTAACAAAAACACAACTGCTGTCATGCTACAAACACAAAACCTAGAATAAAAAACATGATATTGGCTGTAAAACTGAACTCTAACACCAGCAAATGGGAGAACAATCACAGACAGCCCAGACGTTCACAATTCTTTTGGTAGACTAGGTTCTGATGAAAAACTATATTTTAATTAAGCCTGAGAGATTAAGGAAAAAGCTTTATCTAGTTAAACCATGTTAAAACACTGCGTTTCCACCAGAGCAGTCCAGTCAAATTTAAAACACTGAGTGGCAATTATGTTTTAATCACAGACACACAAAGCTGGCAGAAATTCATCAAGCAATGATCTTTTTCCCCCATTCTTAGACTTCATAATTTGGCAGGTACACAGTCTACATGGGAAAAGCTCTCTGCTTTCATAGCAAAGGCTGGAAACACAACCGAAATCTTGTCTCAAACAATGCAGCTGTATATTGTCTATTCTTTCCAGTATCTATATTCAACACTTGCCCACCTTTGTTCCGGACCAGCATGCACTGCAACGCAGCACTAGCTGTGACCTGACTCAGCCACAGTTCCCAGTACATCTCCTGCTTTGGGTTGGATGGCAAAAAACCTCAGTATCCACAAAAACGCAGTTTCCTTTCGTTCACTGTGACTCCAAACTGTTTTTAAAAAAAACATCCAACTGTGTCTCAGACAATGGAGACTGAGGAGCACATTACTCTGGCAAAAAAAATGACTGAGGAGCTCAGGCCAGTTCTCCAAGTCATCGCCTTCACTGTGGAGTACGAAGATTGTACACACAGCAATCGGAGAGCGAGAGAGAGACACAAAGGCATCTCCAGCCAAATTATTTGCCAATGTAGTCTTTGACTTAAGCCACCCCGACTTCTGTTATTACCGTAGTGAATACCAGCTTCCTGCTGAAATCTACCCACTAGCTTTGATGTGGCCTAAGGGAGTCAAGATTTCCAGAGTCCATCTGGAGAACACAGACACCCATGACTGATGTTTGGAGCCTGAACCCACTCTGAAAGACGGCAAAAAGCGGCAGAGAGAGAGAGAGAGTGAGCGCAAAAAAGACATGTGGTTGGGGGCCATGCATATACAGAGGTTTGGGGGTAGGGCAGGGTATATGGCAGTGAGGAAGGACGTGTCCATGTGTTCGTGTATGTGTGCTTGGGGAGTGTGTGAGAGCTGTGGCCAACAGCAGATGGCCGGTCTTGTTCCTCTAGGGGGGAGAGGTCCTATTGACCCACACTTTTCTTCTGATGCATGTGCATAAACGATCATGGCTGCAACTGCTGTAGTCAGGCTAAGCCAACTGTCAGAGCTGCTCCTCTTACATATCTATGTATCAGATTGCGCTTCCCAGGAATGTCTAAATGAAAAAGGGACACAATGCCATTTGTCAAAAGGTCTCAATCTGAGAAATCTCAAATCTAGTTACAAGAGAAAGAAACTCCATCACTAATTATTCCAAGGCCTCAACCCAATCACAATAAATGATGAAATACTTCAGTCAGGCAAAATGCTCTTGGCCTCGTATGCTGAAATGTTTGACTGAGCGAGCAGTTGGCCGGCGCGGGGTACGTCGTGTGCCCGTCCGGGTGCCTCAGTGAGTGCGTCTGCTGTGATGTCCAACACATGTGCGCACTGAAGAAACTATGGCTTTGTGCTGAATGCTGGAGAGCGGGTGTTTGTGTCTGTGGGGTATACCAAGCCTGCACCCCCAAGACAGCTGCGACAGAGGTGACCCTTGTACCAGGAGCACACATACTCACATATCAGCGATGACACCCTTCCCCTGGATGTCTCAACAGCTGTTTGAATGTTTGCGCCTACAAGTGTCTATAAAGAGGTCACTTTACCAGCCAAGCACCTTGTGGGGAGGAGTAAACAACACAGTAATATCTTCTGCACACCCTAATCAAAAACAATGCTGATTGTATCTTAAGCCCGTGACCAGTGAGGTCAGGTGGTATTTTCAGCTGCTGCAAAACAAAACATGGCAGCATGACATCCAGGAATAACTGTGCAAAGCACACAGTGACGACGGTGTGAAGATAAACGGCTGGCTGAATGCCGGAAGTGCGAACAAAACCCTCATACAATACTGCGGATGAGACCCGCTTACACAAGACGTTATGTGAGCCTGACAAGCCTGATCAGATCCTGCACTGTATTCACTCCATAATCCTGGAAATGACAGACCTGGGGGCTGAAATGCATGCTATAACCTGGCACCACCAATTATCCTTTCATATTCAATTATCCAGTTCTTCATAATTCAACCTCATAAATCTCTCAAGAGTTTATGATGTTTTTCAGAATTCGAGGAGACTTTCTAAGACATTCACGGAGAGTTTGAAGTCAAGAAAAAGCCTTTCACAAATGTCCTGGACATGTGGCTTTACATTCTGTACAGCACATTACGATGTCTACCTTTAAACATCTGGATCAAATAGGAAATCCACAACATGTCTGATGCTGTTTAATTGTACGAGTTTTAAGCAAAATTTAGAACACTCGAATTGTCTCAGATGTGCACTGCTAAGCTGAATTTTTCTTGACATTACCATTCAGGTGAGAAACTCAGATAATAAACATGTCAGCTCCCTAGTGCAGTGTGACTAGATCACTGTCCAGTGGATATACAGTCAGCAGGAGGAAGGCATGTGCCCTACCAGCACTCTTATCCAAAAGGTCTCACTCTACAGTAACTATCAAAAACGAGTTCACAATTTTAAACATTGGTTTGTTATTTAGGTTTAGATCGTCTGCTTCTGGTTTCGGACTTCTAACTGACAAAACAAGAAAACGCCTGAGGAAACTATTAGTAACTGATAAAACAACTACTTGGCACATTTGTAACATGAAGCCAAAGACATGAAATACTGCTCACACTGTGTACTGGCTACACTATGTAATAAAGAAACTGGGCGATATAAACGATATACGATAGAAACGATATAAATTTGGCCAACGATAGAGATTTTGACTATACCGCTCTATCGCGATAGCGCATGTCGATGACATCATCAAGCTGCGCCTGTTTTGGTCGAAAGCATCGCAGCAGCTACAACCATTATCATCTGCAAATTATGCCGAGCGACAGTCATGGCAAAGAGATGAAGAACTGTTGAAATATGGGGAAAGGCAAAAACTGCGCTTCCTCCACTTCCGTAACATTGATTCATTAATGTTGAATTCTCTCTCTATTCCCGTGTTGCTGCAGTATATTAATAACTAACCTCGTATTGTGGATGAATAATCTCAGTTGTTCTCCTGACTGAAGTTTGCCCCGTTTACAGCATCCTGCTGTGCGATTGCATTTGTCCCTGACCACCAGAATCCCTCACGTCAACTTTTATCGAGTGGAAAAAAAGTTGGCGTTCATCCTCCAGCTTCACTGTGCTAATGTTATGCTAACATAGCTGTGTCGCTAGCAATCACGTAGCACAACATTATATACCAGGTAGTCCAACTTCAGTAACCCTGCAAACGCCACTGTTGTTTAGTTTTCTGTCTTCATTTATGTTGGAAGTGGTAGCAGAGCTGAACGTTTGAATTAGTTTCAAAAATCTCTCAGTCAGAACATGGTATGAAATGTTTAGGTGGAAACTAGCGAGCTAACTTCCTGCTAACTTCTAACTCCGTTAAATTTAATAAATTCTGTTTTCATGGATGCATGGATGTTAAACTTAATTGTTACACCTGGTAAAGCAGCAACGCTGATGATTTTATTAAAGATGAAAGAATTTAGACCGTTTTTAACTCTCAGTGTTCGTTTGACTTTGGGAGCTGAAGGGGACGGAGTTTTGGACCCAGATTACTCCGCGAAGCTCCTCACTACGGCAGCCGTAATGCTCTGACAATCCATCAAGCAGTGCGGCTTATCAAAGTTGTACTAAAACATTTTTTAACAGATTTCTGCAGCCAAAATCGGTTTGAGGTCAGTAAGCACAACCAGAATTCATACATAAGGCACACTCTCGATTTTTGAGAAAATTAAAGGATTTTAAGTCCTTATAGTGTGGAAAATACGTTATACAGAAGAAAAGAATATATCACGATATATATCATTACCAAAGCACGTGCTTCAAATTATACCACCATATGGATTTTAGGCCATATCGCCCAGCCCTAAAAGAAACATCCTTCAAGTAACATAGTTTTGAATAAAATAACAATTTAGACTTGAAGTGGTTTCAAATGAAATTGATGGAATACGTTTTTTTAAATTCATGTATTTCAGTAACAAAACTATTTAAATTACCATTGATCCATACATTATATGGAAACAGTCACTGTTAAATGAATTTTGAGGGGTAACCAAGTGTGTAAAGCAAAGAGCCTTTGCTTTACTTTAGATACCTAGAGCTTTATGCAATTTCTTGGTATTTTTGGCCACAAGGCAAACAATTTATTTAATGCTTTAGTACATTACACACTACTTAAAAAGTGCTGTTTGAACCCCCCTACCCAAAAAAATCAGAATAATGAAAAAATATAAAAGAAAAGAAAAGGCAAACATTATGTAAGTAAATTAATCTGTTTTTGAGACATCAACAACACTATGAGAAATCCATCTATACTTTGTGGAACAGTCAACAGAATCCACAGAAATGGGAGAGAATCAGTTGCTGTTCATGTGGACAAGACAAAGGACAATAGCCTCATTAATGACATATCACGTGTGTGTGTGTGTTGGCTCAGGAATGAATTCCCTGAAATGCCCTTGCACTTGAAATTGATAAAATGGAAACGTGGAGCTTCTGCTTGCTGAAACAGTTGCTCAGTCCATCAGCTATGATTCCATTGCTGATATATACACCTAACAATCACATACATGATGCATCTATGCTCTTATGCATACAGCTCATTCTTGTGATTACCGGCAGAGTTACATCACCCTCAACGGTGTTGCAAACCCCTCTGAGTAAACACTAACACATGCACTTACAGGCCCCTGTTGGAAGCGCCTCTCGTCTATTCATCCATTACATGCCCATGTAGAGTGCCAAGGCAACATCAAACACACCAATAAGGGAGTGGAACATCAGGACAGGCCTAAGTTGGATCATTCAGGAATGGAGCCTTAATTGATGCATTCACCCATTCGCACAAGCACATTTTTCTAAGTGCTTTCTAGCCAACATTCACACATCGGAGAGCAATTTGGGGTCAGTATCTTGCCCAAGGATAATTGGCATACAGACTAGGGGAAGCCAGGAATCGAACCACCAACCTTCCGATCAGTAGATGCTCTCACGCCTGAGCTACAGTCACCCCAGTATGAGTGCTTCCCTCTAGGTGTGCTGGCAACAGTGCTAATTGCTACTGTAATGTGACAGCAGGGAAGAAGAGGGCCATATGATGCTAAACTGACCAGTCATCACCAATCGATGCTCATTACACTAAAAGAAATACATATTATTACACACAAAATAATCCTTCAGACTGCAGGGATTAAAATATTAATTTCTTACATATGCAGATGAACAAAACAACAAAACTTCAGACCAAGGTGTTTATTTTGACAGCGTCCTACAGGTAAAGAGGTGTGACCACCAGGACAGAACTTTCCAAAGCCTAAGGGTACACTCTCCTCGCTACCGTCGCTGTGTTTGTCTTCAGTTTTTGCAGCGAGTGTTTACAAAAGGACCCGGTGACTAATCTTCATGTCTGAACAGCTAATCGGTGTATGGTGTGGTTAAGCTGTGCTAGGGTGTGGGTTTAATCTGCTTTACCCTGAGTCATTTTAAAGAAACAACTGGAGCCAAAAAAAAGGGGGGGTGGGATATCACATTATATGCATATTCACAATATAGTGGAAATGCCCCTGGCTGCAAAAATGACCCACTAGAACGTTTAAATTTAATGTATATGCCCTGTCAGCTTACTGCTTGATTAGATTGTTTCTGTACTTGGTTTAAACATAATCTAATTATCTATTTAATATTATTTACTGCAGTATAATTATATAAAATTAAGCCTACAATCCTTAACAGATCAAATCTCTGAAAGCAATGTTTAAAAAACCTCTTGCACTTCTGAACTCTTAGAGTAATCAAATGTATCACACAGGACATTGGAGCACAGCAGAGCCATGAGGCACACAGACCGGTCAGCTGGTGGGCAACTATGCTTAAAGAGAAGGACGTACCTCATAATCCGCAGTAAGAGCTTCACCACATTACACCTTCACTAGCAAGGATGGAAAGGACGAAAGAGTGTACGAGCACATAAATACAAGTGTGCAACTGCTTACAGTAAGCATGTGCAAGTGTGTATTTCTAGCCAAGTCTCCAGCCTGCAGCTGAGAAGATAAGCAGCAACGATAATGCCAGCAGTAGGGGGCTCATTCTAAGAAGCGATGATAATGCCAGCAGCAGAGGACTAAGCGAATCAGCGTTTAAGGGGTTTGGCCATTGCAGTTTAACAGTGAAAACTGATTTCACTGGGAGCCACTTCAACAATCTGGTTAGATCGTCCTACAAAGTTTAAAACATTTGGTGTTTTTAAGCTGACAGATGAGGGAGATGACTTTACCATCTGCACAGCCAATCACTCGCTGTTCTGATTAATCCTCACCCTTTAATGATAAAAGCCACAGAGAGTTGAGGCCAAGGAATAAAAACTAGGATTGCGGTTTTGGGAACTACAACACCAACTGGTAGCAGATGCAAAGGCTTAAGGCTGCAACTGGGAGTTGAAGAGCGAGCAAACCAAAGACTTTGGGGAAAAGGCAGCTCTTTTTTAATCTCTACTTTGTTATTTCTTCTGTTTTATCAAATGTCATAGCTGACACTCAGTTAACTGAATTCTTTCCTGCACGGTAACATTTGTTCATCGTAAAGCACTAACATTTAACAGACATTTTACTCTTCTTAGACCGATTTGGGATCGAGGCCCGTCTCCACATCCAGGATTCAGCAGAAGTTTGGGCTAGGAGCAAATTATCGGTCTGCTTGACAGAGAGGTTTCAGTCGTTTGCAGTACAGAGCAGCTTTGGCATGAGGAAAGCACAGACCAACATAAATTATTTAACACACAACCATTATGAGAGTGCACAACGGTGCAAGTAATCTTCAGGCATAAGTCATATTTATCAGTGTTAAAATTATCTGCACAGAAAGACTTTGCTTCTGTGCAGCACCCACTGTATTGCACTTAATACAATCATACTCATCGGTTTTACCCAAATTTCTCACCCAGAGGAGGTGTGGTCATGGCTCCTCCTAGTGGTTAATGGGAGTCATTAGGACTTCTTTTATCAACATATTATCTTTACTCCAAGATATTATCTCAGAAAGGGAATTCAAATCCTCCCCATAGCCACTGAGGTGTGTGAAACAGCCATCTCAGGATACTTCACTGGCTGCTGCAAGACTTATCCTGGTGGTTGTGAGTTTTAGCACATAGAGTCCACAGAAAAGCAGATCTGCCTCTAATCTAATTTCACCCCTGATGCAAATCAGCTTACGTCCTTGAATCCTGGATCCAGAAATCTCACATCTCCTCTGGGCAGATTTACCAGTACTGTATTGTAGATAGAGCTGGCTCCATGTGCATCATCAGTACTACAGTTTAAGAAAAAAAAAAATCCAATCTACTGATCTGTCCCAGTTTCTCTGATCTGTTTAGAGTAAAAATAGATCAGACTGTTATTTTGTTGAATTTATAAACCTTTCAGAAGGACTGTGGGTTTTCTTTACACCTTTAAATGTAGGTTATCTTATATAAAGGTGTTGCGAATGGTGACAAACTGCAGCACAACCTTGAATCAGAAATTCTATTCACAGTTTATCAGCACATTCGCTCTTCTACAAGAGCACAGGACACTCCCCTCACTGCAGTGTATCAGATGAACCCACTGCAGACATGACATCTCTGAACTCCTGACAATGCTGAAGAGGGAGACCATCAATATGTTGCAGCCACTGATTCACCAATACTGCAACTGAACCAATAACCCTGAGAGGCGACTGTTTGACCAGCTTTCTTTGCATCAGCACAGAGGCAGTCTGCTCCTCGTTTGTCCTCGTTCAGCTTAGCGTTTTTAAAGCCGGCTTGTCTTTCTCCCAGGGTTTTATTTGTAGACAATGATGCCACATTAGAATTGAACTGAGGAAACCTTCAGCAGGGGACAAGGGCAGAGTCACCTTTTTTTAAATTCACTACAGAGAAAGCCTGCCCAAAGCTGCAATTTACAGATGTCTCAGAGCGAAAACAGAGTCCTTGAGCCAAGCATATCGACAGCCAATTTACACCAACAGCCCCGGCCTCATTTGTCACCCTAAAACGACAAATGTGGCATACTGATAAAAACTCTAGAAAGCATGTGCTCGTGTAATACCCTCTGACACGAGAAAGACAGGCAGCAACACAGAAGCGTAGTTCAGCAGACAAACATGCATTCCTCATAGACTGGCACCTTTCAATTACATCTCAAGAAGGCATCATTAAACCCAAGAAATATGCTAGTCTGTTATAAAGTATAACGTTTGTTATGTAGAAGCAGGATTAATGCAACTTGTAGCTTTCAGTGGTGTCAACAGCCATAATCCCACAGATGTGTAACCGGTATGCATACATTTAAAAAACTTTTTTCAATTAGTTAAAAAAATTAAAATCTGTATTTTAGGATTTTTAAACGGTTGTGTTTACGATGTTTTGGTTTTTTTGGGCTGCATACTCTCACTAATGCTGTGATGGAAATACATATTAAAGCTGATAATTGGGGTTAATGTCAGTGGATACAGGGTCAGTGCCTGGTCAAACTTTGTGATGCTTAATTGCCGCCCTGGCACCGTTGGAGTTTTTGTTTTTGTCCTTTTTGTGCGTTAGCAAGCAAATAAGCAGCTGAGAAATCACCAAACGTGTCATTTTAGACATTTTTGAATACTGAAAACATCCTAAACATTTAAGACTTTTTGAGAGTCTGCATAAGTTAGTACTGCTAACATTATGCTGTAGACCTTGAACTATGGAGGCCTACATTTATGACATCTGCCCATATCCACTAACAGTGCTAAGCGCTCCTTCAGCTGTTCGACACTTAAATACATATCTCAGGAGTGCAATGACTGCTGACACTCTTAGTGGACGTGCACCGACTGGAACTGATGCTGAGGCTGTTGTGTTGGAGTACAACAACAAAGCGATGGAGAACAAACTTCCAATCTGGGAATTGAGGGTAAACACACATTCCTCTGGGGTATATCCAGTATAGATGCTGGCTGTTGGGCTAATGTGTCTGCTGCTAGGCTAATCAGACTTCTATAGGGGTGTGTAGGTCAGTCAGTAAACTTTCAGATGCCCTCTCTTGTGGTCTCCACGTTGTAGGAGATAGCACACCATGTTACTACCCACTATGAGTCCTGCTGGTGCGACTGGCAAGCCATACATAAACATTACAGTACTGTGCAAAAAATCGTACACCTGCCATTTTGCCATTTTCATAGGATAATGTAAAAGCGGATACACTGGTTTATTGAAACCTACAAATATACATGGAAATGTGATATACAGGGAGTGCAGAATTATTAGGCAAATGAGTATTTTGTCCACATCATCCTCTGCATGCATGTTGTCTTACTCCAAGCTGTATAGGCTCAAAAGCCTACTACCAATTAAGCATATTAGGTGATGTGCATCTCTGTAATGAGAAGGGGTGTGGTCTAATGACATCAACACCCTATATCAGGTGTGCATAATTATTAGGCAACGTCCTTTCCTTTGGCAAAATGGGTCAAAAGAAGGACTTGACAGGCTCAGAAAAGTCAAAAATAGTGAGATATCTTGCAGAGGGATGCAGCAGTCTCAAAATTGCAAAGCTTCTGAAGCGTGATCATCGAACAATCAAGCGTTTCATTCAAAATAGTCAACAGGGTCGCAAGAAGCGTGTGGAAAAACCAAGGCGCCAAATAACTGCCCATGAACTGAGAAAAGTCAAGCGTGCAGCTGCCAAGATGCCACTTGCCACCAGTTTGGCCATATTTCAGAGCTGCAACATCACTGGAGTGCCCAAAAGCACAAGGTGTGCAATACTCAGAGACATGGCCAAGGTAAGAAAGGCTGAAAGACGACCACCACTGAACAAGACACACAAGCTGAAACGTCAAGACTGGGCCAAGAAATATCTCAAGACTGATTTTTCTAAGGTTTTATGGACTGATGAAATGAGAGTGAGTCTTGATGGGCCAGATGGATGGGCCCGTGGCTGGATTGGTAAAGGGCAGAGAGCTCCAGTCCGACTCAGACGCCAGCAAGGTGGAGGTGGAGTACTGGTTTGGGCTGGTATCATCAAAGATGAGCTTGTGGGGCCTTTTCGGGTTGAGGATGGAGTCAAGCTCAACTCCCAGTCCTACTGCCAGTTTCTGGAAGACACCTTCTTCAAGCAGTGGTACAGGAAGAAGTCTGCATCCTTCAAGAAAAACATGATTTTCATGCAGGACAATGCTCCATCACACGCGTCCAAGTACTCCACAGCGTGGCTGGCAAGAAAGGGTATAAAAGAAGGAAAACTAATGACATGGCCTCCTTGTTCACCTGATCTGAACCCCATTGAGAACCTGTGGTCCATCATGAAATGTGAGATTTACAAGGAGGGAAAACAGTACACCTCTCTGAACAGTGTCTGGGACGCTGTGGTTGCTGCTGCACGCAATGTTGATGGTGAACAGATCAAAACACTGACAGAATCCATGGATGGCAGGCTTTTGAGTGTCCTTGCAAAGAAAGGTGGCTATATTGGTCGCTGATTTGTTTTTGTTTTGTTTTTGAATGTCAGAAATGTATATTTGTGAATGTGGAGATGTTATATTGGTGTCACTGGTAAAAATAAATAATTGAAATGGGTATATATTTGTTTTTTGTTAAGTTGCCTAATAATTATGCACAGTAATAGTCACCTGCACACACAGATATCCCCCTAAAATAGCTAAAACTAAAAACAAACTAAAAACTACTTCCAAAAACATTCAGCTTTGATATTAATGAGTTTTTTGGGTTCATTGAGAACATGGTTGTTGTTCAATAATAACATTATTCCTCAAAAATACAACTTGCCTAATAATTCTGCACTCCCTGTATGTCAAAAACAGATTTTATACAGTTCCAACAACCTTAAGAGTCAGTATTTCATATGACCACCTTTATTCTTCAACACAACTTGAAGTCTCTTATGCAAGTGTTCCTGTAATTACTTTAAGCAGCTTTCAGGAATAGTTTTGCTGGCTTCTTGAAGGATATTCAAACCTATTCTTTGAATGCTGGCTCACTTTTGTTCAGTTCTTTGTAAACACGATCCCACAATGCTTCAGTAATGTTGTGGTCTGCGCTCTGAGGAGGCCAATCCATGACTGATAGTGTTTCCTGATAGAGTGTTTTTCTAACCAGGTGTGCTTTTATTGCACTGGCAGTGTGTTTGAGTACACTGTTATGCTAAATAATGAAGGTCTTACCAGCCAGATGCTTTCTAGATGGGTATTGATACACCATGCAGTACTGACTGTAAACCCCCCCCCCCTCCCCCACCACCACCACCACCACATTCACACCATGTTAAGATATCCCAACAGTTCTTTAGGAATCACCTTGTCGGTGCAAAAATGCAATTTTATGTCTGTCAAACTGTTTTATGATTGGCATTTTTCATAGACTCAACTACAGAAACGGGGTTGTTTTTACAACAGGCTGCCAAAACATACAATTTAAAATTGGTTCTTTATTAAAGAACAAGTTATTTCTTATGTGTACCTATGGGTTAGGCACCTCGTATTCCTGAATGACTCATAGGACAGTGTTAAGCAGCTTTACAAACAAAAACCTCTCTCTCTAAATTCTTAGGACTGTACTGAATATGAGTGACAAGGCAGCCAACTTCCAAAGAAAAGTTCTGAAGGAAAAAAACCTTCAGAAGGCCTGGAGCACTATTGCTCAACAACACTTAAAACAAAAACAAAAAAAACCCCATAAATGACAAGAACATCTGGCTGCTTGGAAACGAAATATAAATAAATTAAGCCTGACTCAAGTTTTTTGCACATTACTGTACATCAAAGAGCAATTTTGCAAAAAAGCAAAACCTCACCTACTTGGTTGACTCACACAATATATTAACATTTAATTTTGCTGCAATGGAACCGGAATTTTCCCACATAGGATCAATCAAATGCATCTCAACTTTGACGTCCAAATGAACAGATAAGCAATCTCAAACTATATAACTGACTTAAAATTTATTTGTTTTCTCACAAAATAATAATAAACAATATGAACTGAAGGAGCTTTCATACCTCACAAAACATTATGCAAAAATAACAAGTTGCTTTGCGGCTTTTGGTCATACTAAAACTGCAACAGTGACACAAATTTCAGCTTTTAAAGTGCAAATATATTGGATTTGCTAATGCTATTAACAAACTAGCAACCACTTTTGTTTTAGCCTAAACAATGAGATATTACTTCCTAATAATTAAAAGAGCTTCCTTTAAAATGTAAGATAATGCTGTATCATTATCGCATGAATAGACTACCAGCAAAGAGGCAGTTTTATATTCAGTGAAAGACTGAGAGCACAGTTCCAAGCTTCCTCACTTAAGAGTCTTTGTTCTATTATTGTGTGCTTTGAAGAGTAGCAGTCTCTCTGCAGAGTGGCTGTGTGACTGCATCCTGGATGCTATAAAAAGGCTACTCCTGCCCCGACACTGGAGAAAACAGAACAGTGCCGACAGTGAGCGGTGTTGCACTTAGTGGGTCTGCCTGTCTGTGTATGCACTTCAAGCTGAGGACTGTTACTTTTGAGATGTGAGAGCCAGGAACTAAAAATGCTTTCCATTCCCAAAAGGTTGCACCTTCCATGTGTCCTTGCTCACTGCAGTGATGGGAGGGCGTTTGGTCTGGGACATCAGTGGAAAAAACTAGGCGAGTTATGCCAGCAGTTTTACATATATGCGGCATGTGTGACGTAAACATTCATTCAAGGGCACAAACGAATGAGAAACCAAGACAGCAGCATGTACACATCAAACTTTTGACCGAGTTTACGCTCAGAGTGTTCAATCAAGATGTGTGAGCAAACAATTAGGAGAAACTCTTTGCGAATAAAATACATTATAATGAATATGAGATCATGCAAACCTAATGGATATGCTATAGCCTCCATTACTTATAACCCCAGAAGTCTCATTAAGCAACCAGCTGAGAGGGCTTTGAGGAAGAAGGCGGGCCGACTCTCCATGACTCAAAAGAGAAAGATACTGAAGATCTGCAAGCAGATATCAACTTGAATACACTGCTTTGAAGCTGAAACACGGGTAGCACCTCCTCTGTTTTTTGTGGGGCCCAAACCCACATTGCTTTTTTTAAAATCATGAGTTACCTTATGTATTATCTGATCTTGAGGACAGACATGACAAAAACAGTATAACAAGAAAGGAATAGCCTTAAACCTTGATGTTTCCTCAGTGTCAACATATAATCACAGAAGGTCACTTAAATAATTGACACATTTCCCATTAGATCAATCTGAGCAGTCATCTTGCTGAGGGTGTTGTAACAGTAGACAGAGGATAGAAGCGAGCATGTGAAACCCACTAGGTGCTGTAATGTGAGCCTGAGGTGGTTTCTATTGTGAGTTAATGGAGTGGAATTGTTAGTCAACCACTGGAGGCAAGAAGCAGTGTTTCCAAACCGGGTATCACATAGAGGGGCCTTGGAGGAAACAAGTTAACCTCTGGGTATGACCCCTTGAATCGAGCACAGAAGACTCTTCCTCTCTTTAGGAACAGTACACCTCTTTTCGGATCATTTGGTGACATGCATCACATTCATACGCCCCAACAAAGTGATGACTTGGTGTGAAATCACGGCAATCTTGTTACCACTATTCAGTAAATAACTGACTTCTGTGTGCATACACAAACAATAGCGAAATTAACACACAGTAAAATGGATGAGGCATGGAAAGCTAATGTTGGATGGTATGGCTATTTCCGCTAACGCGTCGTTGTCAAATAGCATGGAGTCGATTAGCGAATCAGCAGAAAAGAAAAAAATCCAAATTAAATTTTATCTCCGCTTGTAGGTTGACAACTACTTATTTCTCTTTACCTGAATGCTGCGTGAATATATTGATGCCTGGATCGGGCACATTGACTGGAGCTGTCCTGCCTGGCGGTGTCCCGGTGCTACTGCCGGGTTCCCGGGGTCTCCTCCCGACGCCGCTCCCCCGGTTCCCCTTCCCTTGGTGTGGTTGGGGCGCGTGGGGCTGTGGTGGCTGGAGCCCGGTCGATGTACCCTCACCGACTCGGCCAACCTGCTGTCCCATCCCGGTAGTTTGGCGTGAGGACGAAGCAAGCAAACCCCCCTGCGCGCGTCTGGTTCACATTCCCCCAAAGCTGGAGCGGCCTGGCCCGAATACTCTTCCTCAATCCCTTCCCCGCCGTTCTTTCAGTGGGCTAAAGTAAAACTAGCCCGTGTTAGCTCGCCTAGCTAGCCCGTTAGCTAACGTTAGCTGCTATCAGTGAAACCCACCCACCCTGCCTTTAACAATAAAATCCCAACCCCGGCGTGTGACAGCGACTGCCTCTAATTCCTTGCTCCGGGTGGCATCCGAGTAGTAATAAAAGACACCCGGTTGGCTATATTCGGTCAAATTGAAGCTAGTTAGAATCGTTTTGCCGTTGTGCGGCCGCTGCGCGCCCCCTCTGACGCCGCCATCTTTACCGCAGAATAGAAGATGTGTGTTGCACAAGGCGGGGGGTTCGCCTGGATCCACTATCCACTGTCAGCGTGATCCTCCACCTCCCCACCTCCAACCTGGTCCCAACAGTTCCCAACAGTTCCCCTGCACCCGCACCTACACCGCCGGAGGGGACATGTAGAAAAACTAAGAAGTTTAGAAGTTCTTCCCCACTTTTAAAAGAATGTGATTACCAAGTTTAATTAACATATGACAAAGATGATATAGTCGATGCACTCATCAATATTAAACGGATATATTTCCTTTATTAAAAAATACTGCTCAAACATCTGAAGTCAATACACGTTATAACAGCATACCTTTTCATATATTCTTCAGATTTCAAGAGGTTATTTAAACGTAGACACCTGTATTTGAAATTTAAACATGTAAATCAACAAAAATAAAGATATTATTTATTTTCCACACGGGCTATTACATACACTTGAATAAAAGGTGTAAATAAAATACTTTCATTTTATTTAAATTCTTCAGTTTGTACATGATGCGCAAAGAATGAATCAAAACTTTGTCTACAATCCAAAGATAGACATGATTCATAAAAATGTCACGTGACACAATGCCTACGTCGATTCAATGCCAGAAGACATAACAATGAACACAAACACCACAGTAAGTACGAAAAGCTCTGGTCCCCTAAAATAAACCTCTTATGCAAATAAACAGGATTTATGCAATTTGGCCTTTCACTGTAATAAATATTCTATTTATTCATAAAATCGTAAAGGAATGAAGCTGGGTGAAAGCTTCCTTAAAATGTCTGCGTCACCTGTACATATTAACAACAACAGTTTGCTTGTGATTATATTTGATTATTTTTGAAAAAAAATCTGGAAATCTCTCACTAAAATGTGCAGAGATTAAAAATAAACGCTTTAAAACAGTGCCACCTTGTGGTCACTTACTTTTAAAGAGCACATCATTCTATTGCTGGTTTAACTTTGTATGGCAGGTCTCATTCATACAAATAAACACAGTCATCATGCATTTAAATGTGTGACGACCGCTGATTCAAAATAATGCAAATAGTGCCTGAAACCCATTCAAAATTAAAAGCAGAAACTAAGTCTGACTAACCTGAAATGGCTTGAACAAAATGCATAATAGTGCACTTTAAATCAGCGGTCCCAAACCTTTTTTGCGCCACGGACTGGTTTATGCCCGACAATATTTTCACGGACCGGCCTTTAAGGTGTCGCGGATAAATACAACAAAATAAAACTAGTACCGGTACCGAAAAAAAGAAGATTTATTCATAATACACGTGAAAAGACCCAGGAAAACCGAGTTAACGATCAAAACGATAACAAAATAACGCTGAAAACCGATAAAAACCCTGAAAACTATACATTTCACACCTGAGCCTCAACTCTCGCGGCCCGGTACCAAACGACTCAGGGACCGGTACCGGTCCGAGGCCCGGGGGTTGGGGACCGCTGCTTTAAATAACAATGTTTTAGCCCTTAGTGCTGATCAAGTGTCCTTCCAACCTCAGTGTTAAAACATTTTAGCAGCCAACTGCAAGTTTTACAGAAGTAGACATTTCTGAAATCACTGTGCACCACTTGCAACACGGAACAAAACACATCACTTAACTATCCTCAGTGACAGTTATTGTATGCTCAAACCTCTTTAACTTAATCATTAATACATCCACCAGTCACACAATATTAGTAGATCCATAAAGCTCTGCTTTCACACTTTACATTCGGTGCATGTTCAGAATTTTTAGATTATAACTACAATTTTATGTATAAATACAATTATTGCATGTCCTGCTTCCAACTTGTATCTTGATACATGGAAATCAACAGAAAAGCGGGAAATGTGGAGCTTAGGTGCGTTTAACTCGGCACAGGTCCACTTCTTAGTGAGTGAAATGTCCCCACTGTTTTCCTCTTTAACTGACTGAAACATCAAGATTTTATACAAAACAGCAAACAGTGGCAGTCTTTTTCAAACTGAATCTTATTGGCACTGAAATAGACATCATTGATCCTGTGACACCGACTGTCCTTCAGTAGAGTAGCAACTGTAAACACTTGTTAAATATTAGACTTTACTGCATATGTGAATAATGTTTGTATTCAGCTGCCATGTCACTATTGCCACATTCATAATGGCACGAGCAGTGATTTCACAGTTGATCGAGGCAAAGGGGAATATGGAAACGTCAGAAAATTAAGGAACGAATAAAAATAAGAGTCCACGTGTTCTGTTGTGTGAACGATGATTTTGTTTTGGAGTTGATAACTTAAAACAAATAAGGCATCATTATAACTTTGCTGGCTTTTTTTGGCAGATACTTTTTCCATACATTCAAATAAACTATGAACCTTAAATAAAACAAACAAAAGTCCAGAAGTTGCGACAGTAGCAGACAGGCTGGTCTCATTTATACTGATCAGCAATAATCCTCGTCCCAGCAGCTCAGCTGTAGGTCACAGCCCATCAGAGTCTGTCATCAGGCCTCTCACAGCTCCAAGAGCGAGGCTTCAGTAGCTCAAAAAAGGAAGGCTGGAACAAAAATAACAATTAAAAGCTGAATGTGTGTCGAATCTCACTCTGAATAACTGAATTTCACTGCATCTTTGGAAAGAATATACATCATGTGATTTTTATAAGCAGCGCCGCGTACCTCCTTCAGGGGACAGTAGCGCTGGGCATACCACTCCTGAGAGTACAGACAGATAATGACTCCCTGACCCAGGAACAGGGACGTCCACATGATTATGTTCCAGATGGGGCCTTTCCTTTTGTCATGCAAAATGAAGTTGAACATCACTGTGAGAGGACAAAGAGAGAAGATAAGAGTGGAAGGATAATGAAAAACTGACATACAGATTTAACTTGACTGGGTTTACGTGACCCAGGCATGATACCATAATCATCTGATGCAGTACAACTCAAGTAATATCATTTTTATTAAAGGCGACAAAGTCTCTTACTTCCAAAGCACATGAAGAGGCAGAAGAGCACAGGATAGAAGAAACCAAAGCAAATTGCAAGAATGTACTCATGAACCACGGCAGACATTGTAAACACGAACAGCATGGCGGCTGGTCGGCAGCGCTTCTGAGACATCTGGAAACAGAGAGAACAGACACATGAACACAAATGTTAAAAAACAAAACGCACAATCCACATTAAGTTTGAAAGTTTTTTAAAGTACAGTGTGTAAAGTTCTCACTGCTGGATGCCACCGGATTACAGACTGCAGTCTCTGAGTTTTATATAAGCTCTGACGACTGCTGTTCGACAAACATGTTTTAGTCAGTCACTGGACTTTGTTAGTGAATAAACTCATAGAATGCAAGAATGCAATCCAACTGTTTAACAGAGGGAAAGTCTGATTTTTAGGACACTTTAGCTCAAGACTACCTGGCATAATGTCAACCTATAAATAGGGATGGGTATCGTTTAGGTTTTATCCGATAACGGTGCCAAATTTCATCAGATTGGAGGTGTTGCCTCCTTTGCACAGCATCACCTTAAAGCACTTGTTGCAGGCTGCTGAGTTTGCATCTTTTGCTGTGAAGTACAGCCAGACTTTGACCGCTTCGCCTTGGGCATTTTTAATCTGTAGCTCTGCTCTAAAAGAACGTACGTACCTGGGCCTGCCTACTATCCTCAGAAAGGTAAAATGATTGGCTATTCCCCGTTGTTTGACAATTTAAAAATATGCAGGTGGGTGGCGTCTCTTTCCTTCACGCTTTTGTTTCTTTGGTGAAGGGAACTCCACAGATATGATGCTTCATTGCTCGAGTCTGAAGGTGCGTACATGAATTTACATCCATGGCACACAAACGCCAGAGACTTTTATGCATGTGGCCATCCTCTAACCCAGCGGTCCCCAACCCCCGGGCCTCGGACCGGTACCGGTCCCTGAGTCGTTTGGTACCGGGCCGCGAGAGTTGAGGCTCAGGTGTGAAATGTATGGTTTTCAGGGTTTTTATCGGTTTTCAGCATTATTTTGTTATCGTTTTTATCGTTAACTCGGTTTTCCTGGGTCTTTTCACGTGTGTTATGAATAAATCTTCTTTTTTTCGGTACCGGTACTAGTTTTATTTTGTTGTATTTATCCGCGACACCTTAAAGGCCGGTCCGTGAAAATATTGTCGGGCATAAACCGGTCCGTGGCGCAAAAAAGGTTGGAGACCGCTGCTCTAACCACATATGTAAAACACGATTATTCAGAAGGGAGACGTCTTTCCCAACCATTGTATTCAAATACTGTGAGGGAACATGGCAGCTTCCAGAAACCACAAATCCACCATTATGCATTTTTAATACATTAATTGACAGTTTATGAGAATGCATCAGTTTATTGGAAGACATAATTACACACTAATCCATGTATATTTATGAGTACAATGTCCTTTCTATCTCTGCTACATAAACTCAGTAAATTACCGACTGCTCTTTTAAAACACTAGCATTCATTTATTTCAGACATTTTTGAACAAGCTGCAAACTTATGAAGACTGCTGGTGCATTTTTACTACTGTGTGCTTTTACAGTCTCTGCTGCATCAACAGAAGAGCCACTTACCCACAGGAAGTCCCGGTACACGTAGTAGTACAGCCAGTCATGGACAACTACATTCCAAGTGCGATAGTAATTGGCAAAAGAGGTCGAATTCCACCAATCCTGTAACGTGTAGTCAAAATCACACGAGTCAAACACTGAGCACAAAGAAGATTTAGTCCAAATTTTAAAACGAGGGTAAAACAAGTACCTTGTAAAACATTCTGTCGGCAAATCGAAGCATCTCAGCAAAAGCATTGAGCCAACAGTGGAGGAAGGCAAAGAATCCCAGGAAGAGGACCAGCACCCCTGCCAAAAACACATGACTGGTCAACAAACAGCAATAATACATCTCTCGCCTTCAAATATGAGAAAAAATAAAATAAAACATGAGGTTTTCACAAAAGTTTGTTTCTAATCTTACCTGGTAAGATGGAGTTAAAGACACAGAGAACCATGGCTCGCAGATCAAACAGCTGCAGACTGATGCTGTGAAACTGAGGTATGCACAGCCGCACAAACACGTAATAGGCATAAAACAGACAGCCAAGTACCTGTGGAGTGGGAGTGGTCAAGAAAGTAAATGTAATTTAAAAGTAATGAGCTGCTTGGACATTTAAGTAAAGTTGCTATAAATGTGTCAGAGGTTGGTACCTGAAGTAATTTTGAGACCACGTAGCCCCACCGAATCACCGGATTCCTGTAGTAGGCAAGAAAGGAAAGGGGCTTTTACAGCTCTACTGTAAAACAAAACAAAAAAAGTGTTCTATATATACCCCATGAGAGAGAACAAAACACAGTACCTGGGGTACTTGTCTCTGTAGATGAGTGTGGGTGCAAACAGGAAGTAGAGATACTGAGAAACCTGAGGGACCACTGGACCAGGGCCTGCAGATAACAGTGAAAATATATAAACACAAACAATGAGAAAAAAAAATAAAATAAGCCATCAGGGGGAAAAGGTGAGCACGCTGTCTGATAATAAATGTAAATGGAAACCTGGTTGTATTCAAAAAGTACCATTTTTTTCTTTACACCATGCGAGGACTCTTGGTACATTCTCCCTGACAAAGGAGTGAGCTTTCATCATTAGACGTACCTGAAATAGATACAAATAAAATAGATACAAATCAAAGAAGCTACATTTCAAAGGGCCTTATGCATGTCAAGATTTATGCAAAGACTCTTCACAAATGTAAACTAAGCCATTCTGATCAGAAGAGAACAGACTAGACTCTTCATCTACCTGTTCCAGGATGATGATGAAGCAGGACGCAGGCGGGAAACTGTTGGTCACCACCGTATAGGTGGGCAGGAATCCTAGACCCAGAGCTTGGTAGAGCAGGAATAAAGTGCCAAACAGCAAAGAATACAACCTGAGATGGCTGTGGGAGCCAGAGTGGCTCTGTGCCCACAGGTAGAACAGGGTGTAGGGAATAAACAGCACAGACAAAAACATGCAGATCCACGTGCACACCACCAGAGGGAACTGCCCAAAGGCATAGACCAGCAGATCAAACTCCAACACCAGTCTGAGGCAGAAGGAGAGAAAGCAATCATCAGTAGTCTATCAACAAAAGCAACAGAAATAGACAGTCAAATAACACAGAATCAAAAGAGAAACGATTCATAGCAGGTTTATATTACCTGCCTTCATCAATGAAATCTACCACAAGTGTACTGAGGATAAAAAGAATGAGCAGGGCAATGAACATGTGGTAGATGGTCCTGATGTGGTTCACCTCAAACAGCTCACTGTGAGGAAAAACAAAAGACTAAGTGAGTAACTGTGAAGTCAACAAACCATCTTTCAACAGCACCGCAGCAAACACGAGTGATAAAGTATCCAGACTGCATCAACTTACTCTAGGAGGGATCTGCGGCTTACAAACAGCTTTCCCTCACCGTGAGGAGGACGAAAGTGCCTGCACAAAAACACAGTGATGAGCTGTCGTCTTTTTAACACGAGAGTGGGAAGTAGAAGGGCATTAGCGTCTGCTGTAACCAAACGCCAGATGCAGCTTTTCATTTGGTAGCATAGTAAGCTGCAGTACCTGAGTTTGCTCCGCTCCTTGTCTGACATGGGAGGTGAAAATACAGCAGGTACCGGTGCAGGCTCCAGGCTGGTCGATTCCTCAATAAGACTGTCCATAAAATCATTGACCTGCGTGTCAAACTGACGCATCAGGTCACTCTTCAAGTACTGGGCAACAGAAAAGGACACGGAAATTGTTATTAAGTTACAAAATATAGAAAGTCTGTGCCAATAATTATTTTCTTTCTGTATATGCAAAATTAGTTTCTCACCTTACAGCTACTTTTAACGACTGATTTTACATATTATAAATATGCCCTCACCAAGAGTGGATTTACTGCACCGTTGACTGCATCTTAAATTCAAACCCAAGTTTGTGCACAAAAGCAACAGCTCTGCGTTATCATTATGACACATTCAGTGCCTTTTATCGCTGCATTTTAAACACACAGCAAGTGTGAAAAACATTAGAGACATAGCTTGCAGTGTTGTCCAGCGTCTAAGTGTGCAATGTTCTTATTTAACCTTTAAGAGGTCTGAATTGATCAGAATACTTGCTCAAGCATTTCAGGAGGGGATCAGATGATGTTGATCATTCTAGCAAGGATTCACATTTAAATGGTTTAAATGATGAATGTAACAGAACACATCAAATAAATAACTGCAGGGATGTGCTGGCCCAGGCTAATGACCAGAAATACATCAGCTGCAAGAAATCCATGATTGCTCACATTTCCTTAGTACACTTTTAAGTAAGCAATTTAAAAAAAAAAAGCCCCCCCCAAAAAAAGACATGATGTTGAGTCATTTCTTAAAGAAACTACTAACCTCTGCTTTCTTTTTCAGTTGTAGTTTTTTGCTGATGACGTGTTCCACTTCAATTCTCCCTGAAATTGAATGAGACACACATATGTTAAAACCCCCCCAAAACATATGTATGTGTAATCTTCTTATATTAAAATGTAGTTCTGTTTTTTGCGCACAGCAATTAGCAATAGTGTCAGTTAAATCAATCATGTCATCTGTACAAAACTTTCCTATCAGTATCAGTAATAATGTCTGTATTTTGACACTGAAAATGGCAGTAAAATAAATAAAATGGTATAATGTGGGTTTGGTTACTGTGTTGTAAAATGCTACAGTCTGTGACACAGCAGAAGTTACATTATACAAGTCTTCAGTCTCCAATCCAAAGTTGCAAAATCCAAAGGGAGACACACCTATGACAACATGCAACAAGTACAATCACATGTCCTGTGGCCGGAAAGCTAAGCAAATGCAATTAATTGTGGTCAAGGTTACTGTAGGTCATTAGGCTTTACAGCTGTCTGATGATGAATAGGTTTGTTTACTTTAACTGAGGTCAGGCACACAAATGACTTTAAGCACAGTAGCTTTCCACCCATCACGCAAGAAAAAGTCAACAATATAGTTGACGCTGTCACAAAGACGTGCATTGTATTATCATGCTGTGTGTTTAGCTCTTTCGTAGAACCACACAAAGAACTAATATAGTCCTGAGGTAAGGTGTCAGACCAGTATTTCACAGTCATTTCTCACCTTTACATTTTGTCTTTACTGGATCATCATGACTAACTTGGGCGTCATTTGCCCGGGTTAACCAGAGATCACGATGATTGCTTAAGAGGAACTAACGACACACATGAAACTTTCAGTTAGTCATACTTTTGACCCAAGAGGGGAAATTTACTGAAACGATGATTTTTGAGCTGTTGAGTCAACAGATTCACTGTACCAGAGGTCATTGCCCTCTCGGCTGGCCCCACTAATGAGGGAGTTGAGATTTTCTCACCATTGCTGGTGATGTGGTTGTCTTCACTGCTTTGCTGTCCTTTCCCCGGACTGAGCTCCCCATCCAAAGAGCTTTTCAAGTCAGGGAAGGTAGGCATCGTGGGAATGGCTCGGCTGCGGAGCCGGAGAATAGCGTCATCCTCGCTCTCCATCCTACGGAAGCAAATAGGTTAATCATTAAAACAAGGGAAATAACCGGCGGCAGCTCTTGAACAAGCGAGACATGCCCCGAGAACACACAAGGAAGACAAGCTAGCACATCACTGCTGTGCCACCTAACATCGATGGGAATGCTGATATTGACTGACAATACAAACCCAGTGGGCAAACACATCACTCTCACATGACACGGACACGCAGCTAACACATGAGTTAGCTCCCGTCCAGCTGGCATCAAGCCTCAATGAGACAGGCAGCGGCTAATTCGTGGAGCTCGCTGAACTAAATCGCTACCTGGGTTAATATCATATCCTGCTAGCACTAACTCTGATACTAAATCTGCCTGTTGACGCTCGCGGATATTGTTAGCATACAATACAAGCTTTACTAAAGCTAGTCAAACTAGCCAACTTGATGTTTTATCGTCCGCTACTGCGGGGCGGGTTGACCGACACTGACAGAAATGTAAAAATGCGGGCAGCACAATTTCCTGAATACCTACTCGTTTCAACCGCCAGGTCCTCTCTTCTCAAGCCTCTCTCTCTGACGTTAATGAGAGCGAACCCAGATGTGAAACTCCTTTAATCACCACAATCCGAGCCGCTGCTCACCTTCCCCATTCTATAAACACTACAGAAGATGAGCAGCACCCACGATTCTGATTGGTCGAAAGTCTCTCCTCCTTTTGACGTCACCGACGCCAAACTGCTGACCAGCGCGGTCAGACTCTCAAACGTCACCTGCTTCGTAAGAAATATTATTAAAAAACAAACAAACAAACAAAACGGTTATATTTTTAATGATTAACAAATACATAAAACATAAATGGAGCGACGTATTCCTGCTGCAAACTGAAATAATTTGTCTCGCAGTTTAATTAGATTCAAAATAAAAATCTTATTATAATCGATTATAATGTATGTCTTTTCCCTAACTCCTCTTACACGCGTTAATCATTCTTTAACCAGTGTTGTGCTACACTGTAAAGTACATAAATACACAGCAAGTATTACCGATACCGATACTTTTAGCCTATAAAGACAGTTTATGTAGGGGAGAACATGTCATGAATTATGAGATGAATGTCATTAATATGGGGAATGTTTGAGGTATATTTTTATATATAAAAAAAAAAACAAAAAAAACAAACAAACCCCAATTCATTTACCACAATTTAGTGTGCTGCATCCTAAACTTAAAGGATAGAAACAAAGTATTGGTCCTAATGCACTAGTATCGATACCAATGCCAGCGCTGGTATCGTGGTAAATTGACTGATTCTTATTTAGCGTTTTTCTGTTCTCGTGGAGCACTCAGAGGGCCTATACAACATGCAGTTCTATGCTTTTTCGGTGCTTCAAAGCTAACATTCACACACATTTAGTATCTTGCCCAAGGATACTAAATGTGTGGCATGCTGGGGGAGCCAGGGATTGAACCACTAACCTTCCAATCAGTAGATAATATTTGGATCCACCCACCTGTAGACAAAACTCATTATATGTATCATATATATAAACTGCCCGGGGTAGCAGGATTATAAAATTAACCATCGGGATTTCTTTTTCTAACACTCAAATCCTTAAAAAAATTATGTGTGGTAGCTGATCTCAAAACAAACGGCGACATTACCTGTACGTTGTTGTTTGTAAATACATTTAGCAGCTACTTTTAGTGCAATGGCATTCCCGGGGTCACTGGGATGTGCTGTCATGCATAGCTGTAAATAAGTGTTCATCAAACAGTGACAATAATTGTAGGTCTAACTGATTGTATTGTCTTAAACAACGAATATGTAGCTTGCAAAGAAGAAGAAGAAGAAATATATGTATTTGTTATTTATTTCTTTGGTGTTTCTGAACAGCTGTTCTTGCCGCCTGGCTGTGTCTGCGGCGGTATAATGAACATGAAAAGAACTTAACTAACTTAATAGACATGTTATTGTTTGTTTTTTTGTTTTTTTACATTTTAAAGTCAGCAAGTACAACAAGCCTTCAATGATGCCATCCATAAAATGACTTAAAATATACTTCAGCCTTTGAAGGTGACCATATCCTAACACACTAGAGGTGTGGCAGTCTTTGTGTGGGACAATGCAGGTTAAAGCTCTGGCATTGATCATTTGAAAGTCAAATATACTGTATTGTATTTCAATGCAGTTTTCCTAACTTCTAAATACACTAACAAATGAAGAGAAATTGTAAGCTAAAGTTTGTTTTTATTGTAATCTGTACACTAATCTGTTCCCTTTGTCCTTCCCTTCCCTTTGCCAACAAGCCAAACTTGTAGCTGTCTGGTAATCACCAGGTTTCAATAGTGAAAAAACAATTCTGTGAACTGAAATAAAATATGAATATAGAGGAAACAACTCTAGTTTTAGTATTTATCAATTTGGTAAGTATTGCCCGATGAGGTTTTTGATGGATGTGTTAATTGAGACTTTGGATGTCTACAGGACTGTGAATCACCTGCTTTCAAAAAGTTCTGTTTTTATTTTAATAGCAACTGATTTTCCTAAATCTGGCCTCTAATATTTGCCCTAAATACCGTAATACAAAAAAATATTATTAGTAATTCTAAAAGTCTTAAAACGTAAACTAAACATTTTCAAACAATAAACAACACAATGAAACAAGAAAACCTATGTTTGTTGAATTAAAAAGAAATTGTCAAAACAAAATAAAAATAAAACTAATCAAAAAACAAAAACTATACAAATTCTGACAGTGGATAAGGATGCTGTGCAGTCTAACAGAAAGTGAGACGTCTGGTCACTCATCCACCTTTTCAAGTCATGTTTGTTGGTATTTTGCTTCAATGGTTCTTACTTCTCTCCAGAAATACATTACAAAATATCCACACAGTAAATCCACCACACCTTTCGTTATGTACCATAAATCAAAACATATTTCTAGGAAGAAAAGGCTGTTTTTTAGGAGAAACGTTTACAATCAGACAGAAGCATGGTTTATCAGTATGTTAATTTTACTATTTTTATGCTACATGTTTTTCTTTTTATCACACTCCACATCTTTACACTAAGTTCACAAGCCTAAACAAGCAAAGATATGCTAAGTTATAAAGACATTTCATGGGAAATATTCACAAGATTTTGTTTTGTAAATTACTGCCCCATTCATTTAAAAGACAGTTTTGGAGCCCATGTGCAAGTTAAACGCGTTTTTGATGGAGCGCCTCTAAGTAGAGCGTGACATGCTGTCAAATCTTCGTATAACTGGTCTCATGAGCCTACTGTGGCAAAACGGTTAATTTCAAAGAGACAACAAGACATTCACTGTATCAGACATCATAAGGATGGTGCATATAACCATGGATCTTCCTGTGGTCTGTGAATTAGGACACTGAGAATGGAAGAATTTCCCAACAGGCTTGTTATAAAAGACATGTTGTGTCTCTCTATGGTGAACCCAGCCAGAGTCAGCTGCCATACTCCAGCCACTCTTTCTTCTCCCAAGAATATTAAAATTTGTTGACATCACTGCACTCGGATGGTTGAGAAGATGCAAACCTGTTCACAAACCAGTGCTTCCACAATACTGGGAACGTAGGAATGTGGCACTAGGCCTAGCAAACATCAACACAATTACTTAGTTTTTCCTTTGTAACTATTTGAAGATTACCTCTTACTGTGTGATGTGCGCAGGCTCAGTACAAACAAAACACAGGGCTCTGTTTCATTCAGAGCCATTGTTTTATTTTGATAGTGTGGGACGACATTCCCCTGAGTTGAGGACAAAGTAAAAAACGAAGACTTTTAGTGTAAATACAAAGTTATAAGTCAAACTGAAATGAACATTTGATGCTACATTTTCATAACAAAAACGTTTCATGTGTCAAAAATCTAACAATTTTACAACTGAATAAATATACAGCAAAATACAAAACTGAGCACTTTTATTTTATTATTCATTTAAAATATACATATTTTATATTATTCCAGCTTTCTGGATGATAGAAAGCTGGAATAATAGCCTTTTTTCCCACCTTGGCTCATCTGGTGACTCATATGATCAGTATTGGGTTAGCAACCTTCAGGACTTACTCCACACAGGACACCCACCACTGGGGTTTATTTCCTGGGAGTCTCCACCAGTTGCTTTAAGAACCGAAGAAGCGTATTAGATGTGATGTGCAACGTCTTCACAATCCTAAAGATGTCCAGCTGCCTTCTTTCTTGAGCTCTTGAGACTTTCATCGCACACAGACACACCGGTCACAAGAAGCAGACGGGTCCCAATGCCACAGAGATCTCAGAGACAAGCTTGGAGACACTGCTCGTCTCTACACCCAGATGTCTGACAGGAAGTAATTCCATATCTCCTTGAACCCTGACAAACAGCTCCAGCTGGAGAAGCAGCAGACAAAAAGCAAACACAAGGAGATATGTTCAGTTTGTTCTTCCTGCATTCATAACTAATTCCAGAGACTAGACCCTTGTGCATGGCGAGGGAAATGATTTTTAGCAGCTGTATGGTATCTCTGAGCAATCTCAAGTCTAATATTGTTTTATTAAATCTCCTTTATTCCCATAACTATAAAACGTGTGCAATTTACCTTGTAAGGCTATCGTACAAAAGCTGAAATTAAAAAGTTCTCATAGTTCAGACAGTGTTTGATTTATTTGTACCAATACATGACTTATTTATCTTTTGGAGACTGGTGTTTCCTTTCATAAATTTCCATCGCAATAAAAGGACTCTGACACAAATGTGATGCATGGTTCCTGAAAGTAATCGATTCCACTTCTTTTTCTCAGACGCCTTATGTACAACAATGTAAAACTAATGTGTTGTTTGTATTACAGTCACAGTTATAGAAAGCTGCTGGCAACGCCCCCAAAAAACTGTCACAAATCTTTTAGTCTTACCTCAGAGTGTTTTCTGGACACTGTGACAAAGTGTGAATCGATTTCTTTGCCAGAGTCTCCCAGTAAGTGGATAATCTGACTGGCTAAATCATCTGTGGCAGCAGTACTCGTCTGGTTTTCTGTACAGCTGAGAGTGATGTGCTGGAAAGATGAGTGGCTGTGTAACCGCAGAAACTTTAGCTGGACAGCTTCCACACCAGGGTAATCAAACTATCAGAAAGAGCATTAATGTTAGAAAGCACATCTAGAAATAATAGTTTCCTTAATCTAGCCACATATTATTTAATACTTACTTTTTGGTGGTGAGTAAACCTCTCCACATATGTCCTCATCATTTCTGGGTCCCTCCATATTTTAATCTAAACAGTGGGATATGATGTATATTTTTGAAGCCATTCATAAAAACACAAGATTTTTGTAGTAGCATTAATCAGAGAAGTAAAAGAAACAATGGCTTTATTGGCCTGGACACACACACACACACACACACACACACACACACACACACACACACACACACACACACACACACACACACACACACACAGGTAACGTTAAGCTTCACAGGTGAAAATGACTGAACCTGTGAGTAAAGAGGTTCTATGCAGGTTGCTCCACCTCCTGTGAAGTTACAGAAGACCTTCAAGGCATCACAGGGACAGCCTTGGTTCGGGTCCATGTAAAAGTAACCTGAAAAAAAGTTGAATGGAACATACTGAAATATATAAGGGAAAACGTAATAAAACAGTCATCAGATACTCACCATCATTTAGATGTGGACGTATGAGTCTCAGCTCATGGCAGGTGGTTCCAGGATCATCTCTGGTGCCCAGGGGCCAGCTGAAGAACTCTGCTTCATCTTCTTGAGACCATCTCCTTGTCACTCTCCTGGGCTACAGGAAAACAGTGTTCAGCATTCACTCAGTCATCTTAACATGTTTTACTTTTAAAGCTCGACTGCAGAGCAAATGAGGACATTCTGTGACTGTATATAATGTGCACGGAATAAGAAAGCTTGTACCAACTTTTTCTTGCCCTTCGCTTTGCTTCAGGATGCCGGTGCTTTGCTTTGAACTCTGTGCAGTTTGAAGACTATATTTTTTAACAGGTCTTTGCTTAGGCTTCCATTTGCCAGGGGCTCCTGGTTTTCCCTGTGAAAGGCATGGCATGATACAAACTTTCAGGATATTTGGAGAAATGAATCAAGCTTTACATACAAAACAAATCTCAAATCAATCTAGCATGTTGCATTTGTGTTCAGCGATCAGGTCCAAAGCTTCTTCGCTCATATTGTGTTTGCGAACTCTTACTTGAGGTCCCGGCTTGCCCTTCGTTCCCTTTGGACCTCTCGTGCCTCGGACACCTTTCATTCCCTGTAGTGGCCCAAACACAATTCAGCAATGAACAACATTGAATACAAATTGACTAATGCTAAGACTTAAACATTTATAGAAATACAAAGTCAGTCACCCACTTTCACTCCAAGGTGGCCCTGTAACAGAGACGAGTGTATCAAACAAAGTTTTTAGGTTACAACATGACAATTTTTTAAATATTGTTCAGTAAAACTTCACTAATCAAGATATTTTAGTCATTACAAAAAACTGAACATCAAAGCAACTTACAGGGATTCCTGAGAAGCCTTCCTGCCCGGCTGGACCACGAGGACCAGTGTCCCCCTGTAGTAAATGGTTAATTGATTATTATTAATACAAATAATTAAAACAATGCAATAATGGGAGTAAAGCGTAACTGACCTGTTTCCCCTTATCACCCTTTTCACCTTTAAATCCCTGCAAACCAGGATTCCCCTGATATACAAGTCAGACATGTGGTAGATTAATCCAAAATCCGCCTTTTTCATTTAAAGCATTTTATATTTAAATTAACTACAATTCACCTTTAATCCAGGTGGACCTATTGGTCCACGTATCCCTGTATCACCTGGGAGACCCTTTGTAGAAAGAAATTAAAAGAGTTACAAATATACAAATATATTTTATATGAGATTCTGACATATTGAATGAATATATGCACAAAATATGTAACTGACTCTTACCTTCGTGCCAAGACTTCCAGATTCACCTTTCTCTCCTCTCAGCCCTGGAATACCCTGAACCAACAGCAGCAGATGATGCAAATGTTCACACTAACAGGGGTAAGGTTTTTATTAGCGATCACATTCTGCTCTCTAATCATTTTACCTTTGGCCCAATTGGTCCAGGAGGCCCATGTGTTCCTTTTAGACCACTCTTACCCTGAGATATTTAATAAGACCTTAGTAAGAACCATTTCAACAATGCATTACATCAAACATAATAAAAAAGACAAATTTATAAGCACCACCATAATATAATAGTAAACGTGCTTATAATAGTCACCTGAAATGTATAAATGATTGCTTACCTTAACCCCCCCTTCTCCAGCGTTTCCCTTAATCCCAGGAGATCCAGGTTTTCCCTGCAAGGTATGCAAGTATTTAATACCACATAATGCAATAATCCGTAAGAAAAGCTTAGCTGCAAAAGACTTATTTCATTTGTAATTGTGCAGATTTGCATGTCATTCATTTCCTTAGAAATTACCGTCTTGCCAGGCCTGCCTGGTGTTCCAGGAGCTCCTCTGTGACCAACGTCACCCTTTGAAGTTAGCAGGGGAAAAAGAAATTAATGAAAAATTGTGAAATGTGTTAAAATCAATTTTAGTAAGGCAAACTTTCTTACCGGATCTCCCTCATTACCCTGAACTCCCAGCAACCCATCCAGACCGCTCAGTCCCTGAGAATATGATCGCAAAAACGAGAAAAGACGATCAAACGAAATGAGCATTGTTGGTGTTTCGTGTTAAGAATTGCATTTGTTAGTTGGGATGCTTACAGGTTTTCCAGGTGGTCCAGCAGGTCCTGACCTCCCCAGCAGGCCTTCAGGTCCCTACAAAAGAGACAAGAAACTTCACCGGATGAAATCAAGGCCAAAACCGCTTAACCTTTACTGTTAACATTCATTGTTTATTATTTAATTCAGAGTGAATCATTAATTAGGCTTTACAGAAGACTGAATAATTAATGTGTGTTTATCAGACACCCAGTGTGAGTAAGTAAAGTTTATTTAGTGCTTTTCACTGACATAACAGTCACAAAGTGTTGAACAACAATTAAGACACCAGATAATCATGTTAAAACAGATAAAAAAATAGCATCAAATTGGTAAGACAGCATAATACACACCCAGTGCATGTGGGATTTATACTATCCATATATGTTGAAATAAACTATATTTCATAATAGTCATAATAACTAATCTTGTAACTCCAGTCTGAGATGTGAAGGGACACTCGGCTTAAAACAAAACTCACAATTTGCCCAGCAGCTCCTTTTGTCCCTTTACTTCCTGGCTCACCACCTTTTCCCTTCAAAATGAATTCAGTGACATGAAAGTTGCATGAAGCAGGTTAAAAGTACCTTCACTATGATAGCTTTATTTAACCTCCTAAGACCCAAACTCTTTCATGGCATGCATTTTTAATTTCTCTTTGCCATCTGGGCTGATTGGGACCTGATAAATGTAAAAACAAAGAATTACGTGATTTTTTTTTTACCTGATTTTTGTTTCTGACAGAAATGAGATCCACAAATTAGGACATTCGCTTTAAATTTCGATAGAACAGTGGCAGCATAATATCCTCGTAAGTGTATTTTGTATTTAGTATTTTGGTCGAGACAACCCAAAATGTGATGTCCACATATGTGGATGCCAGGCCCTAGGAGGTTAAGGGAATTAAGAAACTGTTTTAGAGTTACATGGTTTGAGCCACGCTTTCTTCTTACCTTTGGTCCCTGGATTCCTTTAGTCCCTGGAGGACCAGGAGGGCCACCAGGTCCAGTTTGACCTTTAGGACCTGGAGAGCCTATGACCCCCATCTTCCCCATTGTACCCTAAAATTACAGTGAAATATACTCAGAAATTTCTAGAATCACACTATAATAGCAACAGCTTAGTATAGAAATGTAATTTTTGGAATTGAAATGTGTCAGATGATCCGGTAAGATCATTTAGTCATTTATGGCACTTACTATTAAGTATTAAAACTGCAATTTAAATGTTTAAGAATGCTCTCTTACCAGTCTTACCACTTTCCCTCGTGTTCCAGGCTCGCCTTTTACGCCTTTCATACCTCTGATGCCCTGGGAAACAAAGACAGTTATGCAGACACATGGCCTCACTGTGTTTGCACACATGATATTAAATATGCTTGACCAAATTTATTATGGCCACAGAGTGAAACAAATAATGAAATCTAACCACGTCTCCCCGAATGCCTGGAAGACCCAGCATACCCTTTTCACCAAGACTGCCCTGAATTATAGAAAAACCAACAGAGACAGTTAAAAACCAGTGAAATCTTTTAGCTGGACAGTTAACATGTGTCAAAGGTACAGTATACCTTTGCTCCAGGGGCTCCACCTTTACCTTCAGCACCTCTCTTGCCAGGTAATCCCTAAAAACAGACACATAATGTATAAATAACTTACATATCAATGAAACAACTAAACCTTTTTTCACATTCAAGCCTAAATTAAGTTATATATTTTAAATATGCTCCACAATATGTCACTGTTGCCTATCGACGGCACGTTATTAGGTCCACCTGTTCAAATGAGATTAACACAGACATCTATTCAGCCTGACACCTGCTGAAGTTCACACCGAGCATCAGAATGGGGAACAGAGGGGGTTTAAATGACTTTGAGAGCAGCTGGTGACTCAGACTGGCTGATCTGAGTCTTGTCCCCTTCAGTCAGGGTCATAGCTCGAGCCCATGACATTGTGCTAGAGGTCAGCGGCGCATCAGGGGAGACTGTTTCGAGCCGATAGCAAGACAGCACTAACTTAAATAATCACTTGTTACAACGAGGTATGCAAAAGAGCATCTCTAAATGCAAATGGGCTACGGTAGCAGGAGCTTACACCAGGTGACACTTCTAGAAGCTAAGAACTGGAAACTGAAGCTATAGTTTGCATGCGATCACCAAAATTGGACAGTAACTGAATTCTTGCATGTCTATGAGTTCACTGTATTCAAATGAAGAAGAGGCACGTCATGGATGTCCAGCCAGCAGATCTGCTATCATGTTAATATCAATATATGTTTCCAGCACCTTGTTGAATCTACGCTACAATCATAGTTGTTCTAAAAACAAAAGGGGGCTGATATTAGTACTTTAAGTGTACCTAATAATGTGTCCGGTGAGTGTGTGTGATTTAGTTAACATTTTTAACTCAAATTCAACACAAACACATCGAGGTGATACCAATATCAAACATTTAGTGTACATTTTAGCACACAGTAAGAATAATAATGGAAAGTTAATGTTAGGTAAAGTAAAACGTACAGCTGGTGACGGTCCAGTGGGTCCAGGAGGGCCCATAGTACCAGGAGGACCCTGAAAGAAAAACAGATATAATAATGTTGTTCAGCAGCATTATAGTCAAACATACATGTTCTGTAGAGACATATACACAGCACATGTTGTTAACATGACTGAAGCAAACAGAGTCCCCCTCAGGTACTAACAGCGAGTCCCTGGAGCCCCTTCTGGCCTTTCGTTCCTGCTGCCCCAGTTTGGCCTCCAGCTCCAAATGGCCCACGAGTGCCTGATAAAGCCCTGGTGCCTGGCTCACCCTGTCAATAAATCATCATTATCACTATCAGGTTTTCACTCAGACATTTTGTTTACAGGCAACACCAGTTCTCAGGTCTTCTTCATCATTGTTTCTACATGTATGAGTTAAAATGACTGACCTTGAGTCCCGGGGGCCCCTGCTGTCCTCTATCTCCGGGTGCACCCCTGTACCCCTGAGAAAATCACATGTAGTAAAGACAAGGCAGAGGCGATACACAGTCTTCCTTATATTTGCTCTTTTTGAATTAATATCCCTGTATGGAAGTCAGTGGTGTTACAGTATTCCAGTAAACTATACTTTAGGATTACTACATACCCGTTTCCCTTGTGGCCCCTTCGGTCCCTGTGAACCTTGGTTTCCTCTTTCACCCTCAGACCCCTTTGGTCCTTTCTGCCCAGGAGGTCCTGTGTTTCCCATAACACCCTGAAATCACAGTTTTATAAGTAACACAATTTCCACGAATGCTGTAGTAAACTGATAGAAAACTTGGGATTGATATTGGACTCACAGATAAGCCTTTTTGGCCGGCTGGCCCTTGAAATCCTTTCTGTCCATTTGGACCCTAAAGACAAGAACAACACTCAGTTTGTCCTGTTTCATGGGCTCATATTCCTGAAGTTCCTTTGATTTTCTTTCTTTCTCTTGTTTTATCTGTGCTTTCTGTACTCTTTGCATCTCTAGTTTTCTTACTTTAGGTTTTGTTAATTTTATGTTAAATGGAAATTGAAAACAGTTGAATCCATGACCAAGCTAATCAATCTACCTCCTCACCATCGAGACCAGCAACTCCCTCCTGCCCCACAGGTCCTCTGGATCCCTGAACACAGGACATGTAGAGACAAACAGAAGAAGAAGAACTGTGTCTTAAGTTACTTCAAATGACACGCCATTATTGACGTGCACTTGCATACAGCTTTTTCTGAATTTAAGTAGGCAATAAGATACTTAGAGAAGCTCAGAGGTTCACCTTATCTCCTTTTACACCGCCTGATCCAGATGGCCCCTGACTTCCATCTTTACCCTGCGTGTTAAGAAATTTAAGATAATAACAGGGAGATAATATAAAGAAACATCCTATCAAAAAAGGAAGACAGCTCTGTCTTAGTGAGCTTGCAGTTTGGTAGAGCAGGTTTTTTCTACCAAATGTATTTTGAATTTTAATTTCAGGGGATGTATTTGCTTCATGGTCAAAGGAGCTTGTGTGACCGAGAAGCTTCTTCAGTTCAGAACTGAAGAAGCTTCTCGGATGAGAGGTGAAACGTCTTCAAGTAACTTAAAGAAGTCCAGACGCTTTTCTTTGCAAGCTCCTTTGACTACGATGACCTGGATGACTGAGAACCTTCACAGACATATTTTCTTCATGTTCATTATACCAAATACTGCATAAATAATTGTTCTATAATTTGATGCACAACAAAGAAGAAAGCAAAGATTATAATTCAACGTTACTATTGGTACATCGAACTGCTCGGCATTAATGCCAAGGCATAATTTTAAAAAGCACCTTTCTGTCAGAGATACCTTGAAAATTAATAATATTAACAATATCTCACAAAAAACGGTGGCAAATTGCCTGTATTTGCCTGAACAACCATAATATTCAACCAAAAGTCGTCAAATTATAATGGTGAATGTGACTCGGATCCATCTTCTCTTTTGAAAAGAGCAGGGTTAAAACCATGAAAATTAATTGTACATGCGTTGGCTTATCAAAGTTTTCGAATCAGTTCAAATGCAGTGTAAATGAACCCGACATCGTCATCCTTGCAACAGGTCTGTTGACACCGGGCTCGACTTGGTCTGGTGACTGACCCAGAGAAACTAATTATGAGCTCATGGCAAACTGGAAAGAAAGAAAGTGTCTGTTCGCTCCCGAGTGTTTCTGCAGTTATCACAAGAGGACTGTTCATCCTGCAGTTAAGCAAAACTGCAGAGAAATTAGCATGAAGGCTTTGTGACCTTTCACGTGGCTGACAGTTGACTTGATGAACAAAGTGTGACTAATGACAGGCGGTCCAGACTGATTCACTGTCATGGTTGAATGACTGTTATCAGAGCCTGATGCTTGTGTACCCGAGGCAGTCAGGCTTGATGGAGGCAGCATAGGTGCAGATAGCTGCTAAAGAAAAAACATACTGGTCAGTTTGTAAGGATTCCTAAATAATCTGCACTTGTTTGAAATATTCTTTTCTAGCTGCTGGCCTGTGCTTTTGTGTTTTGGACCCGGTGTTCTGAGTCTGGGATTTTGGGTTTTTCTAGTTTTGTATTTTTGATTATTTTCCTTGTATCCCTGTTTTTTCATGACTCTCTTATGTTTCCACATCTGGCTCCTTTGTGTTTATGATTTGTAACTTGTGTCAATTTAGTCTTGCATCCTTTTCAGTTGTGCCTCTCTTCCTGTTTTATTTTGGTGACTGTTCTTCTCTGTATCCTTTGTCTTGGTTAACGTCCTCCACAGTCATTATCTCAGGCTACGTTCACACTGCAGGTCTTAATGCTCAATTCCGATTTTTTGATCTAATCCGATTTTTTTGTCTGCTTGTTCACACTACAACTAAAATGCGACAGCAAACGCGCTCTAGTGTGAACGCTCAAAGCGGCCCGCATGCGCAAAAGAAGACGTCACACACAACGCGCTCTGTTTAGACCCAGAGCAAACAGTATTGTTTGACTGATGGCCCTTAATATAAAGACTTCGGACTTCACGTTTCCCAATTTTTGCTTTAAGTTATTTTGTTATTTACATAATAATGTAAATAACCTAATAATGATCCTTATTGCTGTTTTAGAGGAGCGGTGCTTCAAAGGATAGCTGCAGATTTCTGTCAGAATCTGCAGATTATACAGTACAAATAAAATGTTCACGTTGTCTTCCCAACAGTTTCACTGGATGGCCAGGAAGCGTTCACGATGTCTTCTCCGGCGCTGATAATTGGCGTCTGTCTTGTGTCAGTGACGTAAAAGACAGATTTAATGCGACGTGACCATCAAACAGCAGTCGCTTTCTAAAACATCGGATATGTATCGGATTCAGTACCACATACGAAAGTGACCCAGATTGGATTTGAAAATATCGGATTTGTGCCGTTCACACTGTCACACCATGATCGGATATGGGTCGCATAGGGTCAAAAAAAATTGGATTTGATGCGCTTTCGCCTGCAGTGTGAACGTAGCCTTAGTTAACCCCAGCTGTGTTCCTACCTGGTTTTTTATCTCCTCATTATGTAAAATGCCTGAGTTCTGTACACAGCCAACCTTGACAGTTATGTTGGACAGACTGACAGAGCTTCAGTTTGTGTATGAAATAAAACAATTAGGCTCCCAAACTTCTAATTATATTTGAAAACAAAAGCAAAAAAAAAAACCTTACAGAGTAACCTGTAACTCCAGGAGGACCAACTGGGCCTTGTGGACCTTGACCGCCTGGAAGACCACGGGGCCCAACTTCACCCCATGGTCCAATGTTGCCATGGATACCCTGTTGGATTAAAGTATGTTTAAAAAACAGAGAAAATCAAGTGAGAAGTTCATAGACTAAAAATGTTTCTTGGTTTTATACAATCTAATTGACGTCTGTTAGTTAAATACTCAAAGACGTTCACATGCTGTGTGTAGAAAACACACACGGCTGCAGTCATGTGAAAAACAAAGCCCACGCTCGGAGCTTCCATAGAGTTTAAGAGTGAAGGTAGCAGCAAGCTACTGCTCATCAAATGCACTTGATTAATCAAGTGTGACCATCTCTATAGAAGCAGATGTTGGTCTGGAGCATTCAGGTGTGTGCTAACAAATTAATGCCACAAACGTTTGAATTTTTTGAATGCAATACAAACAAATTGCAAGTACTACATATTAGACTCAGTTAGCATGTTGAATATTAAAGTTAATAACAGTCAAATTAGAAAATCACTAAACAACTGTGGCTTATTTGGAAGAGTTGTTTTGCAAAGCTGCATCAGGACAAACAATAAGCATTTTAGAACAATGACCAGATGATGTTTGGCCATTATGCACCGCACCACAAAACCAACCAGATCATATCAGCACAAAACACTCATAAACAATGTCGGGCAGGGTGGTGGAATGATGATGACGTGGGCTTATTTTGTAGCCACAGGACCTGAGCAGCTTGCAGTCTTTGAATCATTAACTCCTCTATACACAAAAAAGATTGTGAGGCCATCTGTCGAAAGCTTGGCCAACACTGGGTTCTGTAACAGGACAATAATCACACAATAAGAACTATGGTGCTATGGTGGGACCATTAGAGAGCTGTCCATAAACAAACTGTCACGGTTCTGGGTCATTTTTAACCAGCATTTTCAGTTTCTTGTGTTTTGGTATTAAGGTTTGTTCTGATTCTCGAGTTGTGCTGTTTTGAATATTATTATCCTATGTTTCAGTTATATTCTGGTTAAGAGTTTAGTTTTTAGGTTTTGTTCTTGTGTCAAGTCTGTGCCTGTCATGTTTCCTGTTTTACTTTGAAAGTCTGTGTCTCATGTCAGTGTGCCCAGTTTTGCTTCCCCTGTCTCGTTAAGTCTGATTTCTCCCCGCTGTGTCTCCCTCGTGTCTCTCATTCCCCTCATTATCCCTCAGTGTATTTAACCCCCGTGTTTCTCTTTGTCAGTGTCCCAATCACACATGTCTGTGTTCTGTCTGCCAAGTTATTTCCGTATATTCAAGTTTAGTTTTCTCTCGTGTCCAGCAATAAAGCTGCCATCCTGAGTTTAAGTTCTGCTTCTGCGTTGAGTCTGCATTTTGGGTCCTTTCCTGCCTCCCTGCACACAGACTATGACACAAATGGTACCAAACCTCAATGAATTGAAGCAACCTTAAAATAAAGTTCACGAGAAGTTGGACAAAATTCCTCCACGACACGAGAAACTGAAAATTATACAGAAAACTATTACTTCAAGTTACTACTGCTAAAGGTGGTGGCACTTTATCACAGGACTGCACAGAGTCCAATAAAAAGACGTTCTTTTCCACACACCTGCCTTCATCTAATTCTCTAATTAACTCACAAACCAATGCTGACGTGTAGAAACTCAAACCGCTGACCAATCAGTGCGTCTGACCTCCTGGGCCACAGCATTCTCACATTCTCAAACATGAAGACATTTACCACAATAAAATCAAAAGCATAAGTTGACCAAAAGAAAGTGTAAACAAAGGACTGGATGAACGTTTTGTATGGACAAATAATTAAAATGATCTTACAGGAGCGCCTCTGTATCCCTGTGGTCCAGGCATGCCCATCTCTCCCTGGAGAATGACAAGAACTTGACTTTAGTAAGAAGTTAGAGAAACACTTATAAATAATGAACAGGCGATAGTAGAAAATAAAAGGGACTAATTCACTTACTCGGGGGCCTTGTATTCCTTTCGGTCCCTCCTCTCCTCTTGTACCCTTCACAGCACAAACGTTATCATAGCATATGAGGAGCTAAATAACTGAGTGACTGATAAACCTGCTACTTAGTAATGAAGATGTGAGGCTCATACCTTAAATCCTTTACTTCCTGTTAGTCTGCTGGGGCCTTGTTTACCTACAACCCCCTAAAGGAAACATCAGGATTGGATTTTTTGGTCTGGCTATAAAGAAAGTACCACAAATTCCAGAGAGTCTACATTCGTATATCATCGTTTGGGTTGAATTTTTAAGGCTTCATTATTTTCTTTCAACAAACACAGGAGTACTCTCCATACAGCTGCACAGTAACATACTCTCCTTCCTGGCTGTCCCGATGTCCCCTTCGTTCCTCTGCTGCCAGATTCTCCCTGGAAGTCGAATGACACAACGCTATGATCCTAACGTCACATAATTCACTGTGCTGAGTGATCACAGGACGCTGTTGTAAAACTTTAGATCCTCATCTTAATAAATAAATGAATTCATTTATTACATTCACTCCCATAGTCTCCAAAAATACTAACCATGTTTCATGAAGCAAGAATTTAAAAACTGCCTTACACTCTTTCCTACAGGGCCTTGGAATCCAGGAGGTCCTGTTTTTCCAGGCATTCCCTGTGGAAATGAGAACACGAGATAATAACTTGTCCCACTCCAGGATAAGCAAATGCAGCTGTCATATAACAGGACGAGCTCACTTTAGGTCCTGGAGGTCCGACCTCTCCATTCACTCCATTTGCACCAACAGGTCCCTGAGCCAAAGATCATATTAGTTCATCAAATATCTGTGACCCTGGTAATATTACTGCTCAAGTATCATTTCTGACAGATTAAATAATAATAATAATAATTATAATAATAATAATAATAATGATAATACATTTTATTTGAAAGCTTCTTTCAAAACACTCAAGGTCACTGTACACAGTAGAATAAAAGCAACATAAAAGCAAGCAGTTTACAGAATCATAAAAGCATAATACATAAACAAATAAAATAGCAGAGTGGAGAGGCTATGTGGGATAAGCTATTTTGTACAAGTGGGTTTTGAGTTTGGACTTAAAGAGAGAGAAGGAAGAGATATTTCTTAAATCAGGAGGTCGGGAATTCCAGAGTCGTGGAGCAGAGCAGCTGAAAGCCCTGCTCCCCATGGTGGCAAGACGGGGAGAGGGGACGGAGAGTGAAAGGGAAGAAGAAGATCTGAGACAACGAGATGGGGAGGTGATCTCAACCAGATCAGAGAGATATGGAGGAGAGAGATGATGAATAGCCTTAAATGTGTACAAGAGTATTTTGAAATTGATGGAGATGATACGGGCAGCAGATTTTTGAGTAAGACCAAAAAAAAGTGAATTACAATAGTCAATCCGTTAACTATTAACCTAAAGAAGAAAGGATCAAATCTGATTCTGGAACATTTAACCCATTTTGTTCTGTAGGAATAACAAACCCATAACAATAAATACATAAAAAGAAAAATAATTCACATTAATAAGGGAGGCTTCTGTTCCAAAAACAGCACATGGTTAGTCTTACCGAGGCTCCACGACTGCCATCCTGCCCCTTGTGGCCCAGATGACCTTTAAATCCCTGAAAAATGAAAGAAATGTCTCATTTTTTCTATTTGGTTTTTCTAGTGTGAATAAAAAAAGGAGTTAACAATTTTATTTATATAGCACGTTTAAAACCAGGGGGTACACCAAAGTGTTTCACAGTAAGGAATAACGGTAAATGATTACACTGAACAGTAAGTCATTAAAAGAAAGTAAAATAGAGAAAATAGAGAACAAACAAAAGCATAAGTAAGTAGAGATCAGAGATGATTATCCAGAGAAATGAGTATCACTGCAAAAACTCAAAATCTTAGCAAGTATATTTGTCTTATTTCTAGTCAAAATTATCTCATTACACTTAAAATAAGACAAAATCAGCTACAAAGCAACGTTCCAGTAAGATTCAGGAACTTGTTTTAAGACAGTGAATCTTGAAACTAGAGAAAAACTAGAGAATTTTCACTTTTTCATTGGCAGATTTTTTCACTTAATACAAGATATTTTACCTTGAAATAAGTGAAAAAATCTGCCAATGAAACAAGTTCCTAAATCTTACTGGAAAGTTGCTTTGTAGCTGATTTTGTCTTATTTTAAGTGTAATGAGATAATTTTGACTAGAAATAAGACAAATATACTTGCTAAGATTTTGAGTTTTTGCAGATACAGCAGTTAATGAGTGGTGAGAATTAGTGAGTCGGAAACGCAAGGTTGAATAGGTAAGTTACCAAGCTTGCTTTAAAGGATTGAATGGAGTCAGAGGCACGAATGGTAGCAGGAAGACTATTCCAGAGGTTTGGTGCTACAGAGGCAAAGGCACGATCACCCCTAGTCTTCAGGCGGTGCCTGGCTGGGCCAGAAGTAACTGATGGCTGGGAGTATAGAGACTGAGGAGGTATATAAATAGTGCCATCATCTGGATAGTAGCTTTAGCAGATGTCATGTGTGGTGGATAGATCAATTCTGTTTTAAAGTTATAAACATGTGTTTCTCTACATGTAAAGCATGATCACCTTCAGGCCTTTTGAACCCGGCATCCCCGGGACTCCAATCTTCCCCTAAACAGATGGGGTACACAATCAGGTACAAACACAGTGTGAACTCTTTGACATGCCTCTGTTTAATGCAATAGTAAGAGCTTTTTCAATGCACTGATTGGTCGACGCCTTCAGTCACAGATGTAAAAAAACAACAATTAACAGCGCAGTCATGCAAGTACAGAGTAAGAACTTTAACCATATAGGAACCTTAATACCAGGTTCTCCTTGAAGTCCCCTCTCTCCTGATGTCCCCATATGTCCCTGCAATAACAAATAAATACATAAATAATACTATAGCCTTAGCACAAACATAAGTATCTATACTGAACGTGTTGTCACTTATACTCACAACAGGACCAGGGATTCCAGAAAATCCCGCTCGACCTTCCCGACCCTTTGACAAGAAGTATGACTGTTAATGGTTAAGAAATGTTACAACACTGCTCCCTCTACAATACTACAGTTCACATATTTTTGGAAATATTAAAAGTAAGAAAAAGCTGAAAAACACCTCCTTTGCAATTTTATGTTGACTTTTTTAAAATGTCTTTTAAATACCAAGTTTGGCATCTGATCTTTAAGGTCACACTGAGATATGCAACATTCTGTCAAACTAAATTTCTGTGCAAATATATTGATTTATTTTAGTGCTGTCAGCCATAACTGCATTAACCCGTTAAAAAGCTAACCGCGCTAATGTGTTGACGCCATGCAGCCCCACGCACGGGGTGATCCGCGGTAAGTCGTTAACGGAGATTTGCCGCGTTAATGCGGTTATGGCGTTAACGTCATTTTAACGAGATTAACGCTGACAACACTCATTTATTTTTATAGATATGAATTATTCAGACTCCTTACCTTATTGCCTCGAGGTCCAGGACTTCCTTGAATACCAGCTGGTCCTCGGTTTCCCTACATCACATCATATTTGCGCAACAAAATTCACTTTTCAGCAAAGAAAAGCAGTCAAGATCAACAGATTCAACTATTTGCTCAAACTCACCTTGGAGCCATCTTTTCCCTGCTTCCCTGGCTCTCCCATGATGCCATCAAAGCCCTACAACATTGGATGAAGATATGAAATAAGATCTGATATTACAGAAGCTTTAGCATCATAAGTGAGCATGTTTTTTTAAATATATATTTAGTTTTTACACTCACAGCGGGTCCAGGAAGTCCTGGTAGCCCTGCATGTCCTCCAAGTCCTTCAAGTCCCATTGGCCCCGCGTCCCCCTTTGATCCCGGTTTACCTGGAGGTCCACGAGGACCCTGAACAAACAAAACAAGCTGATTAACAGATTCACTGATCTGATCAGTAAACCAACCACAGACCGGACAGATGGACAAGAAAATTACCTGGGCTCCCTTGAATCCTGGATCCCCCCTCTCACCTCTCCTGGATTTGACACCCTGGTGGTGACAGAAACACATAAGTAAACAGAAAACAACAGCTCAGGAGACCAAAAGGGAACATCGATTAATGTCATGCATTATAAAGGTTGTAACCATTTTAGCAAGAGTGAGAAATTAAATTCTTTTAAGTAATCTTACGGGATCACCTGAGGATCCAGGCTTTCCTGGATTCCCACTGGCTCCCTAAAATAAGGGGACATTGCTCAGGTAAACTCACTACAGCGTAAACAAACGCTGCACAGCACACTTACTCTTTAGCCTAATTATCTTACGTTTAGTCCAGGTGGTCCAGGTTGACCTATTTCCCCTTCATCTCCTGGATCACCCTGGTGAAATGTAAAAAACAGAAAATTCAAACGGCAGTGACCCGAACTGGTAACTGCGTGCGGTTCACAAACCAGTTTGACATTTTATGTCTTCAAGTATACTCACAGTGCTACCTTTAGGACCTGGAGGACCATTAGGGCCTGGGTTTCCCTGTGAGGTCATTGATCAAAGTGTTTTACTCACAATTAATTTTTCAACATTTTACTCCTGAAAAGATTTACTTAGGTTACATTGGGTTTATCTTCCTACTGTCTTTTTTAATCAATATTATCTCATTTTCACCTTCCTTTGTTCACAAACTACACGTGATCACACCAAAAACGTGCAACTTTCATTTACCAAACGCTGAATAACGTGTTGGTTGTTTCACACGTGATCATTTCATGCTATACAAAAGCTTTACTAATACCTGAGGGCCACGAACACCAGGAAACCCGACTGTTCCATCCGGACCGGGCTCTCCCTAAAGCAATGCACGTATGTTTGGACATTTACTGAGGTAAGTCACAAAGTCTGCTAGAAAGGGAGCAAATATAAATGTTTTCTCACCTGTGACCCAGCTGCTCCTCTGGGGCCCATTTCACCCTGATGACCCTGACAGTTTAAATAATTGCTCTATAAATGTCTTTAAAAAACAAACAAACACCACTTTGAATTTGTTTACTTTACTTACTGTTGGTCCTGTAATTCCTCGGACACCTTTTCCTCCTCTGGGACCCATTTTGCCCTGAAAAGAAGGCAGATTAATAGATGCTCATTAATAGTATCTCATGTTTAATTAAAAATAATTTTCAGTGTGATGGTTTTGTAGGAGGATATAACTTACCGGAGGGCCTCTCGGACCACAGAAGCCTAAATCCCCAGTTTGTCCCTGAAAACAATGAAAAGCAACAATGAATGCAAAGTAGAAACAGTAGAATACCAACACGGATCATTTTTTCTATTTGTGTGACACTGACCGAAGGCCCTGATGGTCCTGGGAAACCAGGAGGACCTCTTGCTCCGGACGTGCCCTGTAAACATTGGACTTTTCAGATGTAGCTTTAAAATGTACATAATTTGAGAGCAATAATTAATTGAAGTCATCTGTTTTACAAATATTAATTAATAAAAAGCAACTTTTTGAATGTGCTGGGAATGGAGCTGGTCATCTGAGCTTACTATGTAGCCAGGAAGCCCAGCGTGGCCTCTGACTCCTTTATTTCCCTGTAGGCACAAAGAGACACGGATCAGAATCTCGTGCAGCCCTCCTGCAAAACGACAGCACTTCTACAGATGACTCGTCTGACCTTGTCTCCTTTCTGTCCTCTGGGTCCCTGTGACCCCGCCTCGCCCTGATAACCCTACAGGCAGAGAAAATGTTTGACTCTTAATATAAATCTTTGACACTTTAACATATACAGTTATAATAGTGTGAGTAAGCTGCACAAATAAGTGGCTGTCGCTGAATGCAAAGGGAGACAGATACACACTCACTGGCCAAATCATTAGATACAGATTTCTAGTGGTTTCATGGTTCTGGGTCGTTTTGACTCAGCAGTTTTAGTTTCTTGTGTTTCGGTGTTTTTTCTGTATTATGTTTTTTTTTTTTATTCTTTAGTTTTCCTGTTTTGAACATTGTAATCCTAATTTTCAGCGTAATTCTGGTTAAGAGTTTTGATCTTAGGTTTAGTTCAGTGTCTAGTCTGTGCTTGTCATGTTTCCTGTTTTACTTTGAAGGTCCGTGTTTCATGTTAGCGTGTCCAGTGTTTCTCTCCCCTGTGTTGTCCTCATTCGAGTCAGCTGTGTCCTCACGTGTCTCCACCTCTCCTGATCACCTCATGTGTGTATTTAAGTCCTCCGTCTCCCTTTGTTCATTTGTTCAAGAGCTCATATTACCCCAGTTCTTCAGCAGCTTCACTGGTTGCCCGGAGAAGCCAGGATAAACTTTAAAATCTTACTTCTCGCATACAAGTGTATCCATAAATCTGCTCCTTCCTATTTGTGTGACCTGCTTCATATCACCACTGTTTCCCGCCCTCGTCTCATCACTGTGGGGAACAGAGCCTTCAGTCGCTCTGCTCCTCGGCTCTGGAACTCTCTTCCTCCAGCTGTTGTGGCCGTTTTTGTTGAATGTTTATAAAACACAATTTGTATTCATTTTTGTTTTTTCTTTAAAGTTGTAAGAATATGCTGACCTAGTTTTGTTATGTAAATTTGTAATTCATTTTATTGGAAAAGTTTTTGGAAAGTGATTGGTTTATTGGCTTATGGACCCTCCCATTAATCAGGGGATTAAGAGCACCTGGAGGGGTGTGGTAAAGATGTTTTTTGGTTGCCAAATGCCTGATGGGAAGACGGGAGGGTTAGAAAATGATTTTTTTGACCACTTTTGAAGTTATTAAAGCAAATTAAGTTAACTTTTCGTTTAATTTTAAGTTTTAAGAAGTTATTTGGTTGATTTTTGTTTCTAATTTTCCATGAAATAAACGGCATATGATTTTTAAACAATGGAGTCAGAAGTGCGTTCTAAAACAAACCTCCCGTTGCCACCCACGGCCTTTTCTTGGACTTTTTTGGTGTTTGGAACATAAAAGGCCGCGACACCAGCCATAAGAAATATAAACTCTCTTCCAGTATTTAAGTCACAGCTCAGTCAGAAGTTCTGTTTTGCAATTTTAACTTATTTTATGTATTTTATGACTATTGCTCCTTTTATTAATTTTGTTCTTTTGTAAGGTGTCCTTGGGTTTTTGAAAAGCGCCCTCAAATAAAATGTATTATTGTTACTATTATTATTACTATTGCCGCGTCGTGCCAGCTGTTTTGGCCACTTTGTTTCAGCCATAATAAAGGCTCGCCTTCCGTTTAAAGTTCAGTTCCGTCTTCTCGCCCGTGTCTGCTGCTGGATCCACCTCACTCAGTCCACTCGGTCCGTGACAGGTTCCCCTTTTGCCTTCAGAACTGCTTTAAATCTTCATGGCAGAGATTCAATACTGTATGTGAAACATTCCTCAGAGATTTGGGTTCTTACTCAGCATCACACAGTTTATGAAAATGCGTTGAAAGCACATCCAAGATGCGAATCTCTCGTTCTACCACATCTCAAAGGTGCTCTGTTGGATATAGACCTCGTGACTGTGAAAGCCATTTCATTACATCGACGTCCAAGAAAACAGTTTGAGGTGATTTGAACTTTGTGATGGCGAGTCAGTAAGGGCTGGGCATGGTCAACAACAATACTCAGGCAGGCTGTGGCACTCAAACGATGCTCAGTTGGTACTGAGGGGACCAGGTGAGCCAACAACATTATACCATCCTGAACTGTTGATAGAAGGCAGGACGGATCCATGCTTTCTACCATCTGATAGGTGAGACTCATCAGACCAGCCGACAGTAATGGCAGCTGCTGTGGTCTTTTTCTGTAGCCCGTCTCTTTCAAGATTCGACTTGTCCATCCAGAGAGGTCTCCTACGTACCTCAGGCCTAATAAGTAGTTATCTGAATTACTGCTGCCTTCCTATCAGCTCTGCGTAAAGACTAGAGATGGTTGATCAGGCGTTTCTGAAATACACAGACCAGCCTGTCTGGCACCAACAACCATACCATACTCTCAAATAACCTTTCTTCCTGATTCTGAAGCTCAGTTTGAACTTCAGCAGGTCATCTTTACCATGTTTACGTTCTTAAATACACTGAGTTGCTGCAATGTGATTGGCTGATTAGATATTTGCCTTTAACAGGCAGTTGAACAGGTGTATCTAATAAAAAGGCCAGAGAATGTATGCTGTCTATGCACGTGCATGCTAAAGACTCCATAGTTATAATCCTGATAACATTGTAAGTTCAGGACAATCTTACCCACTCACCCAGCTCCCCTTTGCTGCCCTGCTCTCCTTTGTAGCCTTTGGGACCCTATAAGGACAACTAAGGAGTTAATTCCCCAGGCACCAGTATGACTAACTTAAATCCATACATGGAAGCTAAAAATAAATAAATACATGTTTTCCAGGAGATTTACCTGCTCTCCAGGTAAACCTGGAGGGCCCGGGTCAGCATTGTGTCCTGTGGTCCCGTCTCTTCCAGGTCGGCCCGGGGGACCCAGGATACCCTGTGGACCAGGACTGCCCTGGAGTACAACGCAACATGTAAAGTAGGTAGAAGAATAATCATGAGACATTACAGAGCAGAATTACAGACAATAGTAGTAATATCTTTCCTCTCTATTCAATATAAATTTGCTTCTACCCAGAATTCCTATTATTACTAAAATATATCCAGGAAATATTAAAACCTCTGTCCTGACCAACCACAACAAGCCAGCATCCACTTAAGCATCATATTAATGTCTTAATCCACCATTTACACTAATTCGATTAGATGCGTGGTCATCTAATCGAATCACTTCATCACTAAATCACTTTAAGCATATTTGCACTGCAAGAGACACTTACAAATGTGGATTGCACAACACTGGACATTATATTTCTTCATTTCCACTTAATACGTGTACAGCTGCTGTTATTGTGTATATATATTTATATTTCTTCATACATTCTTATATATTTATATACTGTGTATTGTGTATTTTGCTGTACAGTTATTTTATTTTCAACTTTAATTTTTACATTTTATTTTATTCCTTCCTAGTTAAATTTACCCTTTTTAATTTTCATATTTATTTCCTATCTTATTCATAGCCTTTTTTTTCTTTAGGTCACGAGCAGTTGTGTAAGCATTTCACTGCATATCATACTGTGTATGACTGTGTATGTGACAAATAAAATTTGAATTTGAATTTAATATCGTTAGAATAATATATAAGTTATCACCCTACTGATCAGTCCTAATCACGCTAAAAACCACTTGATATTTACACAGTCAGCTGCTTTGACCTAAACATTAATCATCTCATTTTGCAATATGTGATTTGCCTTACACTTATTTTTAGTTGTCATGATGCGAGCCCCATGATCCTGCACTCAAGTAATCAGATGCAAAAAAACAAAAACAAATCAGAGAAACGTACGATGATTCCTTGAACTCCTTTAGGTCCTTGCTTTCCAGGAATTCCAGGTAGTCCCTGGAGAAAAAGTAACCACTGGAGTCGAGTTACAGTCCTTTATTTGTATTGTCATGTAAAACTTTCAAGTTGAATTTAACCATAATGTCTTTGTCTACTTACAATTGGTCCATCATCTCCAGGAGGTCCGGGAGGACCCGGAGGCCCTTTAAGTCTCTGAGAACAAAAACACACAGTGTTACAGCTCAGGCACAACATGTCTTTATTATAACATTAAAATGAAAATGTGCAAAGAATATTTTTTTGATTAACCTAAAAAATAATCTTCTCAGAGTACCAAAGTTCAGCTGCTATAAGAAAGGAGTTACTGTAAAAAGTCATTTTAGGTGCATTCGTGTTATAAAACAAATGCCTACCGGCCACGAGGACACCAGCTTTTTGTAAATTTGCTTTTTCTGCAAGAAAACAGTGAAGAATGGATTCTTTTAATCATGATTACTGAGCGTTCACACACAGAAAGAAAAGCTTATTCATACTTACTCTGACAAAAACAAACTTTAAAAATAATAACACAGCAGTGGTAACTATAAGCTCTGAAACAATTAACGATTTAAATTGTCACAGTTATAAGAACGCATCCGTCAGACCTTTTGACGAGCAGTGAAAGTGGACAAACATGTGATATAATGAAACACAAGCAGACACTGAAAAATTAAAGATCCAATAACATTAAAACTGCTTATATATCGTAGTCAGTACAAATGAAACAAGTCAGTCTCTTCTAGATCACACATGAAATGATTCAGTGGATCCAGAAGGATCACGTTTGTATTTTCCCGTCTCTCAGTTAATCTGATTTCACTTATTTCAGTTCTCTATATATTTGTCAAGCAAAAGTATCTTATAATGTTAAAAAAAATTAAAAAAAAATGACACATTCAAGAAATAAATATATTTAAACAACACCACTAAAACTAACACTTCTTACATTTGCTAAGCAGAAGAATGTACATCTCCTGTTTTTATTAAATATGCTCAGTCCTGGAACATGTCTGTTAAAATAGTTTTAATTTCATCAAACACAGCAGCAGCTCACCTTGAAAGCCTCCCACTCTTCTTCAGAAGTTTTAAACACAACAATAGCCGGCATCCCAGCGGGACCAACGGGGCCTCTGTATCCAGTCTGCCCGGTCCTGCCCATCACGCCTGGGTATCCCTTAGAAGACAAAACCCCCAAAACAAAACCATTTTTGTCTTATAGTCCAGCAAAAACAAGAATTTGACATTTTACTTAAAGTTTATTAAAGATTCATGAAGACAATTTACCACCAAGAAAAATACAACAAAATTTGTGCAAACACGTGAATGTGAAAAGAAACCAACAAATCTGCGCCTCAGAAACTAAAAAAGAAGATTAACGCAATTGTAAGCCATGCTTCCGAGCTCATTGCAATATCTATTTATGAACAAGTGCTTAAATTACACCAAGATGAATTTTATTAAGTTTAATTTAACACTCACTTTATCTCCCTTATGTCCCGGTAGACCAGGTAAACCGTGCAATCCCTGAAACAAACAGTAGAGCTGAGTCATTGGATCATGTGTATCCCAAAATGATTTTAACTAAGATTACTACAAAGTGAACATGATGGGTAAAACTAAAATTTCTTTTAAATACACACTCATTATGAATTTGATGTGTCGCACTAGTTTTTGACTTATCACACATGTTTTTACACATCTGGAGCAGATGTAGGTATTTTATCTTCTGCATGGGAGCTTTTAATGTTTCTGAGATAAGCAAGACCTTTAATGAAGAGAATGATGTCTGGATGGTTCCTCCTGAAGGTTATTGTTCAATGCTTTTGGGATCTTTGTGCAAACAACCTCTGAAACATGCACTGCAGCCCCAAACAAATCTCGGAAGCTGGCTTTTAAACTGCCAACGAGCCCGACGGTCCATCGTCTCAAGCAGTTGGCTTCCACGAGTTTCACTAGTAATTGAATTTTTGCGATGCCTCATACCACAGGCAGTTTCTCCCATACTGTTTCTCAAGATTCTCCAAAACTTTACATTATATTATGCACTAAAGATGAAATTTGGCATTTTGATAGAATATTAAAACCTTCTCCATATTTACCTCACAAAGACTCTCTACAGTGTTGCCAGTTAGCCTAAGTAGTTGTAAGTTATTACTTTCTTTTAGGTTCATTTTTTCTTTTTTGGGGGAAACTGGGTTTTACTGGGGCTACTTGGAAACTTGACAGGATTTCTAAGAATTTCTAAGAATCTCCCAAACAGTTCTTCAGCTGAGACAACTGAGTTAGAAAACACAAACACTGCAGTTGATTCATGGCTTCGTGTAATTCACACGCACGTATTACTGCTGTGAGTTCTGCACTTTGAGCTGAGTATGAGGATGTGAGCGGTTTCGCTTCTATGACTCTGTCTGTTGTGGTTACTGCATAACCTACACAGTTTTGTCCAAGGCCATTTTTATTTATTTATTTGTGGTGTGCTGTGAATGTCAGCACGTGGCTTTGTTTCCTCGTCTAATTTTTGCGTACAGCAGTGTGGATCAGCTTCTTCGGGTGTGGCCAAAAGTGTGCTCGGGTTCAGCTGACCAAACTTCTCGATTTTAATGTGTGATTGTGACAGTAAGATTCCAACATATGAAAGTTGTCTCGCATGTGTGAGGTAGGACGAATTGGCTTGGAGTAAAATTGAAGTCACTGCGTGGGGTACTCTGATGATCAGAGTGTGCCCTAAAACAATGTCAGCTGACTTTTTTACTGCCTCTGCTGCGGCTGCACAGGCTTGCACACATGTAGGCAGGCCTGATGCAGCAGAGTCTAATTTGCACGAGTAAAATGCAAGCGGGCGTTGTTTTTCTCCAAATGCCTGTGTTAACACTGCTTTCATGTAACCTGCTCCTCCATCTACATGCAGGTAGAAAGGCTTATCATAGTCAGGCAATGCTAAAACTGTATTTGTCTGTAATGCTAGTTTTAAGTTACTGTATGCTTCTTCTTCTTCTTTGTAGATGCAACACTACATTTTTATTTAAGGCATTTTAGGTCATTTCTATTTTTTTCAAAGAATTCACACATCTTACATATTTCAAACTTTCAAGTTAGAATTTAAAAAACTTCTTTATTTGAACTTTTCCCACAAGGTTCCATTCTTCCTATAGCAGCTTCATATAAAGTATGCACCAGGCTTTTAATCTCAATGTGGATGCATTGCTCACAGCTCTAAAACTAGACATTAGTAAAGCATATGCCTAATCATTATGTGTCACTGTGATCCACAAGTATGATCACAAATTTGTTTTTCAAACCAACAAAACAACAAAAACAAGTTGCTGATGGCATGAACGCTTTACACACATGAGTCAGGACATAAAAGAAAAAAGCTGCTGCCAGAAACAAATCAGAAGTGTGAGGAAAAAACACAGACAGCTGCATGTGTGAGCTTTAATAGCATGCAGCAAAATGTGTAACTTGCTCATTAGCTTAGCAGTGCCCACATATTTAATTCAGCTTCTCAATCTTGTAGCTTTAGCTGTTGTCTATAGGGTTTAACTTATTAGTTGTTAGTATAGGTTTGCTCTACATCTCAGCAAAGTCTCATCTAGGATGGCAGGTTTTCAAGCAGGTCAGCTGCCTCTATGCACTTCATTAGTTTCGATATTTTCTTTGTTTTCTTCATCTCATATGTCGTTGTACTGAACTTGAGCAAACCTTAAGCTTGATGCAGACTGCTTCTAACAATTATCCACCTCACATCATAACTGACTGAGGTGCCTCTTCATATTAATATTATGTCATTATTAATGTTATTATCTTTTTTTTATATAACAGCAATAGTATATTACAATATTTTATTTATATTTTATTTTGTATCCATCAAGCGCTGTGGGTGATCTGCAGTTTCACCCTTTTCCAAGCTGGAGACATTTTCCTTTTCACACACTTTCCTTGGCTGAACAATGACACAACCTTAATATACCTTATGCATCATTTCATTTAATATGTGTTTGTGTGAATTATCTGCTTTCATTCATTCTATTCATTCTGGGCATGGTCGTCATCCCAACTATGTTTCATTGTTAATACCAGTTTACAGGTTGTTATCCTTGCTATTATTAGTTTGAATACATTAGAGATAAGCTCTAATTTAATTTAGCCTTTTGTTTATTTTAACTTTATTCCTCTTGTATTTATATGTATTCAGTCGGGTCTGTATCCAGCCCTTTTTAAACTTCTACTTTGATCTCTAATTTTTCACTTGGTGAGGGATTATTATGTTCTTCCTGATATGGATTATTTATACAAGCTGGTTACATGTGTGTACAAAGATAACAAAGTTATTCCAAGAACTCAAAGGTTCCCCTTTTCTACATCTGTATGTTCTCAGAAAAGAGGAAGCTGTTAGTTGCTAAAATAAGTTTATCACTCAAAAGTTGTTATATGACTACATTTCATGTAGCTGATCACACTATGTACAATTTTCTTTTAACAAAACTATACTTTAAACGATGACACACTGAACACGAGTGTAACTGGGGGTGTGTTATGTACAATAAACCAAATATATATTTGTTGGGGAAAAGGGAAAAAAGGTGTAGTGTAGCTGATGACCTTACAAATACGCCTGAGGGTTACAGTGCCACAGTTTAGCCAGAGGAGGGAGCCAGTGCATCTCACTGGAGAGACTAACCACCCTCCCCTACACACACACGGTTTTCTAGGTGCCAGAACTGACACAGATATATGTTGCCATCGTAGTCATCAAATCAGCTTTGTGCAAATTCAATTTCATCCAAGGACACGGCAGTAAATAAGCCGAGAATATCAGACAAATGTGATTAAAATTTCCTGTGTGCTTTGTTTATAATTTCATTAAAACTCTGTTCTCTGAATCAATGTGAATGAATCTTTGTTTATAGTACCAAGACCCACAAAGGTAAAAATAGCTACGGTAGTGAAATCAAGTCTTATTCATACATAGTTACTGCAAAGCATGAACAAATTCCTACCCTTTGACCTCTGATCCCAGGTGTTTGACGTCTGACTGTGTTTGTAGGAGGCTGATTCGCTGCTCTGTCAGTCTGCTGTGGAGGTTCAGTCTCTGACTGGATGCTGAAGCCTACGGTGCTAAACTGGGAGATCAAATCAGGCGAGGGATGACTGTAAAACCTGTCACCGTCTGCATGCCCTTCCTCCACCTCTGCATCTGTTTCATTTTCATCTGTCTCCGTCCCATTAACTCCATCTCCACCTTGAAACGGGATTGTTTTTCCTGTGGGTGAAACAGTCTCAAACGTGTCTTCCATTGCCTCCTTTTCTATTTCCTCACTGGCTGAAACATTACTCATCACAGTTTCTGTGACCCTGGGACTCAGAGCTTCTCCACTTTGTAGTGTGGGGGTTACAACCGTAGCTGCCCTTTCCACTGATACGTCTTCCTCTGTTGTTCTGAAGTCTTTAAAGGAGGGAATAGCGACTACTGGGACTGGACTGGTAACCACTGATGACAAAGCCTGTTGTCTAATTTTGCCTGTTTCCACTTTTTCTGATAAAGGGTCCACAGTGGAAGCAACAGATTCTGTGGTGAATCCTGAAGCAGGAATAGATGAAACCGTCCCTGTTTTTGTTTCTGTATGACTTCCTGATGAGGCAACTGCAGCGTCCTCAGACTGAATGTTAGGGCTGGCAACTGTCATCTCGGCAGTTTGGGCTTCAGAGCTCCCTGTCCCAGTTATGTTAAGATGCGACTTGGAAAGCTGCTCATTTCCAGTCGAAGAGCAAGGCCTTGGTTCCGGCTTTGGCTCGTCTGCTTCTCTGTTGGTTGAACTTGTAGTATTTGTATCTAGATCTGCATGATTGTTCAATACTTTGGCGTTTCCATCATGTATGGGAGGACCAGGATGCGACTTCAAAGGGGAAGCGCTGCTTACTGGATCCAGCCTTGGCGCCACCTCAGTGTGACCGGCCTGCAAAGTCGAGCTTTGAGGGGAATTTTCTGAACTGGATGATACTCGGACTCCAGGCTGAAGGTTTGTCTCATCTACAGATCCAGCCTGCAGGGAAATCTGACCACAGTGAAGATATTTCACATTTTAGTCCATTTTCAACCATCTTGCAGTTTTCATTTTGCTAAACATTTAATTAAAGCATTTGATGCCTAAATGACATTCCTGAGTAAACTGCTTCTCGTGGATTCACACACAAGTCCAAAGCACAGTTAGTGTCCAAAACAAGTCAAACTCAGCTCTCAGACAAACGCTCCCTCTGTGGCTTCCCCCAGACAGACCGGCCAATACAAACACAGACAGTACTATGGAAAAATGTTATTAAATGTCATAGATTCACACTTATTTGTTAACAGAAAAGCAAACAGGGCAGCACAGTGTGGCCTTATGAACTTAAAGCGTGACACTGTAGGGCTGAGGAGAGATTACTAAAGGGTGTACACACTATCAGATAATGCTACTGCGTGGGTGTGCGCCAGCTAATCCTAGCAGATATCTTCAGCTTTGTTGTGTAGAGATTACTGACCCTGTAACTTATTCCAGCTTTGAAAGCCTGCAGCTTAGGCTGGCATCTGAATCAAATCTGTATAACTGTTAGTAGCTCTTGATTACTTTAAGAAAGTTAAAGCATAGAAACCAGTTATGCTACACTCCACATAACACAGACATCATCCGTAAAAGGGACAAAAAGGAACATATACATTAGGATGAGCAGCAGCAACAACTGATCTAGTGTGTTTTAGACACCTTAACAACCTCTGATAACAGGAAAAATAAAACGCTGTCAGAAATCAAACGATGTGTTTGTTTGTTGACTGTCACAGCGTTGTGTGTCTGTTAGACATGAGCACACGATGCTCTCATCTCCACGGCGATGCTCAGCTGCTGAAGGCAGAGGTTTGACCAACTATAACTACTACTTGCTTAATCCTGACCCCAGATTCAACCTTAAACCAAGTCTTTGCTATAAAATGTTATGATTCACAGAAGTCGATGCATGTTAAACACATATAAATACCAGAGGAAAAACCTCACTTATACTTTAAAAAGGTGAATTCTGTTTTTATTATGGTGGACATCTACATCCATCGACATCTGCATACCTCACTTGTCTTCACTTACTTATTTATTTATCTTCCATTATTTTTTATCCTTATTTATCTTTCTTTATCTTGTTCTTTTAAACTAACTTGGTATTTGTGTCCAGACAGCAAAGGAAGAATTTCATTGCTCAGAGAAATGTTATTTCTTCTGTACATATGACAATAAACGCTGCTCATCATGCTACATGGTCTCAGCTGTGGCCACACGGGGATGCCAGAATCAGCAACATTAATATCTCACACAAACAGACTTCAGATGTTTTACTACATTTATATACATTACCATTCAGTGGTGCCTTAGTTTTTACTGTATTTAGCATATGATGACATAATAATAGATAATAACACTGACTGTCCTGCAGATGACATAATGCTTTTATTTTGTTGTTGCTCTTTCTGTATAGAAAAAGCAGACAAAGAAGGGTGTTTAAATCTCTCATAACCAAAGAAAAACTAGACAAAACCAAAAAAATTATCTATGTGAACAATAAATATGTCAGGTAAAAATGACCAATAATCTATTCCTTCGTGAAAACATGCATCTGTCCTTCAGGCAGGTTTAGTACACTGGCCTCCGGCTCTTCTGTCTGTGACTAATATGAAGGTCAAAACATTTTAAGGGGTGAAATTATTCTTTTGCAGAGAGAATATTTTATTTGCTATGTTGCTACAGTTGAAGTAAAAGTCCTCCACCATCGATGATTGTTTCATTTGCACATATGACAAGAGCCAATTACTTGAAACGTGTAAATAAAACAAAATTATTTAATTGCTACAGTTACTGAGAGAAACAGAAAAGGAGCAAAAGGCAGTTGAAAACAGTAAATGTAAGTAAAGTGATTCTTGGTGTAGATCAATGACTATAGAAATCTACAGCGATCTGGTTTTTCCTTTACATTTCAGAGCCTTGTACCTTTACTCTTAACCTAAACAGAAATAATTACACTTTCCGCTTCTACTACTAGTTGACAGTCCACTGGAAAAATTAAACAGAAGTATATCAGCAGTATTTTTCAGCGATAAAAGTACTTCAGTGCAGCCAGACTTACGTAGCTCAGTAGCAGCAGCAGCACAGAAGAGCCCTGCATGGCTTCTGGGAACATCCGGACTCCTCAGTCTGAACTGTGTGCCAGCGCTCCGGTCTGCCTGATAAACACCAGAGGATGCACTTGAACCCCCCCCCTCCTGGAGGCCCGAGCCAAGCACTGGCCCAGCTGTCCGTTTGTTTGAGGCTGTGGTCATTTGTTTGATAAAATCGAGGAACCAAACGAGACAGCTGAAGGCTCAGCATGAGAGAGATGTCTCATTTAAACATTGTGGAAGCACAAAATCACATGAACATATCCATCTGCTGGTGGACGCCAGTGTCTTTGATCTTCAGCAAGCTAGCAAGTGCCTCAGATCTCACAGTGTGAACAATGACAGACACTCGGGGGTGTTTTCGTCTAAGCTTGCTGCTGCACAGAAGGTGTAAGTCCTTTGTTTCTCATGTGGCAGAGACTGTCTGAGGTGAGACTTCACAGACAACACCACTGCACTGAGTTGGGCTTGGGATGAAGAATAAGACTACTACCTGGAGAATCACAGATTCACAAGCATAAGTGAGACCAGTGTTAAAGATTTACATTTTCTCTGCCATAAAGTTTATTTTTGGACACAAAAAGTAACAAAGACGACTTTTCTGTCATGCAATCGACCTATATGACCCCAGTCTGCCTAATTCACCATTGAACTTCACACTGATGCAACACCCCCATTCCCCCCACCTCAGTCTTCTTTGTCCAGGGTCAGAGGAGGAGGACTGTGGCCCAGGTGAGGAATGTGACATAAGGATAAAAAAGTGAGGGGCTGCTGCCTCAGAAGGGGATTTGCGACCACGGTTTGGGATTACAGTAAAGAGTATGTGGTGATGGAAAGCTCCTCCCAGCAGGATCAAGTTCAAAGTGTTGATCTGAGGTAACAGTCCAAGTACAGGATGAATTTGAGGAGGGACTGGAGCCTATCCAAGCTACCATAGGACGAGAGGTGGGGTACACCTGAGGCAGATCACCAATCTGAGGGCCAGCACAGACAGAAAGACATCCCTCACACTTGCATTCACGCCTACAGCCAATTTATAATCAGTGTCTAACGGCATGTCTGTGGGAGAAAGCTGGAGCGCCCGGAGAGAACCCACACAGACCCAGGACCGTGCTCCCCGATCTGTGTGAAACGTGACGTGCTGCATGCATGCAGTCAATGCACACGCACAGTTTCCAGAAGAGTCCACAGATTTTAAGTCCATGGTTGTGACATCATAGTGAAACTAAACAGTGTCCTCACAGAGAGCTGCTTCACGTGTTGATGTCAAGTATATCACAAAGCTGTCAGATTCACAGGGCATTAGTACTCGGTATGGAAACATTCAAGGTCAAGTTAAAGACCTTTGAGCTAAATCCTTTCAAGCTGCACATCATGGAAAATGAATCCATCCTAGATAAACAAGCCCACTGCAGTCAGGTATGACCTTGCGAAGTCTCTTCCGAGAACATGCATAATCTGTTTATCTACTGAAGACGACAGTCTCTACTTAGTTTGCATGTTAATTTGTGAGTAGGTTTGTTCCATTAATGGGTTTCTGCCTCAGAGAAAACAAACAGTAGCTTATTACAGCTAAGCCAATTACTTTTCAGACTGACTGATGCGGTGATGCAAACAAAGATTTTGCGCAGCAAAGGTAGTCCCAGTTAGATGTCTAGTTTATTTTTTAAAAACACCACAAAACTTTATACCTGGAAGAAAATGCGTTTAACAAGTTTCTGTGTTGCATTTCACTGGTAATATTTACAGAAGGCTGAATCCTGCCACTGCTCCGTGATATGTTTGGCAGCATCTAATATCCTCTGATGCTGAAATCCTGTAATAAGTGCTGACTGCTGGTCCAGGAGCAGCAGTATGTTCACCTCGGCAGAGGTACGATGGATTATTGATAAGGTGTCTGAATATCCAGCTCCCAGAAATGCGATATGATAGCAGCAAATATGTTTTATACAACTAATATACAGCGAATGACTCACAAACCCACTGTGAACATAAAAATCAACCTTGATGAGGCTATAAAGGCTGATTTTAGTGAAACTTTTTTTGTTGTTGCTTTTTTACCCATTAAAACTGGATGTGATGACTGTGAGAGGAGACTGACTGATGGTTGTTGAGTTGTGGGTCCGAGTCTGCTCGACCTCTCACCTCCGTCACTTAAAAGCCCCAGCCTGCTTAATCCTTCACACGTATTTATTTTGGGAATATATGTGAACAACAAAATAGAAACACAAAAAACACGTTTCTCTGGAATTTGAGTAAAAACTAAAAATAGTTAAATGCTTTGCAAATGAAGCACTGACTTGTTCTGGTTTCCTGTTTTATCGACTGCTCAGGCGTGGGTATTGAAAAACGGAAATTTCAGGCCAAATCTGGACTTTATGAATGCGTTACTTGTGTAGATGATTCCCAACAAGACGGGTCAGTCGAGCTTCCAACTCGTGTATTTTGTTCATTGCGCTTTCATGCTCTCTTACAAGAATTGCAGGTATTTCACCTCCATTTAATAACAGTGATGGAAAAAAAGCATAACGAGAAAGTCGTGCAACAAAGGGTCGTACATCCAAACCCAGTGGCCCCAGCTGTCTACTGGATTTAAACCAGCACCTTCTTGCTGTGAGGCAACAGTGCTAACCACCGCTCGATTTGGTTGCATGCAGCCAAATTCTTGGAAGTGACATCACTCAGTGCAGAAAAGTCAGGTGATCTTTTTTTAATTGTCCTTTGTTAAGCTCGTAGACAGGCATCATGAATAAAATAAAAATGTAAAGATTACAATAAATTAAACATGGATTTATTTTGTACAGTTTATACTACATATTTACCAGAAAGCTTCTCTATCTAAGAACTCCAGGCTTGACAGGGAACTCTTTGGGTGAGTTTTCCCCAGGCACAGATTAGGCTCTTCTGTACAGACAGACAGTAAGGTGACGTCCTAAGCTGCACTGTACATGCTAAGCTTGGCCTTATATACTACAGGTAATCTAACTGGTACACTGTATAACTCAAGTCTTGCAGTCAGCACACTTCAAAGGTGGTATTGTTGCTAAATGACACCGTCTCTTCATCGCGGGACTTTACGTTCAGGTCGTTAGCAGGTGACTTTGACCCCTCAGATATATCCCGTTTTCACATTTCAAACTCAACATATTATAACAACACAACAACACGTGATATAAATATACATCTCATTTAGAGGGAACGACAAATCATCTATAATTTTGGAATGTTGCAGAGGGAATGCCGGGAATAAACATTTCTCTGCTTTGCTCTGTTTCATAATCACATTGTTGGCAAAATGAATCTCAGTTAACATCATGGGCACACTAAAACAAAAAATAATCAGGCGTCTTTAAGACACGGCTCTGTCACCCATCTCTCGTTATCGCTGTCACCGTGGATCATGCGTGTGTAAATTACTAGAACTCTGAAGCTCGGAAAATACTGAAAAGCCTGCTTTTTGTTTGTTTTTTACTGACAGAAAGTGATGCGGTGGGAGCGATGTGGCAGTTAACACAGAGACTAACCAAACAGTAGCTTTGATTGCTCTTTTGTTGAAGCATCCATGTTGCATCACATGTATGAAAGACATCAAATTCCCATCACTTTTGTCATTACACGAAAGAAGGCAACACGCCCCGAAGAGGACGCATCCCCGGCTCTATGTACAGGAGGAACATGGCTTTTGTCACATCTCTAACACATCAGCAGTCGTTATTCAGCACAGACATGTGGAAACTGAACATCCATTTGGCTTCATGTAGTAACAACACCCAGGCTATCTGTCCTACGGATGGCTGTCCTCGTGCCAAGGATTTTGTGGTCCACAAACGGAGCAGATGGACACGATAGGATCTGTTCAGTTCTTATGTTAGTCATGATCTTACTATGTTGACTGACCCGTAGGGTAAAGAGTCACTTAAAGTCCTTCTGATTTCATTGGAGATCCCGAGTGAGTGTTTTTCTGCAGAGGATTTCAGAATTCAATGGTCTGGTATCCTGAGACAAAACCTCTCTTACTGTGTGATCTGCTCATCATTTGCACACACACAGCCCTGGACTATACTCCACCTTCATATACTGTTGCTTTGACATTGTGGCAAAAAAATAACTCTGTTACAGCTGTTCAGTTCACTAAACATCTGGTACTTGATTTTCCGTATTGACTGATTAATGCCCATGAATCTTGTGGATAATCTGCTGTAAACAGGAACTGTTGGGAATGGCTGGCTGCCCGTTATAAACTTACCAAAAACATCTTTTTGTTTCAATGCACAACAATGCACAGACTAACAGCGACCTCCCCAACTGACCTGAACATGAAACTAAAATACATTCTTCTTATTACATGTTTACATGCTACCTCAAGCTTCACTTACAGAAAATGCACTTAAATCAGTGTCTTGGATTCAGCTAGAAGATTTCCACATCTCACCATATTTTGTTCAAATAACACTCAAAACACAAAGTTGCGTGGGAAGGCTTGGCAACATGTGGGTTTGCCCGCAGTGAGCTACTAATGGTATTTTTAGTCTCTGCTGTTTTCGTGATTTGGCAAAAAAAATCTCTTTTAAGAGCGCACACACAGAAATTCACATCCGTGTCCACACATGTAGTCTCCTCCAGCTACAACAAACGGACACGAGGACACATGCAGACAGACACCAGCATCCAGATAAACAGCAGTGGGACTGAGTCCTGCTCGTAATGCTACTGGCGCTGAGAACATCGGGTTCTCGGGGCCGCTGTGGAGCTAAAGCGTTGTGGTGCCACGTGGGCTGTTCTGAGGTGCCCCGTGCATCCTCTTCATCTTTCTCTCTGATTTCTTTTGTTGTTTTTAGCAGCGATCATCCTCGTCTGTGTCACTTAAAAGCTCGCTGGCGCCAGCTGGACTTGTCTGGCCCAAGTGCTTTCGGAAATGCCCATTAGGGACCTGCCAGGAGTGTCTGAGCTGAGGAGCCGAGCTTATGGCATTGGCCCGACCCAGGCTGGTGGCCACGGCAGTCTCAAAGGTAAGCGTCTCCTGCTTCTCACTTGCTTCGCCACTGCTTAGGTCCTCGTGGAATGGGAGGTAGGGCTCCGATATGTAACGGTGAGGAGAGGGGTGGCATGGTCCTGAAACGTGAACTCCGGATGACCCCTGGACTGCAGATAAAGGCCTGCTCTCCTTGTCAACCCTCAGTGAGGCCTCTGTGGGGCCAGCAGGAGTGTCCTGAGGCTGGCTCTGTCCCTCATTTGAGGCTGCGGCTGCTGCTGTTGTGGAAGAGGTTTGGGTTCGGCAGACGAGAGGAGAGTAGGAGATGTAAGGCCGTGGGCGAGAGGGAGTCTGGGGCAACTGGCGGCGATTACGAGGAGTACCAGACTCTGAGGCTGAGTGGGCAGGGCTGTCTGATGTGTTCGCCTGCAAATAAATCAAGCACAATATTGAGTAAAAGACTTTGCCAGAGAAGGACTGTTGGTTCTCATCCAGCAGTAGAAAACAGATCCTGATCCTATTATATGACAGATCTGCACAGTGGCCGGGTCAGGAAAGACTGAAGCACCTGTTTCTGCAAGGTCTGTGTGCGTCCTTCGCTAGGTGAGCGGGACCTTCTCCTTTCGCACGAAGGGTCTCGACTCCGCTCCTCGGAGTTGCAGCGCGACACATCAGGGGACAGCAGGTGGCGGCGCTCCTTGGATCGCCCTCTCTCGTGACTAATTGTTTCTTTGTGGTTGATTCTAGGACCTGAGAGTACAAGATTAAAGTGCCTTTGAGTCTGTGGCACCAAGACTTTGCAACAGTCTCCCCCTGCATTCAGCCTACGTACATCTATCATGCATGCCCCCTCCCCCCCACTGTCACTCAGCACCGGATGCCTGCAGGGCTGTGATCTCAGCCCCCTGCTGTAGACCCTGTACACACATGACTGTACACCAACACACCCCACCAACGTCTCATCTCTGACGGAGATGATGAGACAGGGTACAGGTGCTCAGAGTGCTCAGAGAAAACCCGAAGCTTAACATCCTTAAAACAAAAGAACTCATAATGGACTTCAGGAGGCACAGACAGGCCCTCTAATCGCCATAAATGGAGAATGGGTGGAATCTGTCTCCACCTTCAGGTATCTGGGCACCCACATCTCCGCTGATCTCACCTGGACCCAGAACACCAACGCCCTGGTAAAGAAGGCCCAGCAGCGGCTGCACTTCCTTCACCCGGACCGGGAGCTGCTGCTTCCCTTCTACTACTCCTCAGTGGAGAGCTAGCTCTCCGACTGCCTGGGTGTTGGCAGTGAATATGGCAAATATAGAGATTATATAAATTAGGCATGGAATCAGGATTTTTTTCACTGAGTAACTTATTGAAACAAAGATGTAAACAGAAGAAGAAATGTCAGAAATTCTTTCAGCCTCTAACGAGATGTGGCTGTCGTTTAAGAAGAATTATTTACATATACATTTTATTGCTTTTGTGCTGCATTGCAGTACAAATATTTGCTCAAAATCACTCAGCGAATATAAAGAATGAGAGGTGGCTCAAGACTTTTGCACAATAGTCTTTTTTTGACCAGTTTCCCCCCAAAACTTTACTCTGAATCAGAATCAAACCACAGCAGCTGCTTCACGGTTGTAATTAGTGACCTCTGTAGCTCCTCTGTCGGGGCCTGTATGTGGCATCAGGGCTGATCCTCTCCAGAGAGTGCTGTTCCTGCCAGAGACCGTTCACACACTGGTCTCCGATGGTAGAGAAGGAGCGTTTCATCAGCCTACTGTCTGCAGACATCCCAGGCTATATACATGCAAAACAACCAGAAGACGCATTATTTAAGTAACCAGGAATGACACCAACGAGCACACAAACCCTCTCTGGTGTCTGTAATAGTCATTTAAAATGTGCAGGCAAATTGTTTCTATTCACTGCTGTCAAGGAGGAAATACGAGCATATTAAATGCGCCCTGTGTGGATTGTAATAGTTTATTGATTTTTAAAGCACCTACTAATATAAGATTTGATACTGAATATAGGTTTGAATAAAGGTTATTACCTGAGGATCAGCAGCCAGCCTGGGCATGGACGACGCTCTGATAGATGCTGTACGCTGAGGTGATTTCATTAGCGTTGGGTCCTGCCGGGCCTGCTGCATCACTTGGTTATACTCTACTACCTCTGGGACCTGCACAAAGACCACAGAGGAGCAGGCTGAGCAAACCTTATACACTGCTTTTGCTCAGACTCAACATTCAAACACTGAATCAACCGCACTGTCATTCTGCTACGAGAACAGCGCTGAAAGCTGAAAATCAACATTTTCTCAACCTTTATTGGAACAGATGATTTCGATTTCATAACAGCAAGTTGTTACCAGTGTATGTAAATGATGATGGTGGTGGTGAATGCGGTAGGGGTGGTAGGGTGAATGGTAATCATCTTCATCGTCTTCCTCTTTCTCCTCTCTGGGGCGGGACAGCGGTTGCAGGAACATCTCTTGGGGAGAGATCGGGCTGAGTGCCACAAAACCTCCTCTGGTACTAAGTGGATGCAGAAAAATATCATGGGGCCGTTTGCTTCAACAACCAGAATTTTCAGTCTCTGCCATCATAAATAACTGAAAGCTAGTAACTTTTGGAGGAGATTAAAAGTTTAATATTTACAGAGCGGATCCAGCACTATGCCTTTGGAATGACAGGGATTTGGCATTGCATAGGATTTCTTGTGGAAGAGAGGAAGCATCCATACGCTGGAACATAGGAGCGTGTTTCTATGAGGAGACAAAGAAACATATGGAAACAGGAACAGGTCACTAGGATAAGCATACTAGGGTAAGAAACATGAAAATCAAAGGACCTCCTAACAACACTGCTTATGATACATATGTAAACTATTTAAACAGCTGTTTTATGTGTTTTTATGTGGCTCAGTGCTGCTTTTAAAACATTTTTTGAATGTCTGTGTAGGTTCTCGGTCATTCGGGTCATGATAGGTCGTGATAGTCTTAAGAGCTTGAGTTGAGTTCCAACTGAACTTCTCTTTAGCTTCTTCAAGACATTTCACCTCTGACCCAAGAGGCTTCTTCACCTATAAAAACTGATGGCATTTAACCTCTGTAGGGTCGTCCTCATTTACCGTGAGAAGGTGAAAGTTGCAAAAGGTCCTCGACAGCTGTGAAGCTGTGGGTATAAGTGTGGTTCGTCGTGGTTACTGTTGGAAGGACTGATCTTGTGGCCCTGTTGGCACGGTCCCTGCGAGTGGTTATGTTTTACGGTTCAGATTTTTGTGAAGCTGTATGCAGAGTGCTGTGATAGCACTGGAGTCTTGACCTTTATGTTTCATTTTAGGCCCTTTGCTGTGAAGCATTTCAGTTTTGGGATGTTGCTGGATTTTGGTTTCTGTGTTTAAAAGATCAAATAATCTCAAACTAGTTTCTCAAACAGGATAAATTCCTTGTACTCAAACGGTCTCCACAATCACTAGATTTCAATCCAGTAGAGCACCTTTACTGTGCTGTGGAACAAGAGAGTCACACCAACTGTGCAATGCCATCATGTCAATATGGACCAAAATCTCTGAGGAACGTTTGCAGCATCTGGAGCTGAAGTGCAACTCACTGCTGGAAAGATGCACCTAATAATAAAGTGACCAGTGAGTGTGTAATGTCTTTGTTGTAATGTGTGTTTGCTCTCTTCCTTTCCTGTTTCCTGCGAGCGTGTGGATGTCTGTTTTGTGCTGAATGTGGACTTTTATTCTGCCTGCCTCACCTCCTGCATTTGGGCCTTTTACTCTGCAAACCACAGCACAGGCAATTATATTTCGTCTCGCCCAAGTCTGATTAAGTTAAGTTTTACTTTAATACTGGGCTTGGAGATGACGCACATTTTAATTAAAAAAAAAAATAACCCTAAGAGCCTAATTTAATATGTAACTATGACAAATTAACATCAGTGGGTGAACGGCGATTCAGTAAGATGAGCAATTAAAAAGAAAAAGCACCTGTTCCTCCAGTTGCTGTCGAAGCTTCTTGGCTTTGCTCTGCTTGTAATAGTCCATGATCATCATGGCAGCATAGATCTTACCTATGGTCATGTCACTGGCTGTACAGGAGAAGGCAGAAAGCAGTGAGACATTATCCACCTCTATCAAACTGAAACTATTTTACTGAAATAACGCCGGTGATGGCTCGTAGTGTAATGCAATATATTTTTTTACTGGTAAGTCATGATGTTGATTTTACCTTTGTGAATTGGAACCAGTAGGTCCAGCGTCTTCTGAGAGAGATGAGGCCAGATCACACTAATCTCCTTCTGCAGATCCAAATCCATCTGATTCCTATCTTCACCTCCTTCAGATAAAAAAAATGCCCAAAACACAAAATTAGACATAGAAACTGACCCACATTTAAATAAATGCACTGTGTGTCTGTTTCTGTCTAACCTCTGGCTATCTTGACTTCAAGGGCAGTGCGGATGAGGGCCATCAGGGTGGAGGTGAAGTGGACCGTCATGTCATCGTCCACAGGCATGTTCATCAGAACGAGTCTCTGTTGACATCAGCAAAGGTTTCATAGTCAGTCATAATTCACAATACCAGCCGGCAACGGCACAACATGGCACAGTGCAACCTGAGTAACGACCAACGGCTGTGACTGCTTATCGCTACATGAATTCTGATGCAGGGGTACGTGTACTCAAGCTAATTTTCCAAATACTAATTTAGCAAATGTTAAAATCAAAACATTGCAGAGATGAACAGTTACGAAAGCCAAAACATCACATTCATTGTAAAAAACAACTTTATATCAGTGTTCCTCATTTAGATATCTAATATGGGGATAATTAACGGGAAACCAGTTTCCCTGTAGCTTAGCTTTAAATTTGTTTTAGTTAAATCCAGTTTGAATGAGATTACTGTGATAATACAGGAGGAGAGAAAAGGCAAGCGGATCATTATTTCTTTAAATGAAGACAACATTTGTATTTAATGTCAAAATAAGACAGAAATAAGACAGATATTTACTTGCCCTCTCTTGTCCTTCTATACTTGAAGGTTAAAAAAACATACACATGCGATGGAGCATGCTTGCAGCTTCACTCAAACAGCATGCATAAAGCGCACAAACAACGAGGCAACAAGAGGCTGTGGCAGGAGGCACATGCAGACAGGTAGATGGAAGAAACAAAAGTATGAATGGCGTGAGATCATCTGACAACAGACGCCGGCAGATCCAGCATGTCGATGTTTAACAACTTTCTCATTTACGTCCCCTCTCTGGCTAAATAATCAACAGCAGTAACAATCTGTCTTTCATCCGTCCGAGTTCTCTGCCAGGATGCAAAGCAAACAGGCAAATCATTACTGTAGCACCAACCATGCCCCAGTGGACACATACACAAACTTAAAACTGCTTTAACAAGCAATACTGCATCATATGATCGACACACACAAAAATGTTTGCCTTTTTCAGTGTGGGACATACAAAATGATGTTTTACAGAGCTCATCTCTGCTGATTGAAATATGAAGGTGGTGCCTGTTAGTCTTGGTGTTCAGTCTACCTTATATGCCACCTTGGAGGGGCATTTCTTGCCCAGGCCTAGAGGTGGTGACATGTTGGTCAACATCTCATACATGTCAGTGTAATGGATACGACCACTGGGGGCGCCAGGTAGCCATGAAGAATGAGGGAATGACGAAACGAGAGGAAAGGGAAGGGAAATGAAGTGGACGATGTTGGAGGTGGAGGAGAAATTGAAAGACGATGGAGGTGTAGGGGAAGTGCAGTCCCAAGGGATGGTGGAGGAAAAAGAGGGGTAAAAAAAGAGGAACAAGAATAGAGGAGATACAAGAGAAAGGATTATTCCAAGGCAATCACACACGAGGAGACTAAAGCAGGTTGTTTTCTTTCTATGCTGCCAACGGGGCATAGAAATCTGGGAAAGGAGAAAACCTTGGACAGGATGAGAAAAGGAATGACAGCCTTGCTGGATCTGGTGTAAATACTAAATACTTACATTGGGCTGTGCTGTGTG